>NC_089250.1:166525056-166833494 GCF_963930625.1 Muntiacus reevesi
TTGAGACCTTCCCGGTGGTCAGGGAGTGCCCCATACTCAGGGCCAAGCATTTGGCCCGCGGTCCCAGGGCTGAGCCAACCTCCTGCAGGTAGGAGGCAGACCTTCGGGCACAGGAAGGTGAGAAGGGTCATGTGAGTGTCTACAGAAAATGTAGAATGGTAGAGGCTGGGAAGATTATCTGGATGCCAGGGGTGAGCTGGGAGTGAGCTTTAGTATCTCCCTGTGAGCAGGAGGGAAGGAAACAGGACTGATTCGGGGGAGGTGGTCCCAAAGAAGGTCCAGACCAACCCCATAGGGAGCTCTAGACAGAGTGGCTTCTCAGAGTCGGCCTGATGGAGTGAGAGGACTCTGGTCCATCAGTCACTGGGTAGAAGGGAAAGGTGGAGGACCCAGGAAGCAACTGACCTTGAGGAAGAAGCTCTTTTCAGCCAAGGAGTATCTAGGGTTGGACCCCGCACCCCCCCAACGAAGCCACGCTCTCAGCAGCTAGGCCAGGAGTCCATTCCCAAAGAGGGATGTGGGTTCTGCTTGATGGCCACTGTAGCTCACCCCAATTTTACATAAACAGCTCCTCTACAAAGTGGCCTTTGAAGTGGTGGTCTATAGGAGAGAAATATGAATGGAAACTGAGATGGTGATCTATAGGAGAGAAATATGAATGGAAACTGAGATACAAATAAAAGGCAAGACCCCAACTCTCAGTGAAAATTCTCGCAAAAGGAGGTAACATAATGTGAGAGTGGGTCATAGACAATAGATTCAATGTCCCTGGGTCCAATCCCAGCTCTCTCTCCTACAAGGTCAGCCTTCCACAAGAGACTTAATTTTTCCAGGTCCCAGTTTCTTTATCTGTAAAATGGGAATAATAGTAACCTACTTGATAGAGTGCATGCATGCTAAGTTGCTTCAGTCATGTCCAACTCTTCCCGACCCCATGGACTGTAACCCACCAGGCTCCCCGTCCATGGGATTCTCCAGGCAAGAATACTGGAGTGGGTTGTCATGCCCTCCTCCAGGGGATCCTCCTGACCTAGCGATTGAACCTGCATCTCCTGTGGCTCCTGCATTGCAGGTGGATTGCTCACCATTGAGCTACTAGGGAAGCTCCACCTGATTGAGAAGATGTGATTATAAGAGAAAAACACATGCACCCAGAGAGTATCCCCTAGCTGTTGACAGGTTCTGTTCTTGCTTACAGCTGTCCCCTCCCTTATCCCCAAACCCACTGTCACACCAAAGGCCAGTCTTTCCTTGTCTTCAGGATTACAATGACATTGGTTAACACTGTTGTTTTCTCCCACTCCTTCTCAAGTCATGATGTAACTGTACATATAACTATGGCCTTTGTTTAATCTCTGCACAAGAGTGCATTTAGTATGCTACTCTTTATGTCACAAGGTGGAGAGATTATGTCATCTGTATGGAACACTCAGTGGGGCATTGTTGGCAGAGAAAATGAGAAGCAATGGTTTATACAACACATAGCAATGTGGAAAAGAAGGAACAGAGTGAGATCTGTAACCCAACACCATTTACATAAATAAATAATCCATGCACACAAAACAACACTACATAATTTACAAGAATACATCTCAGTAACAGAGCTCCCATTAAACACGTGTGAGTGGCTGCCTATGGGGTGAGCAGAGCAGGAACAGGTATTAAGAGCAAGGAAGTGACCACATGAACCAACCAACATTGGATGGACTGGCCCTGCTACGGATGAATGACACGGTCACTTTGGAGGAGGGCACCAGGGAAAAGGAAGGTTTCCTTGCCATTGTTTAAACATTTCTTAACTAAGTGCATCTATTACATTGTCTCATTTTCCACAACAAAAACAATCGTCTTTGTTTTTGATTAGCATTGTAATACTTGCTCATGGTTTTAAAAGTTCAGACAATAAAGAAAAACTTAAGGAAGGAATCGGGTTGTATCAGGCTTCCCAGGTGGTGCTAGTGGTAAACGACCCACCTGCCTATGCAGGGGATGTAGGAGGCATGGGTTCCTTCCTGGGGCTGGGAAGATCCCCTGGAGGAGGCCATGGCAACCCACTCTAGTATTCTTGCCTGCAGAATCCCATGGACAGAGGAGCCTGGTGGGCTATAGTCCGTGGGGCCACAAAGAGTTGGACACGACTGAAGCAATTTAGCACGCGCACAGGATTGTATTATGTGATTCCAAAAAATTACAAATACCTTAAAAAATTTAACAGTTAACTTTTGGGAATTCCCTGGCAGCCAGTGGTTAAAAAAACCAAAAACAAACCCAGTAACTTTTGGTTACCCTCTTCTCCCGCTTCTTGTCATCCCAGATAAAAATAATAACAACAATAGCTCTCATATATTCCTTCACAAACACCTGTACCTACAAAGGGGACTTACACTGCTTTACAAAAGTTGGACCGTATAACGCATACTATTTTGTACCTCACTTTTCTTTTTTTCCGTTTTTTATGGGAGTATAATTGTTTTACAGTGTTCTTAGTTTCTGTTGTACAACAAAGTGGATCAGCTCTAAGTATACACATATCCCCTCCCTTCCGAGCTTCCCTCCCACTTCTGCATCCCACCCCTCCAGGACATCACAGGGCACCAAGCTGAGCACCCTGTGATCTACAGCATAACTTGCTTTTCTTGTTTAACATTGTTATTCTTGTAGTTCAGTTGCTCAGTCGTGTCCAACTCTCTGTGACCTCATGGACTGCAGCACACCAGGCTTCCCTTCCTTCACTATCTCCTGGAGTTTGCTCAAATTCATCACTTAACAATATACCCTAGAAATTTTTCAAAGTCAGCCTATACATTTCTAATTCATTCTATAGTGTGTGTGTGTATATATATATATATATATATATATATATATACATATATATGTTTTTAAGCAATTTTTAAGTAAGTATAAATAATACAAAGGGCCTCCAGACTCAGAGCCTTTCTCTTTTCTCTTCCTCCAATCTGCTTTTCCAAGTTATGGAGAATCAGGCCACGGATAGGGAGTTTTTCTACATCTGGAAGGGTTCCTCTCACCAGCTGAATGACGACTGACTTGAGTTCATTTGTATTCTGCAAGACTGTGGACTAAATCACTGTTAAAAAAAAAATGGCTCTAGCATTTTAATTTCACTCTTTTAAAATATATATTTAATGGCTATAACATGATAGCTGTGAAATAAACCCTTCTGTTAGATATTGTAACCATGAAATATAGCTTTTTAACTAGTTGGCGGTGAAATTTTTGCTGCATTCAATCACTCAATGACTGAAATATTAAACAGGAAGGTGAACGTGTGTGCAGAGTGCCTTTTCTACTCAGCAACAGCCAGATCACCACCAGCAAGGTCAACTGTGAAATGACTGTCACCTCCAATGTGGCAATTACTGTCTCCGAAATGGGCTGCTACTGACACAAAACCAACAATTTCCTTAATTTTCCCAACTTGTCTACAAGTTACTTAGGGAAACTTCATGTCAACACTGTTCTTTTTATTCTCTGAGGTGCCGGCAGCAGAAAGGAGACCCACATCGTAGGCTCTGGTTAGATTTTGGGGAGATAAAATCTTCCTTCCTAAACTGGTTCCTGGTACATTCCTAGGGTCCCCACTAGGAGACGCCATGCTCTTTCTTGATTTCTCCCTTATTACAGAACACTAACTTTGGAGTAGCAACATGGCTGGTTTAAAAAATACTTCCCGAGGACTTCCTTGGTGGCCCAGTAGTTAAGACTTCACACTTTCAGTGCTTCCGCTGCAGGGGATGTGGGTTCAATCCCTGGTCAGGGAACTAAGATTGCAATAAGATCGAGGTTTGGTTAAAAAAAAAAAACAAAAAAAAAACCCTCCTCCAACTCTCTTGCAGCTAAATTGGACATGTGACCCTTGAAATGAAAGCCTAAGTCTGTGGGTGGGGCTCCTGGGAAAGCGATTGTTTTCTCCAGGAAAAGGGGCAGATGCAACTGACAGGCACCTTCTGTCTTTTTGCAATTCGACTTTCTCCTCATTTACCTGCCTGAGCTGACACCACACTGAGGGTGATATGAGAGGCTGAGAAGAACCTGGGCTTCAAAGACATTCCAGGGCATCTGTACCAGCCCTGAACTGCCTCCTTCTGCACTGGTTGTGGATTCCAAGCAGGGCCCTGGGGGCCTCCAGGCCGTTCTGTGTCCCCCCCATTTCTTTGATGACAGGAAATAGGTTTCCTTCAGCCTCCAAGACTTCCCTGAGTTCTAAAGGGCAGATTCAAGTAGTTGTTAATTAGGGAAGGGAGGGGATATGAGACCAGGGAGAAACAAACAGTCAGAAGGAACAGCAATGTGACCTTGGGGCAAGCTCCTGGTTCCCCACTAAGGGATACACACCACGGAAGCTTTGAGCTCTTCTGCAGATACTGAAGGTCCTCAGGAGGGAGAAGTCAGCGGTTAACATCGGCATGCAGCCCACAGGGGCATCGTCTTAATGACGGCATGCAGCCCACAGGGGCATCATCTTAACGATGGTATGCAGCCCACAGGGGCATCGTCTTAATGATGGTATGCAGGCCACAGGGGCGTCGACCCCAGACCAGTTGGACCTGAAGGTTGATGATGCTGACTCACACTTACCTCACCACCAACCCATCAGAAGAATGTCCACAAGCTGGTCACGCCCTGTTTGAACCATTACGCCCTGTTAAACCTTCTCACCATCCTCTCCAAGCTGGGACATATGTTTCCAAGGCAGGAGTCCGCTGTGTCCCCCTTTGCCTGGCAAAGTTATAAAGCTATCCTTTTTTACTTCACCCAAAACCCTGTTTCTGAGATTCGATTCCGCAGTGGCGCACGGAGCAGCCGAGTTTTCGGCATCACTGTTACTCGGGGAACACAAACCCTTCTCTGGTTAAGGCTCTGTAGTCAGCTTTTTATAATAAATTCAGTCAAACATAATCCTGATACTGTCGATGATAAAAAGAGGCCGAGCTCTTTAGCCTGAGAAGCTTGTTTCTTCCTGACCAATTAGTGCATGTAGTTCACACTATTCCTCATCTCTCTTTAGCTGCCAGGAAACTCAGAGTCAAATTTGTTTGACTCCAAATATCTATTGTTTAAGCCATATGGCCTGCATATCTATGTTATGCATTTTATGTATTTTCTATTTTCTATGTTTCTATGTTATATATTTTCCCAGTCTCAGTCTCCTAAAGTATATTTAAACTGGTTCTGAGGTTTTGTTTTTATATACTTTATACTTTATTTTTAATATTTTCCACTCATTACTTTAAACCTTTGTGGAATGGAGCAGGGTATACAACAGGAAAGAATATCAGTATAAATATATATCCTTCCTATCTTGTGGGTACCAAAACCCAGGGATGCTCAAGTTGCTTAGGTTGCCTTTGTATCCATGGGTTCTGCATTGTGGACACATATACTGATATCACATATATACATATATATTATGTATATAATAGCAACAGTGTTTCCATGCATTATACTAAGCACCTTTGTACCAATTGTCTCATTAATCCTCACCATGGCCTCTAACCTTGGTATATCATGCTTCCATTTAACAAAGAGACTGAGATTAAGCCTTCAGGCCCCAACTTTCCAACATATTTTCCATTTTTTTTTTCTTTTAAACAAATCTTTAAAAAATTTTTTATGTATTACTACCCTAAAAGAGGTTAGTACCACTGTTTTCTGTGATACAACCAGTGGGGAAAAAAGATAAAGATATCAGGTCCATGGAATTTATATTCTAAGAGGGAGAGAAAAGTCACACATATAATAAATTATATAGTATGTCAGAAGATGAGTGTGTGCCTGGTAAGTCACTGAAGTCGTGAACAGCTCTGTGTGACCCTGTGGACCACAGCCCGCCAGGCTCCTCTGTCCATGGGGTTTTCCAGGCATGAATACAGGAGTGGGTTGCCGTGCCCTCCTGCAGGGGATCGTCCCGACCCAGGGATCAAACCTGTGTCTCTTATGGCTCCTGTATTGGTGAGTGAGTTCTTTACCGCTAAAGCCACGTGGGAAGCCCATGTCAGAAGATAGATGTTATGAAAAAAAGAAGCAGCAGAGAACACAGCAGTTACTACCTCGTGGACATTCACAAGATACCAGTCTGCTGAGTGGTTTATGCACAGACTAAATTTCATCTGATCCTCCAAGAATCAGATATGAGAGCCCCATTTCACAGGTGAAAGAACTGACATGGGATGAAGGGATCGGTCAGAAGTCACACTATGCTAAGTAGCAGCAGTAGGATCTGAGCTCAGTTCTGTGCCTGACCACACCCCTGTGGTCTGAGAAAGGTGAGAGAGGGTGTCACCCTTCTTACCCATCTTCCGTCCTTGTCTAAGGGTGGGTTGAAGCGTCTCCCTTTGACCATTTTGTGCAGGAAACTGAAGGGGGCTGAGACAGGCGCTCTTATCCCTCCATGGCCTCATGAGCTCTACACCTGGGAAGCCACTCGCCCTTGTTCCTGGCCTCTAACTCGCAGGCTCTACCTGGAAGGGAAGTCCGGGAGTGGTCCCTGTTGTCATAGCATCAGAGCCCAACCATCACAATGGGGCAGGAGCGCGGGTTCTCCAGCCGCCGAGGGCTCCTGCTGTTTCGCAGTGTGTGAGCCCCCGGGTCCTGGGTGAGGAACCCCACACACAGGCCAAAGAGGTGGGCTCCAGACAGTCCTGAGACACTCCACACCCTCCAAATCCTCCAACAGACGACTCCTGCATTGAATGTCTTCACGGTCACCATCTGCCCCAGCCTCTTTGTTTTCAGAGACGTGAGCTGACTCTGCCTTGTCTACAGCCCTGGCATGACCCAGGCCCTGGCATGACCCAGGCCAGGACCCAGATCTCCCCACGGGCTCCTTTCATGGCCTCTTCCCTGCCCAGCTGGGGCTCACTCACTGCGCGTTCACCATGCTGCACGCAGCTGAGACCGTGAGGAAGAGGCGATCTTGAGTAATTATTCAGTGCCAGGGGTTGTGCTGAGCACTTTTCACGTGTTTTACAAACCGCTGGTGTCTACAAATGAGGAAACAGCACCTTGTACCCAGTGAGGGGGGCGCCAGGTCACAGGACGGCTCCAGGGCTCGCGAGCCTTTCCCGGGGCCAACTGGTCTCCCCCAGGCTGTGGCGGCAGCTCCTGAGAACTGGTCTTCCTCCAGGGTCCGGACGTGCAAATGCGGCCTCACTTCTCAGTGAGGTGATTTCCGCTTCCCTTCCTTCCTCCCTTCCTTCCTTCCTTTCTCTCTTTCTCTTTCTTTTTCATTCTCTCTTCCTTCTTTCTCCATCTCTTTCTTCTTTTCTTTCTTCATTTCTTCCTCTCCCTTCCATTCTCCTTTTTTTAACGCCCTGTCTTGACCATTCTATCGGCTACTCCATGCAAAAGTTAGAGTACGCGTCTACAGGAGTCTCTGCCCGGCTCTCTGGGTAGGAAATTGTGTCCTCATCCCTCTCTTCTCCTAATCATGGCCAGGGTGACCTCATAAGAGCTGCGTGTCGGGGACACGGGGCCTCTGCCCTGGCCAGCACTGAGGGCCCAGGGCGGTGGGCTCCTGGGTGAGATGCCTGCGGGGGATCACGGAGCGAGATGGAGCAGGTGTTAGCAGCCCTTCCACTCACAGACGGGAGAAAGGGGGTCTCAGAGGTGAAGGGACTCCATCACAGTCACACCGCTGGTCCGTGGTCCACATGAGAACTCAGATGTGTCGAGGCCAAAGTCAACGACAGCATCAAACAGGATTCGTTTCACTGCACTTCCCCAACCCCGTTTGAATTAATGGGCACTGAATTTACTAGGATTGTTTATCATTCCACTTTTTTCGTCTGTGTGAAAGCGGGCCTGACTACACGCCGGCCTATCAGCCATGATCCCTCCCCATGGCGAGCCTGGCAGGCCAGAGGTCAATGGCCGCTGTGGCGTGCTCCTCCACTGGCCCCTGTCCCCACTGGACGCCCTGCCACAGAGCCCAGCACAGATGGAGAAGAGGGATGAGGGCCGGACGCGGCTTCCCCCACATCCCAAGACTGAAAGCAAAGCAATGAGGGAGGAGGGAGCCAGAGACAAAACTCTAAAGCCAGTGCCATTTCCAGTGCAGTGTTCCACGGGCATTCACTTCGTCTCCGCCAACAGAGCAGAAAATCCTCTAGATCTGAAGTCTCATCTCTGAATATATTCTCGTCTCCTCTGTAATTTAGTCTTCTGCTCTATTAAGCAAGGTATATGATCACTGGTTAAGGTGTTCGCCAGTTTCCCCCTTTTGAATGATGGTTTAAAATTCTCAAAAATGTATCCAAGAAAAATCAAAAGTGAATACAGAAAACCCGGCCAGGAAAAACGAAATATAGTTTTTCTTCAGCTAGGATTTCCAAGTGGCAGACTCGGGTGGGGTGGTTCGTTGTTGAGGTTGTTCTTTTCAGAGTTTTGAATTACTGGGCTGAACTTGGAGGCCACCATGCTGGAAGCGAGTCCTGTAAACACACAGGGCTCTCAGATCCCTGGGGCCGAGAACACCAGAGGGTTGAGCCCCGTCCTGCCTTGGGTCTTTGCACGTGCCCGGCTCTGCTCAGAATGCATTGATGCAGAACCAGCTGTCAAGGTGGCTGTGGAGGCAATGACGAGCACGAGACTGTGTTCACTCGCTCAACAAGCACAGACTGCACACCCACTGTGTGCCAGCTCTGCGTTCCAGCAGCACCGAGACGATCACCAACACCAATTTTTATCAGTGGTAAATCACGGACGGTTTTTTAAAATGTCAGGAATATATATTAGCATCCACTATTTTTAGGCCAATTGTAAGTCAGAAGTGGGGCCTCCCTGGCAGCTCAGAGGTAAAGAAGCAGCCTGCCAATTCAGGAGATGCGGGTTTGATCCCTGGGTTGGGAAGATCCCCTGGAGGAGAAAATGGCAACCCACTCCAGTGTTCTTGCCTGGAGAATCTCCTGGATGGAGGAGTCTGGCAGCCTACAGTCCACGGGGGTCTCAAAAGAGTCGGACGCGACTGAGTCACTGAACAACAAATTGTGGGTTTGCCAATACATCAGATGACCAAGACCCCAAATTATTGATTAACCAAAAATTATTTTCCGCAAGCCATCTGCCACATTTATGCCTAATTGTTCCATCCAATGTATTTTTTAACACAGCAGCTGCTTGCATACTTTGACATTTAGATCTTTACATCCAAAGTGTTAAAGACCTTACGAAAGGCAGCTGTCTGTCTTCCATGTGCTTCCAGTGTGGTGTGCCATTCCTTGGTTTAATTAAGGACTTGCCGTCTTTTGCAGGAGAGAAAGAGGTGGAACCACGAGTATGCTTTCACACATGCCTCTGCCACGTGCCCACATGCGCTGCCCCCAGAAACTCTCAGACCTGCACGCACAGGCACACTGCAATTCATCATGCCACCGAAGGGAAGATTTTGCCTCCTCGTTCATATCCACACATCCTGGACAATCTAACTAGCATGGCGGGGGGGCGGAATCTGAGGCATCTTCACATTCATAAAATGTTGAGCTCTGAGAAATTCTCCAGCATTTGAATTATAAAACACATTTTCGTTTCACTCTGCAAGGTAAACTATCTGGATTCTTTCTGCAAATAGCAACCGAACTGAGGTGATTCCATTGCATTTTTCTATTCACGATTCACACAGAACTAATGGAAATTACAATGAATGCACAACCTATTTGCACACCACCTTGAAAAGTACCCAGGCGTTGGTAACATGAAGCACTTTTTTTCCCTTGTTTTATACTATCTTGCAAACTATCTGGAAAATTAACTGCATCTCTCTCCCTTCCACTCAACAATTCCTGGATCAAGACAAGTAAGACGAATTGAAAGACAAGAAGAAGAACTTGACCACCTTGGAAGTTTGTTCAGTTGAGAGGTAGAAATAGCGACATTTATAAAAACCCTTGACTCCACCGATACGCACGAGTCAGCGAGGATGTGAGCCATTGTCCGGGTAACGACAATTTTTGATAACCTTGCTGAAACATGAACTGCGAGAAACTTTTCAAATCGTGTCTAGAGAAGTTTTTGCTTGACTGATAACTTGGAGAATTGGTCACTCAAAAAAATGGCTGCAATCTAGCAAATTGTACTGGACACAGTGAAGGTCACGGAAAAACTGTCACCGTCCTCACGAAGCTGACTCTCTGCTGGGGAGACAGACATTACACACAGAAAACTGGCTATAATTGGGAGAGGTTCCGGGGTGCTCAAGACCATATGACAGAGGGACCTGCATGAATCTGAACAGTTACTAGGCAGGTAATGAAGAAATGAAGTGAAGAATGACTTCAGTGCACCAAAGGGAGAAGGAAGCACGTGCCAGGTGAATGGAGAGCCTGGTAAAGACCCTGATAGTGGGCAGAGCTTGACTCTCTCAGGAACCAGAAAGGAGGCCAGAGGATTGTGCAGGTTGGAGGTGATGTTGGAAAAATCAGGAAGCAGGCCACTCAGGGCCTCCAGGCTGTCTGAGAGCTGGTGGACAGGCACTTTGCCCTCTGTGACCTTGATCAGCTGGCCAATGTCAGCAGCAGGCAGAAACTCAAGGAACAGGTGACAGCAACATACCAGTTGAGAGCTTTAGCTTTTTTAGAAAAAGCACCTTAGAAATAAGACTCACCATTAAGATTCAGTAGGTGTGCCAAGTTTATGCTGTCTCCAAATTCTGAAAAAGACAGACAGAAATACTTAGTGTGATTCTCGTTTCTCCCGGGTGGGGTTGGTTACTCCTATTTTCTCTATGTTCGGTGTTTGTTGAGGTTTACGTGAAGATGTGATGCTATTATTTTCAACCCCTGGAAAGTCAGCTGCTTTTGTCCTCTCGCAGTGTGAATGGGACAGTCCTCTGAAGACACAGAATAAAAGACAGCAGTAATTACAAGTGCAGTTCAACACAGAGAGCCCTGGAATGGAAAATGCCAGCCTCCACCATCTTAAAGCGAAACAGCCAAATAAATATATATTTTTCAACTGAAGAGAAAATGAACAGTGTCTTGGAAGGTGATGGAAAGTTCACCTCTATCCCACACCGGGAGAGGAGAGGGGAGACAGGTCCCCCAAGGTAAGAGACCTGGGGGGTCTCCTCTCTCCTCTTATTGTATACCATTAAACATAACAGAGATTTCATCAACTTGGACGCAAATTGCAAACTAATAAAAGAGCCTTGTTACAAAGATAATAAGAAGGCAAATCATGAATGACAGATGTGGGCTGAGTCCTGGTGTTAGGCACCAGCTCAACGGGAATCCAAGGTTCATCAATTCAGTTAATCGTGTGGATGACCACCAATTTGTCCTTTCTTTCTCTGCTCTTTCTTCACATTCCAGAGTATTTCTGGTTCACAGGGAGTCCCTTGAAATGGCAAGTAGGAAACCTACACAGCAACGTCTTGCAATATTGCCTTCTACACATCGTCTCTTTTCCCTCCCTACTTCCTTCAAAGTTGGCTGTGAGGTAAGGAACCTCCCCACTCCCGCCAAGGCCTCACTGCTCCAGATGTGGTCCTTGGACCAGCAGCCTGAGCGCCACTTCGAAGTTAATTAGAAATGCAGCGTCTCTGGGCTTCCCTGGTGGTGCAGTGGGTAAGAATCCGCCTGCAAGGCAGAGGACAGGGGTTTCATCCCTGGGCTGGGAAGCTTCCACATGCCACAGAGCAACTAAGCCCATGCATGGCAAGTAGTAAGCCCGAGCTCTAGAGCCCACGTGCGCTAACAACTGAAGCCCGCGCGCCCCTAGAACTCCTGCTCTGCAGCAAGAGAAACCACCGCAATGAGAAGTCCGCACACCGCAGCCAAGAGTAGCCCCCTGCTTGCTGCAGCTAGAGAAAAGTCCATGCAGCAATGAAGACCCAATACAGTCAAAAAATTTGAAAGTTAAAAAAGAAAAAGAAAGAAATGCAGAGTCTCAGGCGCCTGCCCAGACCTACCAAATCAGAATCTGCATCTTTAATAAGACTTTGGGTGATCTGTGTCCACATAAAGTTTCAGAAGCACCACTCTAGAACATCACAAGGCCCTTGTTGAGGTTTGAGACTTTCTCAGTCCCTCTGTGAAAGGACAGTGGATTCAGGGCACCCATGGCCCTTTTGACCTTGTACCTACAGATAAGCACTTCAGCCTAATCCTTGGACAAGGATCACTGCGCTTTTAGACTTTTAAAGATTTGGAAATTGAAGTAGGAGGTTAAAAGGGTTTCTATCCGAGCTCAGCTTGGTGCTCTGTGATGACCTAGAGGGGTGAGATGGGAGCGGGGAGGCCAAGGGAGGCTCGAGAGAGGGGGGAATACATGTATACTTAGCGCTGATTCACGTTGTTGTAGAGCGGAGATTAACACAACAATTGTAAAGCAATTATCCTCCAAATTAAAAAATTTAAAAGTCTGTGCAAAAAAGTATACACAGCTTGGGGTTTGTAAAGTATTTTTAATAAACTTTTTCATGGGATATTCCTTCATTGCAAATGAAATGTGAAATGTCACCAAAAAAATAAAGATAAGTAAGCCAAGGAAAAAAAAGGATTATATCTTATTTATCCAGGAGGTTTTCTCTCAGGCGCTTAAAACCTTTCTAGTGGTACCACTCCACCCTCAGTGTTCCTACTGATTGGAAGCAGGGAAGTGGGAGGTTCCCCCCACCCAGGACCCCGAGACACATGCTGTTTCTTTGCACAGTTACATAAACAGGCTGCAGTGTGGTCATCTTTATGTTTCATTTCAATTCCTGCCCCATTGATTCAATGGTGGCTCAGGAAAAGGAGAGTAAACCAAATTCACGGTTCTGCCTTGCCACGGTCCAGTCGTTGCAACGGTGGGAGAATGACCACATCAGGGCTGTGCGCCTAATTAAACACTTAGTCAATAACCCGCTCCCTCTGGACCCAGCCATTTGCTTTCTCCATTGTGGGAACGAGACAACTGGGCAGTGAATGTGGGTAATTCATGCAGGAAGAGCTCATTTTAGGTGAGGGCAGATTGATTGGAATTAGTTATTTCAGCATCAGTGCTGGAGAAGGCAGAGAGAAAGTGCTGTTTTTCCTCGGGTGATTCCAATATTCCTTCACAAAGGTGAGGCAAGGACCACGTCCAGCTCGCCAGGGGCACACGAGCGTGGACCGTCTGGAACCAGCATCCTAGCGCGCAGGTGTGTACCTGTCCGGGGTGGGCTCAGAGATTCGGGGACAGACCGTCATCGCTATGCACGCAGCTCACGGCTGCAGGAGCCCTCTAATTGTTTTGCAGTGAGATGAGAACTCGGTTTTATCTGAAGTCTCAGGACAGCTTATTGACTGCACTGTCTGGCTCTACAGCGCATAATAGCATTGTTAGGGGAAATGTCAGCGAAGGCACTGAAGGGTGGAAAAACATGAAATCAAATTTCTCACATGACAATGGCTTGGATAGTTGTTGGGCATTTGCTCCCACCGAATGGGACCGAAGATTCTTTTCAGGCTGATTCGATCAGACACCACACAGTGTTTGTCCAGCAAACCCACCCCGCGGTTAACACATTTTAACAAGTCATCTCTTCCTCCTCCTCCCAGAAAGAGGACTGGAACGGGCAGACACGTTACCAGTCTCTGCTCAGAGAAATCATTTTCATAACATCCCAAGCCTCCTAAGACATCATGTTGTATTCTTCCATCAGCCATCTGCTAGGGGAGACGCATCCATACGACATCTTCCTCCGCTGGCATAATTAAAAGAGATTCTGTGCGTTTGAACGCTGTGTTACATTTACATTCAAAGTTATTTTGCTCTCTCTTTGCCCTTGCCCTCAAGGAATTGTGGGAATTCAACTTAATAGGCTTTTAATGGTTCTGTGATAACTGTGATTATAAACTGTGAATTGGATCGTGGGAGCATCGAAGTTCAGCTGCATTTCATGCAAAGACATCACCGTTGCTTTTGATCCTTGGTTGATATTTGGTTTCCAGTGTTCAGACACCACCATCTTTAAAAAAATATAATGAAATAAAAGGCACCTCATTTGCTTCACAATTGCTTTGATAAGAATTTTAAAGCCTTTAAGCACACATTTTCCTTTTGATATATTAGAAGTATTTAGAAACACATCCTGTTGCTAAAAATTCAATTTCAAAGTCTACAATTGTATTTCCTGCTTCCTCTTAGAGGGGAGATGATGGGTTTATTTAAAACACATGCAACATGTTGGACACGTGCGTGCACGCACACACACACACACACACGCGCGCACGCACTCACACGTACTCACACGCTGCCTTCGACCTTTCACTGCCAAATATTTAGAAATAAATTTTTACTGCGTCCTCTGAACATCTAATTACTGCTTTGAGGCGAGTTAATGAAAATATACTTTTCTTTGAAATATGTTGGCTCTACTAAATGAGCCTCTCCTTGTGAGTCCACAGATGAATCGATGGTGAGCCTCTTGAAAAAAAGAGGCTTTCTGATCATTGTTGCCAGATGTCTCAAGCAAGCCTGCCAAGCTGGGGCCAGAAACACAGCCTTAAAATAGTAGGCACGGAATTGCACCATCAGCCAATTAGGGCCCTTAGAGCAAATTAGCTCTCTTTCCCCATTGGCCAGAGCAGCTGCAACTTGCGCAGGGACAGCCTAGGGCCAGTCCAGCCAGCGTCTCCTACTCTGGCCTGTTGTTGCTGGCATCCAAAAAGGCCACCAGGAACAGTCAGCCCCCAGTTTTAAAAAAAACTGCCTTGCTGAAACACCCCGGCTCAGTTCCCAGGAAGATCCCCCTGGCCATCTCTGGAGAGCAGGGTGTTGTCTAAGGCAGAATAATTCCAGCGGGTGGAATAGTTCTCAATGTCACAACCCTCCCAGAGTTGTCCTCTGGAGAGGAGGTCTCACTCTCAGTAAGGGAGCCCTTAGCTACAGGGCCTCCTTGAGGAGAAATCAATGAGATTGGTTCAGTGGGAAATCCGCCAGCACGAAAGCTGAGTGCTTGAGCAACAGACAGCACTGTGATCTCCACTTGGAGGTTGCCTTCACCATTGATTTGAAAAGAAAGTCATAGGAAGCATCGAACCCTTAAAGACCATTTCATCTGGAAGGAACAAAGGACCACTGGAGCAGAAAGTCTCATCTACAAAGGTCAGCTCTTGGCAACATATGCGGGCAGCCAGGAGCATTTTAGACACTGTCCAACGATGCTGCCAGCACTGGTATCAGGACCAAGAATTAAGAAATTACTATTGGCAGCAAAGAGTAATTTGGTTGCAATAGCTCCCCAAAAGCTTTAAAAATATCCATATTTATGTTCTAATAATTTTACTCCTGAGAATTAGCCCCAAGAAAATACCCACACATTTGCACAAAGATGTGTCCCTAAGTATGTTCATTGCAGGATTTGCTAGAGAAAAAAAAAAATTAAAACATAAAGTTGAACCCAATGCAGTCATGAAGGACATAGAAGAATGATGCAGAAAAACATTTACACTGCATTGTACAGTCAAAAGGAAAGGTAAACACTCTATAGGATGATCTTCTTTTGTAAAAATATATATACATATTCATGGAAAGTGGAAAGTTACACCAAAATTTTGGGATTAATTGAATTTCCTATTTTCTTCCCTGGGCTTTTCCAAATTTCTGTGGTGGTGGTTTAAGTCACTAAGCTGTGTCCAACTCTTGCGACCCCATAGACTGTAGCCCTCCAGGCTCCTCTGTTCATGGAATTTTCCAGAAGAGAATAGTAGAGTGGGTTGCCATTTCCTTCTTTAGGGGACCTTCCCAATCCAGGGGTTGAACCCACATCTCCTGCGTTGACAGGTGAATTCTTTACCAACTGAGCTACCATAATGAGCATGTATTGCTATTGTGGTCAGAAACAAAATCAAAAAAATATTTTATTATTTGTTTGAACAAAATTGGCTCTGCTGGATCTTCATTGCTGCAAGGGCTTTTCTCTAGTAGCCACGAGTGGGGGCTACTCGCTAGATGCGGTGTGCAGGCTTCTCACTGCAGTGGTTTCTCTTGTTGTGGAGCACCTGCTCTAGGGCTCGCGGGTTTTCGCAGTTGTGACTCCTGGGCTCCAGAGCACAGGCTCAGTAATTGTGGCACACGGGCTTAGTTGCTCCACAACATATGGGATCTTCCCGGATAAAAGATTGAACCCGTGTCCCCTGCATTGACAGGCAGATTCTTTACCACTGAGCCACCAGGGAAGTCCAAGAATTTTGAAAAAGAAGGTATAGCAAGACAAATAATGCGTAAATCAATGTCTTCCAAGAGTTCAAGACCCAGACAAGGAGAAGGGCATGTAAATGAAGCTGTAAAACATATGGAATCAGCAATGTCTGCTGAGCGTGGAGAATGCTAGATGGACTATGTTCAAATCATGAATTTACATGTGTTCCAAGAAAGTGTTTTATAGGCTATCCTCCACATTGCACTAGATGCTGATGGTACCACAGTCGGTTATCAGTGGTTCATACTCTTAGAGGGCCCATGGCCTGAACGAGGAATATTTCCATATTGCCAAAGAAGCATTGCATTCCACCCTGGTGGCAGGCAAAGTCCCCCGCCCCCGTCAGCTCCCATGGAATCCACTTTAATAAGCTTTGTGTTATGGAACATAAAACTATAAAGCTTAAAATCTGCATGACATCTGGGCTTAACCCAGACTTTTAAGAGTCAGATCTTGAAATAAAACAATGAGGAATAATGAAGTTCCAAGTTCCATCCGTAGCCCTGCTGAGATCTTTAAGCAGGAAGGCTAGGATATGCTAAAATGTCTTCAACATCTTCTGAATGCAATCCGAAACTTTCAATGCCTCCAACTTCAGGAATCAGACCTTAAAAATGTAGGTCAGGTCAATGTGGGGTAGACCTTCTCTCCACTATTGAAAAGTTTTTGCCATGACTTTTTTGATGGCCAGAGTTAATTTTTATAGTAAATAGACTACCTGACAGACTTCCCCCTGACAGGGGCTTCAAGGCAGGCCCCAAGGGCACTGGCCAAGTGATTAAGATCAAGTCTCAGTTCTCAGGACCAGAGTTGATAAATTCCATAATTAATTTATTCCCTTATTAATCACCCTATCAATGTCATTAACATAAAGTTACATATTTTTCTGTTAAAAAAAAATAGGCATTTTCATCCTGTACCTTTGTTAACCATGTTTTCTGGATTTTAGTGCAGCTGGACTCTTTGGTCTGAAAAAATTGCCAACCTCTATTCTAACTCAATCCAGTTGGAGTCAAGCAGAGTTTAAAAAAAAATTTAAGTGCATCTAGAAGTGCACCACTTCCATCGCGGTCCAGGGTTTAAGACTTGGCTTCCAGTGTAGGGGGTGCTGGTTTGATCCCTGGTCAGGAAGCTAACGTTTCCACATATGTGGCCAAAAAAACAAATATAAAGTAGAAGGAATGTTGTAACAAATTCAATAAAGACACTTTTAAAAAAAATAGTCCACATTTTAAAATATCTTTTAAAAGAAGTGTATCTAGAATTACTGGTTGTCTGGTCTCTAAGTCAAACTTTAAAGCAAAATCCACGTGAATGCTAACACTTCAATATTTCCCTGTATTTCTCAATACTCTGCAGGACAAAAATCCCAACACTTAGAAATATACTGTTGTCCAGTCACTAGATCATGTCTGACTCTACGACTCCTTGGACTGTAGCCCACCAGGCTTCTGTCCTTGGAATTTCCCAGGAATACTGGAGTGGGTGGCCATTTCCTTCTCCAGGGGATCTTCCTGACCCAGGGATCGAACCCATGTCTCCTGCACTAGCAGATGAATTCTTTATCACTGAGCCCCCAGGGGAGCCTGCCTGCCATGTAGTTAGGGGCAAACAAACGTTAACTCTTTTGTGACTACATCTCACTGGTCCCCAAAGTGCGTGAATTTTGTCAAGAGGCCCCTGGGACCTCAGTGGTGATGAGGGCAGAAGGAGGAGGGGCCTAGGAAGTCAGAGGGGGCAGGACCAGAGCTAAGGACCTGCTCTGCGGTTCTGGAAGCCTGTCCAGAGAGTAGGGGCTCTGAATGTGAAGGAGACTGTGGCGGAGGCAGGTGTTCTCCGGGCCAACCTGAAAAGCCCACCCGGAAGACATCCTAATTCCCAGGCTTCTCTGGGACTCCCCCAGGCCCTGACCGTGGCTTCTGCCTACGTCTCTTCCTCGGCTCAGACATCAGATCGGCGGCTGTGTTGGCATCTGTCCTTCTCGTGACTTGGAGGTGGTGGGTCTGTAAGGGGGCTGAGGAGTACTGCACAGGAGGCACCCCAAGCACCCCACCTGGAGCCTGGAATCCTCAAAGGCAAGTATGGACTCTGCACAGCTTTGCTAATGGAAAGCCTCGCTTCGGTCTGAATTGAGGTCTTCCAAGAAAAATCACCCAGTGATGACAGGCTCTTCAATACGGGATCCAGCCACAGGCCAGAGATCAAGCTTCACTGAACCAGAGTGAGGGGAAAAAATGACAGTCAAACATTTTCTTTTTCCGCACGCAGACTGTAATCAGCTCTCCACAAGGTCATCCTGGAACTCCAAGGACGGTCCAGACCCCTCCTGGCTCTCCCCAGTAATGGACAGAGGCAATGGTGCAGATAATCCAGCCAAATGGTGGGTAATCCGAAAGCCATTTCCATTTGGCCTCGGGAGAACTTTCCACGCTCAGGCTGAGTGTGGGTGTATGCGAGGTTCTCTGCCAGACCTGGGGTGCACGTGGGGTCTGGGCGCATCCCAGGATGAGGCTGCACTCGTGGACAGCATTTCCCAGCAGCAGCAGCGTGGCCGGGGTCCCTGCAGAGTACAGGAGGCGATGCAGGCCCTTCAGTAGGGGTTCTGCACCTGCCCCTCTGCCCCTGGTCCATTCTCCATTCTTGTCTGACCCGTCCAGAAGACCAACCCTGCCAACAGTATCACCTGAGCTCTTTTGCCCTCTGGCTTTCTGGCAGGTTTGAGCATGAGGACTTGGGAGAAGAGAAAGAAGAGAAAACCCGGGATGTCTCTTCCCTGCTTCCTTCTTGCTCGGGCACAATTTCTTGGGCAACCTCTACTCCCCTCTACCTCCGCCCTGGTTCTGGTTTTCACCATGCTCCAGGACACCACTTCATCCCATGGACCTTCAGTCGCCCGTGGTGGTGATGAAGCCTTGTCCTCCCACATGGGCTCGTAGCCTGCCCACACCTTCATGAGTGGTGCCATCATAAAGCATTGCTGCTAACTTGTCTGGAGCAAGCTCTGCTTCCCATTGAAGCCTGGCAGATAGAGGGTGGAACAGGATGGGGCTGAATTTGGAGCTGGAACTGGGGTCCTGGGGGGTTGTTTAAACAGAGAGGCAGCTTAATACCCACTCAGAGCATAGCTCCTCATTAGATCTGATGGAAACCCACTGCTCCTTTCTGAGTAGAAGCCCCTTGGCTCTGCCTAGCCTGCCTCCAGACCAGTGGCATCAGGTATAACCCACCTGGACAAACCTGTGTTGGAGGCCAACCCATGTCTTCCTTGTGGTCATCTAGGACAACCAACTTCCCTTGGAAATGAAGTAATCACATTTAAAAGAGGAAACTTACCCAACATCCTTGAATTTTCCTTCTCCTGAGACCCCTTGTCTAATCTTGTCCTCTTAAAACTGAGATCAGAAGTGTACCAAGGACCTTTGGTTGATCAGCCGTTCCTTGACCATGACTTTGACCCTATTTTCTAAAATCACGACCCATGTTCTTTCTCCTTAGTCTGCTTGACTTTCTGGCTTTCCTGGTTGGTTGAAGTCACAGCTGCTCCAACTCTGCCTCTCTGACAATCCATTCGCTTGTTCTTCTGTTAATGGACAATTCATTTGTTCCTGATTGTTCTAATATCTAGTTATTTTGCAGAGTTTCCAGTCCCTGTGAAAGGACCACCATCCATTCATTTCCACACACTGGAGACTTGTTCCATTCTCTTCTCTGCTCCCCAGATCCAAGCCATCCCTTAGTCCTGCATATCTCTCTAATCCATCCACTTCTCTCAATGTGTGCTTCCAACACTCTAATGTAACTGACACTATTTCTCAGCTGAGTGACTTCCTCCTTCCAGGAATCCCAGCATATACCCTGCCCTTCCCACCAAGCCATCGTGCAACCTGTGGGCTTTGAAAACCTGAATCAGACCATGCCAACTCTTAAAATCCTTCAGAGGCCTTCATCGTGCTGACAACAAAGACAGTCTTTACTGAGTCCAAAGCCTCCTATGGCCCCTGCCCTTGCCTCTGGCAGCATCTCTCACCCTCTTTCCCTCCCTTTCTGCATTCCATCCACAAACCTTACTCTCTGTTCTCACTGGCTTTTGTGCAACTGCTCTTCCCCCCATCCACCTTGCCCCATCTTCTCCCTGACTCCTATTCTTCAGATCTTAAACATCACGTTCTCTAGATCAAGTCAGTTCACCCAGGAAAGTGTAGAAACCTGAACCTTCCTTAAAAGCTCCTATTACAGCTGGTAATGGGTCATGGGTTAGCGTGTCTCCTCTAGACCATCAGCTCCGTAAACCCAGGAATTACCTCTGGTTTTGCTCTGACCCCCACATACAGGTGCATGGCAGGTACTCAATAGTCTTAAATAAACAGTAGGGTTTTGTTTTCTATTAAAATTATGCTACAGAGAAATTTCTGGGTCAACGTGGCCAATTGACCACATGCTTCTATTTCCTCTCCTTCTGGAATCCCACCAATAAAGGAACTTTTCAAAGGTGCAGGTCCATAAGAACGAAGAGAACTAAAGAAGAGACAATAAGAAAGAAAAGTTCAGCATATTTTTTGGAACATACAAAACAGATGGGGAAGCAGTAGCCGATGCAACAGGTAGCAGTGGCTATATCGCAGGTGCCAGTAGGAGGTCGACTAGGTGACACATACAGAATTGGGGACCCCAAAACCCAGAGACACAAATACTCAGGAAAGTGGGGGCAGAGCAAAACAGGGGCTGGAAGCAGAACTGGTTGAAAATCTATAGATGGAAGGATTAGACCCTTGCCCCTTTCCCACCCTATTTAGCCAAGCACCTACTCCCATCTTCACTCTGACATCACCAGCAGGTAAGCAGAGGCTCATCCTTGACATGAGACATGAAGGTGTGGAAGCACAGGACTGAAAATGCAGTTCAGTGGGAGGCGATAATTCACAGTTAATCCGGAGAGATTAGGGATGCAGGGATCCTGCACAGGGACGCAGTTTCTGGCAGTTGCAAGTTGACCAGAGCTCACTGAATGGTCTCAAGACATGGGCGGGGCCCCAACAAAGTCTATTACAATGGACACGTGATGTGACTGGGTCAGCAAAAGAAGCAAGGCAGCTATAAAGGATGACTTGAGACCATTGGGGAATTCAAATGCAGACTCTATATTGGATTTTATTTTATCAGGGTTGAATATCTTGCTGTGGTGGTAGTGATTTAGTCACTAAGTCATGTCCTACTCTTGCAATCCCATGGGCCATAGCTCACCAGGCTCCTCTGTCTATGGGACTTCCCAGGTAACAATACTGGCATGGTTGCCATTTCCTTCTCCAGAAGATCTTCCCAACCCAGGGATTGAAACCAGGTCTCTTGCATTACAGGCAGTCTTCCTGCATTGGAGACAGATTCTTTACCAACTGAGTCACCAGGGAACTCTATGCAAATATAGATGAATGTCCTTGTTCTGAGAAGAGCTATGCTGAAGTATTGAGGATGGCAGCATTGTGATACCTATACCTTTCAGATATTCAACAAAGAAATTATACTCATACAGATATATATGTGAATATACACACAGAAAGATAGATACAAATATAGATGGATGGATGGACTGACTGACCAGGAGAAAGAAAGATAAATTCAGAGGAAATTGATGTGGCAAATTGTTAACAATAATGAGGCTAGATGTGGAGTATTCAGGTGTTTTGTTCTGTTCTTCAGGGTTTTTTTTTTTTTTTACAGTGGGCTTGAAATTTTTCAAGACGAAATAAGAATCCAAGTAGCACAAACGTTTCTCAGCAGTGGCACTGAAGCAAAAACTAATAACAAGGGTGCCCTATATGATACTGGGCGATTTTTCAATCCAGCTTTCTATTCCCAGCCAAACTGTCTACCCAAACAGGGAGGGGAAAGCAAATACATTTTTGAATTTATTTATTTTAATTGGAGGCTAATTACTTTACAATATTGTAGTGGTTTTTGCCATACATTGACATGAATCAGCCATGGATTTACATGTGTTCCCCATCCTGAACCCCCCTCCCACCTCCCTCCCATCCCATCCCTCTGGGTCATCCCAGTGCACCAGCCCTGAGCACCCTGTCTCATGCATCCAACCTGGACTGGTGATCTGTTTCACATATGATAATATATATGTTTCGATGCTGTTCTCTCATATCATCCCACCTTCGCCTTCTCCCACAGAGTCCAAAAGACTGTTCTATACACCTGTGTCTCTTTTGCTGTGTCACATATAGGGTTATCATTACCATCTTTCTAAATTCCATATACATGTGTTAGTATACTGTATTGGTGTTTTTCTTTCTGACTTACTTCACTCTGTATAATAGGCTCCAGGTTCATCCACTTCATTAGAACTGATTCAAAATGTGTTCTTTTTAATGGCTGAGTAATATTCCATTGTGTATATGTAACCACAGCTTTCTTATCCATTTGTCTGCTGTTATTTTTAACACATGCAAGAACTCAACAGTGTTAGAGCCCATGTGCCTTTTCTCAGGAAACCACTGAAAAATGTGCTTCAGACAACACAGATGGGATGAGGGAAGCAGCAGAAGAAAGAAAGACAGCCACAGGATGCCGTGGTGCAAAGGAAAGCCCACTCTAGATAGGAGGATACTAGACTTCAGCAGAAAGGAGAAAACCAAAACAAAAAGAACTCCTGTGTCTGCCCCAGTGGAGCTTGTTATTGGTAAATGTGTAGCAGAGCGTTAAAGATAATGTAGTGATGACGGTACACAGAAAATTGAGCAAATGTAAAGCTGATGTCACTGTTAACTCCAGAAAAAATAAAAGTGAGTATTCCAGAAAGTAAACCAGGGTCTAGAGCATGTCTGGTTCAGCAGCTGACAACATGTGCAAAGTTACAATAGAGAAAATACCGGTGTTTTATTTAACCAAAACTATGTGGGGTAGGGATAGGGAGTATGTAGAAAGACAGGGAGTGGGTTATAATTAAGTCCCCACCTGTCTGATTTAACATATCTGGAAATTAAAAGATAATGTAAAAAACTGATAAATCAAGAAATAGCTGCCCTGAAGAATTGAAAGCAGAGGCTCTGATGGGTATTTGGATACCCGTGTTCATGGCATATTTGCAGCTGCCCACAGGTAGAAAACAACCCAGTGTCCACAAGCAGATAAACGGATAAACAAAATGTGGCATGGACATGCAATGGAATATTATTCAGCCTTAAACAGGAAGAAAGTTCTGACACACGCTGTAACATGGATGAGTTTTGAAGAGGCTATGCTCAGTGACATAAGCTGACTACAAAAGGACAAATATGCTTCTACTTATATGAGATACCTAGAACAGGCAAATTCATAGAGACAGAAAAGAGAGATTACGAGGGGCTGGGGGCGGGAGAGTGGAGAGCTATTGCTTAACGAGCACAGAGCTTCCCTCTGTGCTTTTTGCCTTCTGTTTGCGAAGGTAAAAAATTCTGGAGCTGGATGGTCCCACAACACCGAGGATGTGCGTAATGCCACTGAATTGCGCATGTAAAAATAGGTAAAATGGACAAAAAGAAACACCTGTATAAGGATAATATCGGGGGACTTCCTTGGTGGTGCAGTGGTTCATGCTGGTTCATGCTCCCAATGCCGGGGACCCAGACTTGATCCCTGGTCAGGGAACTAGATCCCACACACCCAAACTAAGAGTTCACATGCTGGAACTAAAGATCCCACATGCCACAGTTAAGACTTGGCGCAGCCAAATAAATAAGTCTATTTTTTTTTAAAGAATCCTATTTGAAGTTCTGTCGGCAACCAGCAGGAGAAATAGCTGCTCGCCACTAGGAAGTGATACGAGGGGATGGGAGGGATGTGGCAAGAGACAGTTCCTTTGCGTTACAGTTCTCTCTGCACTGTTTTACTGTAAAAAGTCTAGTGTTAGCATTCCTGCAGTGCTGACTGTGCTCCAGGCCTGCTTCACATACTTTCTGTATATGCTCATTTAATCCTTGCATCACTATGAGCTGGGAGTCTGTTCCACATTTTAGAGAAAAGAAAACAGATCCAGGGAGGCGGGGAGGGGGCATCCAGCCCAGGCAGGCTGGCTCCAGAATCACTGCTCTTAATCATTTGACTTTGCTCCCTTTCGTGCATGTGTATTACTGTGACACGAGTGAAAAATTAATTTTAAAATATGCTTATACACATACCTTATGTGTGAGAGTATCAGATTCCTGGGAGTGAAACACCCCCAGTTTCTATGAAAGATGAAACAAGGCATTCAGTTCATCATGTGAGCATAAAACTACTCAAATAACACTGACATTATGCTCATTTCATTACAGAAATGAAGCACAGAAGCAAACAACTTGTCTTTGTGTTATAATTTTTACCAGCTTTCCCTGGTTTTTGCAGCCCCTCCCCCCAATTTTCTCTCTCAGCTCCCCTGTCCCAGTATCGCCATAACAGTTCCTGTGGAATAAAACACAAGAAAAATGAACACTGAAACAGTACATCAAGCTTCCTTTAGAAATAGAGGAAAATAAGTTTACGGTTAGAAAACATGTTGAACTATTACTTTTACAGTGAAAACAGTTACATCACAATTTTAAATTACATTTCTATTTGAAATGGAGTCGATTTGCACCACCTACTGGAATACACAGCTCTCTATAGTCAGAGGTTTCAAAATGATGAACCGCTTTTAAAATTTTAGCGTTAACGTGTCTAGTTATCTTCAAGAGACCAGCCCCTTTGACATGCTGGAAATGCCAAATGCTAATTTGCTTTGGGGACCAGTTTCTAAAACAAACTTTCTTTAAAAGCCAAATTTAATCATCTAGCTAAATTAAAAAATTGTACAACTGCTTATAAAAATAAAATGATTAAGCCAAATACATCAACCAAAGAGATAAAAATGTAAATTAGAAGCAAAACTGAAATCAATACACATTATCAGTTGCTAACTCACCATTTAAAAAGAAAATTCAAGCAGACAAATGGAAAATGGCAGGAAACATAAGCAAAAAGGATAATAAACAGAACATAACACAACATTAATTAAAAAAGAATTCACCCAATGAAAATTTGATAGTGTTTATATCCAAAGTAATAATCATTGTCGTGGCTTAATTACAGCTGAACATCAACATACAAAGTATTTGTATTTAGGGGTGTTTTTTTTTGACATTTTAAAGAAAACATCAAAAAATTTTTCATTTTTCACGACAAACTACTCCAAGCAGTAAATTTCTGAATATATAGTGGCAACATTTATTATTGTGTAATTGACAGAGATTCGGGAAAAAATAACATCTACAATATCTACTATTCTAGAGGAGATTGCTTTAGAATAGAAGCCTAAATATATTACATTTTAATTTCTTGAAACCTATTATCACATTTCACTTATTTTATGGGTATTTTGTCTGAAAATTGATTTTATTTTTATATGTCAACTAAATTAGATGTCAACTAAATTAACTGGAGCATAAAATATGCCAGCAAGATATATTTACAAATACACACGGCAAAATGGTGTGCAAGTAACAAGAATCTGATTTAAAGTCACCAGCACAGAAAGACTGTGCGACAATGGCCAAGTCATCCACAATCCTCTTTGTGTTGCAGCTGATCTGTGCACGACAAGCCCGTTTACAGTAACAAATGTCACGAGCAGGGTGGCCGGAAGGTTTTTCTTTCTCATTACAGTTCACTGCTGGGGTGATTTCTTCCTTAAGGTTCTCATCTGCGTTGGAAAGCTTGGGGTGCTTAATTCCTACCAGATGAGCCGTGTGTCCCCAGACAGCACATCCATGGACCCTGACCCTAAGGTTAAGGTTGGCTCACCACCTCCATGGAGAGATGACTCCCACACTGAAGTCTGCAGCCCTGACCCCTTTTAACAGCCAGAGCGGTGTACCCTGCCACCTGCTGAGGGCCCTCCTGAATGTCCCAAAGGTACCTCAAACCTATGCGTCCCAGAGACAACTCACGACCTCCTCTCCAGCCTTGTCTTTTCTGTTATTCCAGCTCACCCCTCCCATTTATCCAACAGGTAACCCTGATATTTCCTACTTGCCGCTGATCCAATCCCCTCAAAGTCCTGGCCATTTACTTTCTAAATCTCCCTGGAGCCTGTCTGCCTTTCTCCATCTCCATCACCACCCCACTGGTCCAAAGGACCACCATGTCCAGCTGGAACCAGTTCAAGATGGTGTATCTTCATTTACCCTCACCAAAGCTCTTCACCGAGGTACTGAGAGATTTCTTGACAAGGTCACAGCGCCCTCCCCTGGCCAGTGCTCACCTGCCTCCCAGCCCCATCTCTCCTCTGGAGCTCCTGGGGCTCCTGTCCCAGTCTCCCCACCACCTTTCTGGGCCTCTCTCCACTGATACCTTTGCCTGGCCTTTTCCCACTGCCTGGAATTCTCTTCTCTCCCCTTGTTGCCAAGTTACCTTCTCTCTGACTTTCCCAACAGGGTAAATTCATAGTTGTGAATTCACATTTAGGGGGGAACATATTTGAAAGTTTCTGCATGCCCCCACCAAACTGTCTTCGCTCACCTCTGTGCTCCCAGCACTCCACCTGTACATAAAACCGTGGAATGATTCACTCAACTCCAGGCCAGAGGAGTGCCCGTTCCAGCTTCCCTCCGGCAGGGAGACAGGTCCATCTGGAGGTCCAGGGAGGCTGCCCTAAGGGCTTCAAGCCTGCTTCAGGGCCCACAGAAGCTGCTTCCCAGACCTGGCTCCCAGAGGCCCTGGAGTTGTCACCCCTGTGCCCAAGGGGTGGCCAGAGGGCCTCTGTGCAAGGGGCAGATGACAGCACATTTTAATAGATTCCAAGGGCTGGCTGTTCCAGAAAAACATCTACTTCTACTTCACTGACCACGCTAAAGCCTTTGACTATGTCAGGATCACAACAAACTGTAGAAAATTCTTCAAGAGATGGAAGCACCAGACCAGCTGACCTGCCTCCTGAGAAACCTGTATGCAGGTTAAAAATCAACACTTAGAACCAGACATGGAACAACAGACTGGTTCCAAATTGGGAAGGGAATATGTCAAGCCTGTATATTGTCGCCCTGTTTATTTAACTTCCATGCAGAGTACATCATGAGAAATGTCGGGCTGAATAAAACACAGGCTGGAATCAAAATTGCCGGGAGAAATATCAATAACCTCAGGTATGCAGATGACACCACCCTTATGGCAGAAAGTGAAGAGGAACTAAAGATCCTCTTGATGAAGATGAAAGAGGAGAGTGAAAAGGCTGGCTTAAAATTCAACATTCAAAAAACTAAGATCATGGCATCCATTCCCATCACCTTGAGGCAAATAGATGGGGAAACAATGGAAACAGCAAGAGACTATTTTCTTGGGCTCTAAAATCACTGCAAATGGTGACTGCAGCCATGACATTAACAGATGTTTGCTCCTTGGAAGAAAAGCTGTGGCAAACCTAGACAGCATATTAAAAAGCAGAGACATTATTTGCCAACAAAGGTCCTTAGAGTCAAAGCTATGGCTTTTTCAGTAGTCATGTATGTATGTAAGAGTTGGACCATAAAGACAGTTGAGTGCCGAAGAACTGATGCTTTTGAACTGTGGTGTTGGAGCAGACTCTTAAGAGTCCCTGGACTACAAGGAGATCAAACCAATCAATCCTAAAGGAAATCAGTCCTGAATATTCATTGGAAGGCCTGATGCTGAAACTGAAGCTCCAATACTCTGGCTACATGTCAAGAGCTGACATTAGAAAAGACCCTGATGTTGGGAAAGATTGAAGACAGGAGGAGAAGGGGATGACAGAGGATGAGATGGTTGGATGGCATCACCAACTCTATGGACATGAGTTTGAGCAAGCTCCAGGAGATGGGGGAGGACAGGAAACCCTGCCGTGCTGCAGTCCATGGGGTCGCAAAGAGTCAGACACGACTGAGTGAACAATAAAAGGTGGATCAGTCAAGGAAGGAAGACAGAATGGATTTCATTTAATAGTTTGTTGGCTTAATATATACCTTAGATGGACTTCCCAGGTGGCCCTAGTGGTAAAGAATCACTTGCTAATGTAAGAGATGTAAGAGAGACGAAGGTTCAATCTCTGGGTTAGGAAGACCCCCTGGAGGAGGGCACAGCAACCCACTGCTGTTAAATGCCTGGAGACCCCCATGGATGGAGGAGCCTGGTGGGCTACAGTCCATAGGGTCACACAGAGTCGGACACGACTGAAGTGACTTAGCACGCATACACCTTAGATATTTAGCCACATGCCATGTAGACCTCCATTTACAGTCTTCCCCCAGCCCTGCAAACAAAAGAAACAAAAAACAAAAATCAAAAAGCAAGCCTAGGGCTGGTTTCCTGCGTATCTGAGAATAAACTTCCCTCTCATTTAATATCAAGACGACCTCCTTTCTTATCTGCAGTCAGAGTTCAGAGGTGAACTGACTCTGAAAGTCAACAGAGACAGAAATACTAACCCCCAAGCCTGAGAGCACAATGAATGGGGGGTGGGGGGTGAATGAGTCACGTCATTCAGGATCGAAAACATGTTCCAAAATCATATGACACCAAAATATTAAAAACCATGTTCTTTGGATAGTGGGACAATACATTTTCTTGCCTTTGTGTATTTTGCTATTGTTTGAATTTTCCAACATAAATGGTCCTACGTTTGTAATGAAAATTTTATTCTTTTGAAAAATCAAGTTTCTATTCTGTTTCATTTACAAAACATGAATATTTTGCCAAAGCTCACCATCTCCTTTGCAATCCCTCCCATGGAAGCAATGCTTGGAATTTTCTGTCCATGTATTTATTTCACTGGCAGAGACAAAAAAAAAAAAACATATTTTCTCAGAACCCAGCAGAAAAATACTGCAATTATACTTACAATTTATGTAGTGGGGAATCACTATCAGCCTCATTTATAAATTTGAAAAATGCATTGCCTGGGTAGTGGAAGCAGGCTCCGCTTTATTTCACGCAGCTCCCGGAGTTTTCTCACACCACTTCTGCTGCCTAAACTTCATGAAGTCCACCTTGATTTCTTTCAATTTCCTAGGTGGTCTGGAGTTTGCTTTTCCTAGCCACACTCTAAAAATCCAGTTTTGGAACTTCTCCGGTGGTCCAGTGGTTAAGACTCTGCGCTTTCAACACTGGGGGAGTAGGTTCAATTCCCGCTCAGGGAACTAAGATTTCTCATGCTGTGTAGTGTGACCAAAATAAAATAATTTCAAAAAATAAATAAAAATCCAGTATTGGTTTCCCTTATTTAGAAGTGAGTATTGTCTAGTTCCCAGGTGGCTGAGTGGTAAAGAATCCGCCTGCCAATGCAGGAGATGTAGGTTAGATCCCTGGGTGGAGAAGATCCCCCGAGAAGAAAATGGCAACCCACTCCGGTATTCTTGCCTGGGAAATCGCACGGACAGAGGGGCCTGGTGGGCTACAGCCCATGGGGTTGCAAGAGACGGAAATGACTTAGCCACTAAACAACAACAGTTATTAACCTAGGAAGAACCAGCTGCTCTCCTCCCCCACCCACCCTTCACTCCTGAATCCCACCCACCAAGCCCCTTGCATCTTGGGTTCCACCCAGGCGGAGGACACTCTTGTACCCACGTACCCTTCAGCGATTCCCACCTCCACGTTTTGAGAAGTGTTATTCCTTCACTGTCCCACCCCCCAACCCAACCCCCCAAGTCCCTCCTCAACACCTCAGGCTGCGAGGCCCTTCCTGACCTCCCGGAACCCTCACCCCTTCCAGCTCAGGGTGTCCATCGCAACCTAGGATGTCCCCACACCTGGTCTTTTCCCTTCCTCCATGGTCACACTACTGGTCACACTGTAGATCACCTCCTAAACTGAGTTCTTGCTATAGCCCTTGTTCTCTCCCCAGAACTAGATCAAAGGCCCTTGAGGTGAGGAAACCCGTCCTGCTGAGATCCTTAACCCACTGTGCAGCGTAGGACTACACACGTGTCTGTTGGGTGGAACTGAATTAAGCCTACATCTTTTGGTCAATCTCAACATTTCTCCCAGAACAGCTTATGACTCCCTGGAGCCATAGCCAACCCAGCAGACTGACTTAAGACAGAAGAAACTGACCAGAAAAATGCAACAGGGAGCATTAAATTAAAAATGATTAAGGATGAGCTAATTTCAGCAATCATCTGAGGAAGAGGAGGGTCCCTGCAAGGAGACAGAATGGTGTTGATACCTTTTCAAGAAGGACAATGGTGATGGGCACATGGAGGTTTGTTTTGCTGTTCTCTCTGCTTAGGGAGGGCATCCCTTGTGACTCAGCTGGTGAAGCATCCGCCAGAAATGTGGGAGACCTGGGTTCGATCCCTGGATTGGGAAGATCCCCTGGAGAAGGAAAAGGCTACCCACTCCAGTATTCTGGCCTGGAGAATTCCATTAACTGTATAGTCCATGGGTCACAAAGAGTCGGACACGACTGAGTGACTTTCACTTTCACTTTCTGCTTAGGGATGGGCTTCCCAGGTGGCGCTAGTGGTAAAGAGGCCATCTGCCAATGCAGGAAACATAAGAGACACAGGTTTGACCCCTGGGTCAGGAAGATCCCCTCGAGAAGGAAATGGCAATGAACTTCAGTATCTTTCCCTAGGGGATTCCATGGACAGAGGAGCCTAAGCGGGCTATAGTTCACAGGGTTGCAAAGTCGGACATGACTGAAGTGACTTAGCATGCTGCATGCGCTGCTTAGGTATGGATTTGAAATGTTTGTGATGAAAATATATGAAGAAGGCGGCAAAGGAGGAGGAGAGGCAGCAGCTGATTTGCAGACTCAGAGGGGACCCTGGGCGGAGGTATAAGGGAAGGGTCTGGGATATGTGTCTCTCTCTGTTTCAGAACAATCCCTCCTGGTGGTAGCATTCCTGCCCTCAAAGCACCTTTCCCCCTGTATCTAAACATGGCCCCCACTACTCGTTCACATCCCCCCCATACACAGACCTTTGACTCAAGTATCACTAACCCAGGCTCAGTCCCTTGGCTAATGCTCCCTGTTCTAGAACATCCCCAGGTAGGCATGGGAGCCCCTCAGGGCCGGGCTCTACTTCAACTGCTACAGTTGGCAAACCCTCACGCATGTGTGTGATGTCACACACTGAGATCTTCTGGGGCAGAAAGTTCTTGATGTTTCATGTGTGTGTTAGTCGCTCAGTCGTATCTGACTCTACAATCCCATGAACTGTAGCCCGCCAGGTTCCTCTGTCCATGGGATTCTTTAGGCCAGAACACTGGCGTGGGTTGCCATTTCCTCCTCCAGGGGATCCTCCCGATCCAGGGATCTAACGTGGGTCTCCCGAATTGCAGGCAGATTCTTCACCATCTGAGCCACCAGGGAAGCCCTTGATTTTTCTTAAATCACAGCAAACAGAGCCCCTAAAGAAAGGACCTGCCATGGGTCACAAGGGCCATCTTGTTAGTGGAAATTCTCCACTCCAGAAGCCAGTAGAGAACTGACCGCCCTCTGGCCAGAACAGCTCCACTCTAAATGACCCCTCAGAAGGTCTTCCCTGTGGCTGTGATTCTCCTGTGAGTCACTGTAATCAGACAAGATACATTCATTGCAGCCAATATGCACAAAGCACTGTGTTGATCTCATACTTAGGTCTTTCCAAAATAATTCACGACATCCACAGCAATTATGTCCAACCATAATTGGGGAGAAACCAGCCTGAGACCCTCCAACAGGAGAACTCCCTCTTATGCAGTCCCTCTGCTACTTCCAGACCATTAGAGATATTTGTAATGTAGATGAGGCCAGTTCCTTTGCACAAAGTTGACAGACAAGAGGAAGATTCCAAAGAGAAATGCCACAGCAGCAAATGAATATAAATGATACTTTTCCACTCTGGGCTTACAAAATACCTTTTGTACCCGAATCTCAGAGCGCTCCAGGAAGCAAGGCTTGACGGGCACTCCCACTCAAGGTAACTATGAATGGTCAGAGCTTCTCAAGTCATTTGTGATAAGAAAGAACAAGAGTCCAGACACTTTTAAAATGCAATATTCTCGCCTTCTGGGTAGTAAACAAAAGTGGGCAGATGGATAATGACATCTGTGGATTCTGGCTTCATTTCCCAGAGAGAAAATGTAAATAAATATGTAAAAAGTTGTCACATGTAGATAACACCCATGGTCCATCCAGTAGTTACCATTCTGCCCAACATTCTCCTGCAATGGATTCCATTCCTGGGTACAGCCTTGTGACTGTATTACACTGAGAAGGTAAAACAAATTTCTTCAATATGCCCACAGGCAGACCAATATAGAAATGTTTAGTAAACACATCCAGTCAGTGGGTTTGACCCCAGACACTTCTGCACTAAGTAATACCTTCCTTTTGTTCTCTCCACTGAATGCTTGCTTGGAAATGTGTAATGGCTAAATGATTCAACACGGTCTGCAAAGGCCAAGCCCTTAACTGGAAAGGCGGGGCCCTGTCTGAGGGATTGATTTGAAGGTTCATTTAAGAATTCCCTTCTTACCCTCTATTTAAGGTGCTTCCCAGGTGCTAAAGAACCTGCCTGCCAATGCAGGAGACACATGAGACGCAGGTTTGATTCCCTGAATCAGGAAGATCGCCTGGCGGAGGGCATGGCAACCCACTCCAGTGTTCTTGCCTGGAGAATCCCATGGACAGAGGAGCCTGGCGGTCTGCAGTCCACAGGCTCGCAGAGTCGGACACAGCTGAGGCGACTTAGCACGTACAAGGTGCGCACACAGCATGGATCACCAGCACTGCTCCGGCCATCACCGAGGGGCCTGGAGAGCAGTCGTTAGTAACTTTGGACCTGTTCCTAGGATTCATTTCAGGTAATATCATCTTCAGAGGATAAAACTCACCAAGACCCTGAGGACATTTCTGTTGGGAAAGTAACACCTTGCAGAGACAACCTGGCCCTCTGATCACTTGCACTGGATTCTGGAAGTCAAGGCTAACAACTCAGGAACGAATCTGAGTGCATTGAGAATCTGGAAAAGGAACTCCTCCAAATGCAGTCGAAATGATTTCCAAATAGTTTCAAGAACGTTATTAGTCTACAGAACAACCATTAAATAATTATCAAGAATAATGACATAAGGTATCCTGTAGTTGTAACCAAGAGCTAGCCTTGCTATTACACTGATCAATTGCACAAGGTTTGCATTATCTTATACTCTAAAAATTTTCTACTGTGGTCAAATTAAAGTGTAAAGGAAAATACAGATCATTGCTTGATTGATAAATGTTTCTTGAACTAAAGAGTAGCTAGTATGCAACTTTTGGTTCTAAAAGCAGTGGTCTATAAGCTTTTTTAAATGTAGATTTCTCTCTTTCTCACCTTTTTTTTTTTTTTGCCATGCCAGGCAGTATGTGAGATCTTATTTACCTGACAAGGGGTTGAACCTGCACCCCCTGTAGTGCAAGTGTGGAGTCCTAAGCACTAGAACGCCAGGGAAGGCTCTAAATTTTCTTATCATACACTATATTAGTTGAAAAAAATTCTGAACATGTAGCCCCCATATATGCATGTAAATTTATTTGTAAATAATATACTAGCAGTAATATATTAGCATAAAACAAAAGTAGAAAATGTTTAAAGTCTAAAAAAATTTTTTAAATTTTATTTAGTGACTGCAAACTATTTAATAGTTCTGTTCTCCCTAACATTTGTTTAAAGAGAGTGAAGTGGTCAGATAGGTTTATTTTTGTGACTCTTGGCTGAAAACTTTGTGACATAACAATTTGAAGTGTCCTAAAGTTCAGTTTATTTTGAAACTTGGCTTTAATGGCTGTCATCGCTTAAAATATCTCAGGAGATAAACTAACTAGAAGAATCACATGGCTTACCAAGTCAAACTGCTCATTTCAGTTGTATCCACAAGTTATGCAAAGGTTTTAACTGAAATCTGGCTAAATTTCCAGCTTCTCTGAAGTCTATCAATCTTCCTTTCAAAAACCAATTATATAATGTCAAGGAATAATTCAGATATACTTAGCTACTTGTTTCACGTGCACTTCATTTACTTGTGCATAAGAAGAAAGGTCAATTGACTGTTGTCATGGAACACAATTAAAAACAGGATGCATAAAAGAGAGGAGAGAGGGAAAACCCTGCTGGCAGCTGGGAATAGTGAATCTTACAGGCACATTTTGGGGTAAACAGATCAGTTGGAGACTGACGAGATCAGTCTGCGTGTTGTGAGTAGGCCGACTAGCAGTATCAAAGAAAACAATTAAAATGTGGATCCAAAAACTCTCCATCTGGGAGATTTTTTAAAAGATGTGAGAAATTTCAGTTTGTAAGTTTTGTGCAGGTATTAGTTTTTTTTTTAATAAGCGATACATGCCATTTTCAGCAACAAAATCACAAACATTGGAAAGATTTGCAAACCTCTGTTTTCAAAAATGCTCTCTCCATGAGATTCACTTCTTTTGAAAACCAATGACTTTCTCACTCATTGTTAAAACATCACTGTTATCTTGAAGGAACAGGTTAAGTCTGTTTATTTTTGTGAAGCTCTCCTATAGCACCCTCATGACAGCTACCAGTCATCACGGAAAAGATGAGGAAATGTGAAATAGTTTTTGCCCAAAAAAGCACAGTCAAATTCGATTTTTAAGTGTTTTGCCACAATAAATTCTGTGATCTCTGTGTGGTACGTGAGATTTTCAAGGTCACCCCTCACCTTATCACAAAACTCTGAAAAGCCTCTCCTAAAGGGCTTGTTTTGTCACCAAATTTTACCACGTGGATGGCATCAAGTGCCCCGCCCAAGCCACCGTATGCCATGGTAGACTGCACAATGGTCCACAGACACCCAATGGCCCTCCTTAGTGGACCCTTAAGTCTTTACCACCACCCAGATGCTAAGCTTGCCAAAATGTATCATTTTGGCCAAAAAAAGTGAGTGGCGGTGATGTTTGTGACTCCTGAGCAGGTGCTTTAGAAGCTAGTTGATGGTTCACCAATCTCTCTGTCACTCTACCACTTCAACTGGCAGGGTTCCAGGTCCAGGTTGCTTCATCAGCCTGAGTCCTGGAGCAAAAACTACCTGGACTAGAGAAAGTATGTCCCAAACATCACATAAGATGCCTCTACCAAATATTTGGGCATTCTCACCCCAATTTTTTTTCACTGTTTATCTGAAATTTGTTTTATCTGGCATCCTGGGTTGCAAGTCACTGATGTTTGGATATTATTTGTTTTGGCGGCAGACCCAATTTTACTGGACTGATACAGCAGCTGACCACAGCCCAAGGAAGGCCAACTGTGTCAATTTGTATGTTAAATATATTAATAGTAAGGCTTTGTTGTTGTTATCCAGTTACTAAGTCCTGTTTGACTCTTGTGACCCCATGGACCATAGCCTGCCAGGCTCCTCTGTCCATGGGATTTCCCAGGCAAGAATACTGGACCAGATTGCCATTTCCTTCTTCAGGAGATCTTCCCCATCCAGGGATCAAACTTTCATCTCCTGCATTGGCAAGTGGATTCTTTACCACTGAGCCACCAGGGAAGCCCAAAATAGCGAGGCTTGTGAGTGATAGCCGCTCAGTCGTGTCTGACTCTTTGCGACCCCATGAACTGTAGCCTGCCAGGTTCCTCTGTCCTTGGAATTAGGTTTGCCCTTACTTTTCAGATTAAAAAAAAACATTGCAGAAGCCATAGTTTTTCCTGCACCCCAGGAAATTATCTTACGAGATCACTGTTCTAAGGTGTGGTCTGCAGGACAAGACAGTCAGACACTAGTAACTCACTCAAAACACACTGCCTCAGCACTGCCCCAGTGATACCATCTTAGAATCTGGAGACGGTAGAGGATCTGCACTTAAGTTCCTCAGGTGATTCTAAAGCAAATTAATGCTCCACTGGCTGGTGTATGCAATTTAACATTTTTTAAAGGCTAACAGTACTAACTAGTACTCAGAGACCTGGGTACTAGTCCTGCTTTTGCTATTTACACTAGCTTTGTATGATGTTCAATGGGTCAATTCTATTCTCCTTTCTGGACGGCATTGCTCTCATCTAAAGAGGAACAAGACTGACTCAGACATCTCAAATCTCTCTTCCAGTTCAAAGTCCAGGAAGTGGAAGTCCGAAAATCAGGGCCTTCCAAGGTCCAGCAGGCAACGGACACCGTGAGGGCGGGGAGGTGTAAGCACTAGGTCATGGCGGGACCTTTGCCAAACAGAAGGGCCCAAGCCCCAGTCTCAGGGCTCCCTGGAAGTCTCCTGTGTAGGCGTGGCTGCTCAGGAAATCCTAGGGCCCTAGGCGTACCTGCCTTACATGTAACTGTAAAAACCTGGTGAAAGAGTTCTAATTTTGCTTTGGTAAATACTGTGTCCTACAAGTAACTAAATGAGTTTATGATTGATTGACATATCTCCGAAATCATCATATGGGTCGGGAGGATTTTTGTAAGCAGAGAAAATCTAATGTACCAATTATTCTAGAATGGAACAAACTGTGTGAATACTAACTTTAGTAATTAAGGACATTGACACTGCAATATATTGGAGACACACATTCATTAACATTTTTAGCTTTTCTTCTGCGAGATTATATATATCTTGGAGCCAACGAGGTTTTTATGTCTGAAACGTTTCAATAAGCATTTTAAAAGCCTGTTGGCACCAGTCGTTTGATCTGCATTAGATTAAGGACTAAAACACTTTGGTGGGCTGATGCTACTCTAGTAGTGGTAAAACAGAGATGACCAGACAGGACATTATTGAGGAGCTCAGTCAGCAAGGGAGGCAGATACAAATAAGTAACTTTTCTATAGGCTTCCCTGGTGGTTCAGAGGTATAGAATCTGCCTGCCAACGCAGGGTTTGATCCCTAAGTTGGGAAGATTCCCTGGAGGAGAAAATGGCACCCTACTCCAGCATTCTTGCCTGGAGAATCCCATGGACAGAAGAGCCTGGTGGGCTACAGTCCATGGGGTCGCAAAGAGTTGGACACGACTTAAGTGACTAAAGAAACGACAAAAATAACAATTTTTCTGTAAAGGGGCAAGTGCCGGATAAAACTGCACACAAGCTTCAGGAAGAAATCCCATGAGGTAAGGGGAGGGAGCCAGGTGTCAGGAGAGACTTCTTAGGGATGACTCGTTCGAAGGGTGAGTCTTTAGGAATAAATCAGCCAGGTGAGGAAGGGAAGGTACTCCAGGCAAAGGAAAATCACCAGCAGACACAGATTTACGGGACAAGTCGCTGAAGCAGCAATGCCTCTTAAGTGGTGATGGTATCAGGCACTGGGGAGGCAGCTAAACAGGTGAGAGCGCCGACTGGTTACAAGGTCCAGGATGCAGCTCCTGCAGGGCAGAGCAGGCCAGAGGATGAAGCACACTTGGAGGAGCTGGCCGCTGGGGGCAGGGAAGGAGGGGAAGGCAGACACTGGGAAAATGAACATACATGTCTCAAAATGTCAAGTTCTGGAAGTAATGGTCCAGGTTTTCCCACATTATATTTCAATCACATGCATTAAAAATGATAATAACTTAAACCCAAAGCACATAAACGCTTTTGAAGAGGGAAAAGAAAATAATAAGCACTTAGAACCAGCAGAATGTATAAACTTTATGTAACCTGATACACTCAGTTTCTCCTGCCATCAGGGATCCTCCTCCTTTAGTACCTAAACCTCTCTAGTCCTGCCCTGTTAAGTGACCCCAGAAACCTGGTCCCTCCTCAGGTTTCCCTCCACAAACAGTTCCTGGGTGTCCTCTAAGTCTTTTTCTCACTTAACATCATGCACAATTTTATAGTACAGGCACCTTTAACAGAGCCGGTGGAGTTTACATGTTCTTGAAAAATAAGTGAATTATTGCGCAAGCTAATGGTATTATGTACCAAAAGTAGACTTAACCATTCTCCTAATGTTAAACATTTATATTCAACTTACTACAATGTAAAATAACAATGCATTACCTGCAAAAACACAAAGCAGTGACTGCAAAATCCAAACAGAAAATTGTAAATATCAAAACCAATACTTGTTGATTTAAGGGTCTACAAAATGCACTAAAAACTCAGTTATATTTAATTCATAAAAATGTTTTGTTATAATTGAAAACAATTTGTAATTTGTTTGCTGACACAAGGACTTCTAAATCTGCAGATTAGTGCCTTATCAGCACCTGATGTAAATTACAAATTGAGACAAATAATTGCAAAGGCAGAACTAATTTTTTAAAACCACTTGCAACATTTTATTGCAAAATACAACAGACATTTTTAAGGAAGACTGTGGCTCCATTTAACTACATTTGATAGGATAGACATTGAGTGTTCCCTCATAGCTCAGTTGGTAAAGACTCTGCCCACAATGCAGGAGACCTGGGTTCAATTCCTGGGTTGGGAAGATTCCCTAGAGGAGGAAACAGCAACCCACTCCAGTGTCCTCGTCTGGAGAATCCCATGGACACAAGAGACTGGCAGACTACAGTCCATGGGGTTGCAGAGTCAGATACAACTAAAACGACTAAACCATCACCATATTGAGTGTTGGCTCAGAAGCTAAGAGGGCCCGCACCTTCAAACTTGGTTTTGCTGTTTCTCCACCTCTTTGCGGCTCAAGGCACTGGCATTATCTCTGGGGGTCTGGTAGAGATTCAGAATCTCAGGCTCCTTCCAGACCAACTGAATCAGGATCTGCATGCCAACTAAATCCCCAGGTGTTTCCTGGGCCTTTTCAGACTGGAGAAGGCCCTGAACCACCGCAATACCCTTTGCTAGATTCCTAGATCCTAAAGGAAATCAGTCCTGAATATTTATTGGAAGGACTGATGCTGGAACTCCAATACTTTGGCCACCTGATGAGAAGACCTGACTCATTGGAAAAGACCCTGATGCTGGGAAAGATTGAAGGTGGGAGAAGGGGACGACAGAGGATGAGATGGTTGGATGGCATCACCGACTCCATGCACACGAGTTTGAGTAGACTCCGGGAGTTGGTGATGGACAGGGAAGCCTGGCGTGCTGCAGTCTACAGGGTGGCAAAGAGTCGGACAGGACTGAGGGACTGAACTGAACTGAGATCCCCGGGGCGCGACAAATAAGGGGGCTGTCGGAAAATGCTCCACTAAGTCACTAAGCAGCAAACTGCACCTTTGGCAGGGGGTGGGATGTGGGGGGTAGGGGGTAGGGGCGGGGGGTGCCACCTCCTCTGAAACCCATCCCCGCCCCTCAGCAAAGGCGGAGGGCCTCCTCTACGTCCCCCTCCCCGCACGCGGGCCCACGAGGCCCATGCACGCATTGTGATGCCCGGACAGGACGCCGAATCCAGGAGGGCCTGACTCTGTGGACGGCCCCTCACCTGGGCACGTCTTTCCGTTCTTGGGCCTGCGAGCCCGCCGGGAAGCCGAGGGGTGGGGCGCCCTGGAAGCTGGGGAGGGAACAGGGCTACCGCTTCGCTGCTTTACGTAACAGGAGCCGCGGGTTACACCTACGGCAGCTTTTCCCCGCCCAAACGCAGAGAGGGACCGGGGAGACCCAGGCCTCCACCCCGAGCCCAAGTCCTAAAGACTGTTTGCCAACAAAGAGGACCGGCGTGCAAGGGGTGGAGCCTGGGAGTCAGATTACCGCGAGACGTAGTTTCCGAAGAGCCTCTGACAGACGCAGGCGCACTACAGTTCCCGCCCCCATCCCTACCGCCTTCGCGAAGGTGGCCGCCACCGGGGGAGGCGGGGCCGGGCCTCTGGCACAAAGCTCGCGAGATTTGAACGCGTCCGCGCTCGTTCTTCCTGTCAGAGGCCGGAAGTGCGGGGCCTCGCTAGTGCTCGCTCAGCTGTCTCCGGCGACGCCGCTGGGCTCCGGGTATCCGTCTCGGCTCCTCGGGTGGAGCTTCGCCTGGCCTCACCTGGAACGAGGTGATGGCGGACTCTAAGGAGGCCGGGGCCGAGGCTCCGCCGGCCGGGGCCGCTGCTCGGGGAGGGCTCAGCCTCCTGTCCCAAGGGGAATCTGAGGAACCTTCTGCACAGGTGAGTCCTCCGTGGGGGCGGGACCAGCAGGGCTCCCGCGGCGGGGCTGCGGATCGGCTCGGCCCGGGAGGGATGTCATGGTGCCCGGCGGCCGGTGGAGCCTTCTCCACGCCTCCCCGACGGGCCCCCTGAGGAAAGAAAGTCCGTCTGCCTGTGGACAGGTACTCAGGTATTTACCATGCAAGTCATCCCGACGGGCCCCCTGAAGAAAGAGAGACCGTGTGCCTGTGGACAGGTACTCAGGTATTTACCATGCAAGTCATCCCAACGAGTCCCCTGAGGAAACAAAATCCTTGTGCCTGTGGACTCACATATTTACCATGCAAGTCGTGCATATCAAAAGTGACCCTGGCTTCCCAGTCCATGGTACCCCACAGGTGAGTTTGACACGATCCCTTCTCTCGAGGAGCGCTGGTAGGAATCACTTCAGTGTAGTCGCTCAGTCGTGTCCGACTCTTTGCGACCCCATGAACTGCAGCACGCCAGGCCTCCCTGTCTATCACCAACTCCTGAGTTTGCTCAAACACATGTCCATGGAGTTGGTGATGCCATCCAACCATCTCATCCTCAGTCGTCCCCTTCTCCTCCCACCTTCATTGTTTCCCAGCATCGGGGTCTTTTCCAATGAGTCAGTTCTTCTCATCAGGTGGCCAGAGTATTGGAGTTTCAGCTTCAGCATCAGTCCTTTCAATGAATATTCAGAACTGATTTCCAACCCCAAGGGACTCTTGAGAGTCTCCAACACCACAGGTTGCTCCAAAACCGTCCCAGCCTTGCAGAACTGGAGGGGGACAGAGAGTGTGCTCATTGAGATGGGGCTGAGCTAATATTTAAAGGGTGCAAACTTTGCCTGGCTGAAAAGGGTCTGCGTGCAAGAAGGTTGGAAGAGTTAACTCAGACCCCGAGCCTTCTTGGGGTGTGCGGGTGAAATCTGTGCGGATCCCCCAGTGACTTGCCTTGCTGTGAAGTTAGACATTCAGGGTATTTGTGTAATAGACTGACCGATCAATTACTAAACACTTAAAAATGAAGAAGGCCCGGATATTACCACAAGCCACTTCCTAAGTGATGCATGCTATTGAAATTAAAATACATGTTTAATATTGAACAGAGGTTTTATTACATTTTGCGTTTAGTTACTGTGGTACTGTTTACTCCCTGGTTTCTGCTTCTGCCCTGATGAATGTTTTAAAAGACAGTTTGATTGGCCTGTTTCCTGGCTGATAACCATAACCGTGATACTCCTTGACTTATCTTTTTTCTTGGAAATTATGTAAAAAGGAGCTATGTAAATTGTACAAATTTACGCTCTCATTTATCAACTGCTGCTAGTAACATGTAGCATATTCTTGTAAGCCTGATGTGGTAGCGTTTTTTTTATTATTATTATTAGGATGGGATTTTAATTTTTTTATTCCTAGTAATGTACATTAAAGTTTCATTTAACATGTTAATTAGGGATCAGCTTTATTTCTCGGAGGCAATGAAGTGAAAAGCCGAGCTGTGGTGAAATACTCTTCTGCCCCTCCTCGGACAGCATTTGCACGCCTCGAAGAGAAAACAGACTTGAAACTCCCACCTGCCAACTGGTTACGAGAGAGTGCCAAGCTAGGACCGGCAGGAACTACCATTCTTGGCAATAGTAGGAAAAGCAAGCCATTTTCCAGGTAAATATTAATTAATGGCATTTTGACCTGTTCCTCAACCTTCCACCTTAAAACTCTTAAGACTTGCTTTTCAGTGTAATTTGTAATGCTCATCAACATGCCAAGACTTCGCTTTAGAAAAAGATTATTTGACTTTCATTGTGCTTTTTCACAATAATAGGATTCTGTTAAAATATGAAGATATCAATTACATATGTTTCTTTCAAGTCTGCATTATGTTATTAACAAAGATGAATTTTGATGACTAAAATTCAATTAGCTATTTTCATTTTAGCCAATTTTCATACCTTTTGATTATGTGAATATGGAGTCTCGGGGGGAAATCCTTAAAACTGCCTAACCTGTCCTGTGGAATTTTTCATTAAATGGTGGTGGATTGTATGGTCTGAAACAACAGTGATGTAAAAACACAGCATGTTTAGATATATACCCTTGACTTTGACACTTGCTGAAAATTCTGCTGGTGGTGTTTAAGGTTGAGAGAGAGGCCTGGGTCTTACAGAGAAGAATGTACTGATGTCCATATTCTTGTTGACCTTTTAATATGGGGGGTTCCCTTTTTCCCTCTCAGTGATTGAACCTAAAGTATTTCCACATAACATACAGCAGGAGCAATAAATGGATTAATGCCTTACGTGCCAGTGATTTGGAAATTACCCTAATGCCTCAGGAAGTAAAAGTTATGTTTGCAAAATGTTGCTTGTATGTAGCATTATTTATACTAGTAGAAAAAAATGGCAAATATTATAAAGGGATTTTGGCTGATGATTATATTGACAGTGTACAGACACTGCTGAGTACTTTATGTGCTTATCTCGTTTCATTCTGTCAACCTTTTGAGTTGGGTGCTGTTAACTTTTCTGCAGAAAAGTGAGACTTGGAAAGGTTAAGAGCTTGCCTAGCCCACGTGGTAAATCAGCACACTTTGAAGTGAGGCAGTCCTAAATAAGTGTTCTGACTCTGCCACCTCCTCACTGAAAAACGGTGACGGCAGCTGCTTTTCATACTTGCAGATTATAGATGTGCCTCACGTGGTACCTGGCACAAGTTTGGTGGTGCTCAGCGAGCTATTTCTTCTCCTTCTGGTTGAATTGGTGTCGTGTGCATTTTTTTTCTCATACATTTTTTAAAACGGTACAAGTGTATATCACTGGGAACATGATCCCAGAGACTAAAATCCTTATGAATGTTTCTGTTGTTTTTCTTGTCTCCCCATTTAAAAAGAATAACCCAAACTGTTTTCTGTTACATATTTTTTTAGATTGTATGACTACAAAAATAAAAATGATTGTAATTGTTTTTATTCTAAATATTTTCTATTATTGCTGCTATTATTATTGTATTTCTGTCTTGTATCAAATTTAAGACGCCATTGATTTTAAGTTATCCCATTATTTTTATTTGTTTTAGCAAAATTTTTAAAAGTATGGTTGTCTTATAATGTGTTGGTTTCTGGAGTACAGCAGTGACTCAGTTATACGTATGTATACATATATATATTCTTTTTCATGTTCTTTTCTGTTATGGTTTATCACAGAGTATTGAATATAGTCCCTTGTGCTATACAGTAGGACCTTGTTGTTTATCCATCCTGTGTATAATAGTTTGTATTTGTTAATCCTAAACTTCAGTCTGTCCCTCCGCAACTGCACTCCCCCATGGCAACCACAAGTCTTGTTTTCTGTATCTGTTAAGTGACCCCATTATTTTATGTACCACTAAGAAGGAAAAACTAGCCAACTGTAATGGTGATAGGCATACTGTTTTCAGAGATGTTAGAGTATGGAAAATGTGTATCTAAGAAGTGCTGAAATATAGTATTCTGTTGTAACAACACCTGACCCACCATGAGCTTGATTTCTGTGGCCTTTGTTTTCTCCGTTAGTTTTGGGATGGCATACGACTTTATTGATTCAGTGGGAAACGATGTGGATGTTGTCTCTGACTCTGAAGTAAGTGTCCTCTTTGCAACTATAACTGGGATGTTTGTGCCGGGGATTTATAGCCTGCTGTATTCTGCAGTCTGGAAAAATTATTGATGAAATAAGCTACAACATTCTGATTATTGAGCACCTTTTTTATTAAAGTAACACTGTTCACTGCATCATTCCTCATAGAGGAGGGGGCAACTCATAAAATACTGGCAGTGGTATTGATGGCTGTATTTTAATGATGGCAGTTTTCAGGAAGCAGTTACAGTGTTGGGTTATGTAATGTTGCTGGTTGAGAATTAGATACGATACTTGTAGTAAAATCTATTGATGCTTAGTTGGCCTGTTTTTTCTGAGAAGCTAAAAGCTTGGGTCAGTGCAGCAGTGTGACCTGTATATATTTTATGAAATTCTATCATGTAAAAGTAAATCTTTGTTATTTACATTAACACAGGGAGACTGGTAAACTGTAGGTGATTCTGGTTTGAAGCTCTGTCTTCCATGTGTTTGTAGGTAGCTCCTTAATGTGTTTGTATGAACGTAAGGAAATAAGGTTTGTTATGCTTTATAACTGAGTGGAGTTAAATTTGAAAGATTCCAGATCATACTGCAAAAGTGTTTCTAAACTGTTTTTCCTTTTGTATTTTTTAAGAACATAAAAAAGCTTCTGAAGATTCCCTACAGCAAATCACATGTGAGCATGGCCGTGCACCGCATAGGAAGGACTCTCTTGTTAGACGAGTTAGATATCCAGGAACTCTTTATGAGATCATCTCAGGTAATTCTTGAGAAGTAACAAGAAAAGCACTGTTTTAACAACTTATGGTCACTAGAAATGTGATTTTGTTTCAAAGAAAGGACAAAGTGAAAACATGGTTCAGTGCTTCAACCAAGAAATGAAAAGTTTAACTGAAGATTAAAAAGCTTTAATAAAGAAAAAAGTAGAAAAGAGAACAGTAGAGAAACTTATTTTATTGATACTAGTAGCCAGAATTCTTATAAGGAAAAGGGTGAAGTGAAGAAAGTTATGAAAAATATGAAGTTTAAGGGACTGGTTAAATTTTTGAAAAATCCTTTCATGTCTGTATTAAAGAGATTGTCATGAAACATGGCTGCCAGGAAATGTGAAAAATATTTAAAAAATTATTCCTCTGAATATATAGTTATATTAGAATTAATTGGTTCTCTTTAAGCAGAGCTTCTCAAACTGTGTGTGGTAAATGACTATTCTCCTCCACCACTTTTTTGTGGTGGTGGTTTAGTCGCTAAGTCGTGTCTGACTCTTGTGACCCCATGGACTGTAACCTGCCAGGTCCTCTGTCCATGGGATTTCTCAGGCAAGAATACTGGAGTGGGTTGCCATTTCCTTCTCCAGGGGATCTTCCCAACCCAGGAATCGAACCTGGGTCTCCTGCATTGCAGTGGATTCTTTACTAACTAAACTACAAGGGAAGTCACCATTATTTTGTAAAATATAATAATGCTGCAGGTTCTGAAAGCTGACTCTACATTTCTGTATTTACCTTGTTGTTACAAATAGTTCTTGATTGCAAATAGTTCATGGTCTTGCCACTCACTCCCATAGGCTACTCTTAAAGAATATTCTTGCAATGCTTTGATAAAGGAAAGAATTTACAGTGATTTAAACTGACATTTATAGTAAATGTTTTTCTATTTGTAAAGATCACAGTTCAGTTCAGTCTGGACTGTGTTAGCCACTGGGCAAGGTCTTGAGAATCACAGTCCTGCTTCCTTGCAGCTTATAAACACACAGATAATTTTAATGCTTTGTGCATAGTGGGACTTATCCCAGGCACTAATTATCAATTTCTTATGTTACCAGACTGGTGATTGGACATGGTTAAAAGAGTTTTATCAAAGACTTATTGATCAGAAGTGGCAGAGGAAGAAAAAAAGCAAAGAACACTGGTATCAGAAGGCTATTCTTTCAAAGTTTTTGTATTACAGGTACTTAGCTATTTGTTTATTTTTGTCTGAAGAGAAAAAATGAAATTCTGATATAAAAATTTGAAGCCAGTAAAAGTAATTTAAGTTTGGCTACTGTTATTGTTGACATTTGTCCTATATTCCTTTTTTAAATGAGATTTATGCTTGGTTATAGAATCTAGTTTTTTAAAACTGGTGGGCTGTTACATAAAGTTAACTTAAGTAACAATGTGGGGTTTTTTTGCTTCTGATTTGGCCAGTATCAATGGCGATGGAGCTGCTCAGCCTGTCCCTTCTGCCACAGAACAGCAAGAGTCGTCCAGTTCTGATCAGACCAATGATTCAGATGGAGCTTCGTGGCCCGCCCCCTTTGAAATGCCTTCTTCAGTCTCTGAAGACCCCAGTGCTTCCAGTCAGGTTAGACACTGCTTAGATGCTAATTCAGCAAAATCATTTAAGGAGACATACCCAATTATTCTATCAATAAAAAAAATAGAGACAAATAGGAATAAAAAATATTCTATCAATTTATGTGTTCACAGGTACAAAAAGCCCTTGTTTTAGTTTTTCAGTATGGAATTTACAAGGGTTATTATGAATGGCTAGATCAGATATTTTTTCAAGAAATAATTCAAAGATATTTTTTAAAGTTTTACCACATTTAAAATAGCTTATTAATATGTTTATCAATACTGATTTATCTCCTTGTAGTCATAAGGAGATATGGTGTATTTAAACTGAAAATATTAAGTGCCTTTCAGATATTGAGACTCACAGGCCTGTTTGTAATTGAAATACTCGCCTTCTACCTTAACTTTCAGTCGAATTTGTTAGGCCTGAAATAGCTCTGCACATTTTCTCAGTGGCGTTGCTAAGACTTAACCTACGTTAGTGTTATAAAGCTTTCAGACAGGAAGAGAGGATGGTCTGTGACCCCTTTTACCTCTTACGTCCTTGGTTTCTTCTTACCGTTCATTTGTTTTTGTCCTTATTGTGTCTGTCAAGTGACTCCATAGATGTAAGTTGTGCATGTTGGTTTTTAGGAAAATCAACAAGCTTGAGGTAACTTGGTAAATTGCATTTCTCCTCTGACTGTGTGCTCTCACACACTGAACACACTGAACGTTCATTATTAGATTGTTTCTATCCTCGTGAATTATAAGGTCATAGGAGACAAAACACCTTTAACCTGATTTTAGTTTAGTAGGTTTTCAGATAGAGATGCCTCATTGAACTGTGTAGTGAACTTAATTTTTTTCCAGAGTTGGGAAAACTGTAAGGAAGAGTAAGGGAGTAATTAGCATGCAAGTCCACGTAGTGATAACCCAGGAGGTGGGGAAGTTATTAACATTGAAATGAGAAGGGACATGGGTGCTGGGTGCTGGCAGGGTCCTATGTCATGACTTGGGTGGTGGTTACATGGATAATTTGTTTTCTACTTAGTAATTATACTGTATTCTGTGTAGTTTATGTACTTTTATGTATTTGATTATATGGTTAGACAGCTTCACCGACTCAATGGACATGAATTTGAGCAAACTCTGGGAGATAGTGGAGGACTGAGTCTTCTGGTGAGCTATAGTCTGTGGGCTCGCAAAGAGTTAGACATGACTTAGCAACTGGCCAGCAGTAACAATATGTGATTATACTTTACTGAAGGAGTTTTTAAAAAATTATTTAGTATTCCTTGACTTCAGAACACACACATTATAAAAAGACCACATAATGAAAATTCTAGTCTCCTGCTGCCCTTCTCCCCTGTATCAGCCTTATCATTCTGTCCTTTAAAGATTACTTTGAAAAACTTTGGAGGCTTTTGAGAATCTATAGACTTGACTGTGGAAGAAGTGACCTGGAATCTATTTAATGCTTCTTATGCCACATTCTTTATGCCATGTATGGTGTGTGTATTTTTCATCCTTTTAGCTGCGCATGTATTATGTTGATGGTATCGTTTTACAATAAGTAAATAAAGCTCATAAAAAGTAGATGTTTGTCTGTGGTCACACAGCTAGTGAAGTTTAAACCCTGGTCTTTCTGATTAGAGGCCTGTTCTCACAGCAGTACTCCACTGTGTCTGTATATTCCACACATTTAGAAGGGCCTTATGAGCAGTCAAGTTGTCTGGGCAATGGCATACCCCTAAGCAGAGCTACCCTGCTTACAAATAATCTTTTACGGAATACTTTCTGTGACATATGTAAATCTCTAAACTTCACTTCATGAATTCTTGCTCCCAAGGCTAAATCGGCAAGTTTGAGGCCCATGTTAAGCAACAATAGAGTTTAAATAGTTCTCTGGTCTGGCCTTGGAGCCAAACTTTTATTGAGAACATTATAACCTAGAAACCTATAAATCCCACTAAAGCAATACCTGGCAAATATAATTTTGGGAATTGATCCATAGGTCGATAACTTGTCTCTATCAATAAACAATACAGTAGATGTTTGAAATTCTTTGAGGACCTTTGCAAAGAAGACATGCAAAAGCACTGGAGATCTCCCACTACTTACTTCATACCTACTTTCTCTGAAAACTGGTGCTAAGCTTATTAGCACACAAATAGGAATGAGCAACACACCTAGGTGCTCACGTGTACACACACATGTGCTTTCTCGTCTTGGTTTAATGTTTCTTAATGGTTTTTAATGGCAGCTACCCTAATGGTTGGAAAATCAGTGGACTGCATTTACTGTCAATGGTTCCTCTTTCTATGTGTTTTCCAAAATATATTCCATAGTTAATAATAAGAATAATTAAAAGAATAATAAAAATAATCTGTAATAAGAATAAAAAGTGTTACAAGATAAATAAATTTGGGAGTAATGGATTATATAGAGATCATGTAGGTTTTTCCAGTATAAGATCTCTCAGGAACCTTTTATGGTAATAAGCATTGTTACTCTCCAAAAGCAAATCCTTGTAAACAGTGTTTTTCAGATCTGACTCTGGGAATTTTTCACCAAGTACCCCAAAGACTAGACTTCTGTGAAAAACACATTAGAATGTGTGAAACTGAGGACTGCTCTGATGACCAGTGTCACCAAAATATGACTGAGGTTTCTTAGGAAATTTTTAATCCAGTAGGGATGGAATAGGCTTTGAAAGAGTAGTGCTGTTGCAATTCACCTGAAAAAAAGAGAGAAAAAGCTTGGAAAGCTTAAAATAAATCTTTAGTCTTGATTTGAGTAAGATCTGAATGTGTTTAGCTTATTATAGTGACTGATAATTAGGAACTGAAGTATGCACCCCGTGAGAAGTAATGATTCGTATCAGCTGTAATTTACAAGAGCAGGTTTGAGCTGTATGCCTTGATGTGTAGGTGATACTCTTTAATAGTAGGCCATTTGTAAGAAGTTATGACAGCAGAATCACTCCTGTCCTTGCACTTTTCACAGGGAAGTGAGCCTCTTGAACCCTTATATATAGTGGGGCATGTGGCCTCAGCGCCTAAAGAACAAAACCTGACTCCTTTATTCAATGACGGGGAGAACAGTCAGGTATGCTCTCCGTGGGGTCCAAGTCGAGACACCACATCCCCAGTCTACTTCGTCATCTAAGAGCTAGTTTTAAATTGGAATTCATAGGGGAAAAAATATCCACTTGATCCTAAAAATCTCTTTCTAAACATCTCTCTGATCTTCTAGCTCTGTGGCTTCATTTATCTTTTCTCCTTTGTCTTTTCCTTCTTCTAGTCTTTTTGTGGATCATGGGGGGAGATTACAGATCCCCTGTTTATTACATAATCTCTCTATTTTATTTCAAATCAAAGGGTCTTAAAAATGATTTTGTTCGGAATATTTTATGGACGTTTGAAGACATACACATGTTAGTTGGCTCCAACATGCCTATCTTTGGAGGCGGCCGATATCCAGCAGTCAGCTTACGTCTCAGGTAACTAGACTTATATTCCTTTAGAATCGTGTTCCAGTTTGCTTTCACCTGCTTATTTTGGCATCCTTTCCTTTTTCTAGTTTTTTTTTTTTCACTTCCCTCCTTCCTCCACCAGTTGAAATGGCTGCAGTACGGAAGGAGTGTTTCAGCAAGTGCTGAAAACACTGTGGCTGGCTTTTCATTCCAGTCCTCGGTAGTGGAGTCAGAGACCTGCTGTACTGAATGAGTCTGAGGTCTGAATCTACAGCTTGTGAGAATGTAGTACAGTTTATTTAACCAGTTGAAAAGGTGGTTTGCCAGCCTCCTGTTAACTATGTGTAAGCGTTTTTTAATGTTCCAGCTGTGTGTGTTCACATCGTCTATCCTGTGTGAATTCTGACTTGAGCACTGTGATGTATGCTGGTCAGTCTTCACCTCAGGTTGTATGAGGAGCGTGCAGTAGGCTACCGGCCATCTGTGTCATAGTTCCTCCTTTTGCTCCTGAAAGCTCTTATGAACACCCGTTAAGAGTCCATGCAAAGCTTACGGGAAGATGTTAAGTACAACATACCCCATGACCTGCGTATGCATGTCTCATCAGAAGAGAAGCATAAATGGTACTCTCCAACTAGGAAGAACAGATTAAAATATTCTAATAAGGGAAGTAAGTCTCAGATGTTTTGTAATGGAACATCTTCATTAATCAGTAACACCAGAAATGTGTTTTTAGGGATAACAACAAGCCAATTAATGTGCTAACTGGAATTGACTATTGGTTGGACAACTTGATATGCAACGTGCCAGAGCTTGTCATGTGTTTTCATGTAAATGGAATTGTACAGGTAAGCCTGATACAACGTGACTTTTGAAATCATCTCTCAACTACAGATTGACTAAAGTTTTTAGCACCCTTGATTAAGGTGTATTTTGGCAAGGAAGATAACTATGACTAAACTGAAATTAGAGTGCTATTACATTTGAGCTGGTGCTGTCAGAATTCTAGATGTTACAGGAGTTTAATTTATAAGTAATTTGTGAGCAGGTCATAAATATACTAAAATCTACATTTGTAGCCGGAGAACTATAATTTTAAGGCAAGTACCTATAGTAATTACTTCAAAGTGTCTGAACAGTGAAGGTGTTTATTCAGTATTATATACTGTTATTCAGTAAACAGATATGAATACTTAATGGAGAATGTTGAGGAAAGGCCCCAGCAGTAATTGCATAAAGTAGATAGCTTGTATAGCAAATCGTTATAGAGCGTTTTCTATTTATGAGGGACTTTGTCCCCATCAGAAATGTTGGAATTTGGAAAGCAATAAGATTGGTCACTACTCAGAATGATGTAATCTAATGGGAAATAAGAGGAAAATAGGGAATGGCGGGTGAAGGGTTAGAAGTGTACACATGAGAGTCTGGATGATCAGAGAAGGGTGTGATCGCTTCTGTTTGGATCTGGTCTGTTTTCCGATTGAATTGCAGTTTCTAGTCTTAGAGTACTTCAGAAAATATGCTCAGAGGCATTTAGGGAAGTGTGAGCAGAAGACAAGCTAGAAAAAAATGAGGAGGCACTTATTGTGATGGTAACAGCCTTGCAGCCTTTACTCTTTCCTGCTTCCTCCACGAACACACCCCGCCCCCCTCACCCCCGGTGCTCCATTTCTGTAAAGAAGTAGGCCCTAGCGCCAAGGGAAAGTAGCGTGCTCTGGAGATACTGCCCAGGTGTCTCTGGTGTCTGGGGAAAGAAAAAGTCAAAAATAATGTATTTTGAGAAAGCTTACTGGATGAAGTCTACCTTGATTTATCTATCACCTTCCCAGTTGAAAACCTTGAGGGTAGAATGGAAGAAAGTGTACAGTGCAACTTATTCTGTGGTTGGGACAGAAATGAGATGTGCCTGAGTCTGTGGTTCAAAGTTTGGTGATGACTCTCCCTTAAGAATTATTCCTGTGGTAAACCACCACATTGCTGGCAAGAAGGGGTCAGATTCCTTCAGAGTATCAGAGCAGAAGAAAGACCGAAAACCAATGCCTTAAACTCTCATGCTGCGTAGGTCTCTAACTGCAGGGTTTATATATTTGGTCTCTTTTTAATAAGAGAAGTGTTGCTGTGCAGGTTTTCTCAAACTGTCTTTTCTCTGTTTTATAGAAGTATGAAATGATAAAGACAGAAGAAATTCCCAATTTGGAAAACTCTAATTTTTCTACTAAAGTCATAAAAGACATTGCACAGAATATTTTATCATTTTTGAAATCTAATTGTACCAAGGAAGGACATACCTATTGGCTGTTTAAAGGTAAGCTAATGTTTGACTGAGTAATCATTGATTTGAGTGGCAACTGTAAAATGAGGTTTATTTGATTTTTTGTTTTGTTTTCTTCCCAGCCAGTGGCAGTGATATAGTGAAGCTCTATGATCTCACTACTCTTTGTGAAGAAACTGAAGACAAATACCAAAATCCATTCACAATGCCAGTGGCTATTCTTTTATATAAGTGAGTGCTTTGAGAAGTTAAGATGAAGAAGCAGCCTTATTTAAAGTTTTAAGTGTATGGCCTCACTATCTATGCCAAGGTTTTAAATACCTTTTAGATTTTCGTAGTTTAAAAAATGTGTATGTATATACATCTATATACTGTTGCAAGATAAATAGGGAAAGGGAAAAGAGCAGGGGTGTAAAACGCAATGTTTTGTTGTTTCTTATGCCCTTATTCTGCTGGAAGGAAAGAAGAGCATGCCTAGACTTGAGTCTTGAGACAATGATGAATGGGCAGTAAAGCTGATATAAACTCCTTTTAGGGTTGCTTGCAACATGATGATGAAGAAGAATCAAAATAAGAAACACTACGGGACCGTTCGAACCCTGCTTCTGAATTGTGTTAAATTGCTGGACAAAAGCAGACATCCTCAAGTAAGATTAATACACGCCCTCTAAAAGAATTCTGGCATTCTGATAGAGAATGGTTGCCCAGACATTAAAGCCACCTAATGGATAGTCCGTAACTGCCCGATCTGGTTTGCTAACCAGTTACCACACGTGCCTAATCTGAACTGAGATGTGCTTTAAATGGAAAACACACGCTGAATTTTGAAAAGTCTGTGTGTGCACATGTGTACACGTTACATATTGAAATATATTGTGTTTATCGAATCAAATATATTAAAATTGATTTCGCCAGATTTTGTTCTATAAATTTAGAACTTGCATAATTTTAACAAAGTAGTGCCATTTTTCCTTTGTATTTTCATTGTTAGAAGGTGGAAAACTATAGCCTGTCTTGAAAGACCCATTTACATGAATGTCAGTATAAATAAAGTCCACATTCTGTACCTCAGTATATAAAAGCATCTCTTGAGAAACCTCAGTCTTGCGCCCCGTGGTTTTACATCACCCTTATTATAAACCTCAGTGGTCTGAATTTGATAATTGTACGTCTCAGTGTAAGGCTAGTTGTTGTATCCTGTTTAAGTCAGAAATGATACATAGCATTATGATTTTTTTAAAGATTGGAGTAAATTTTAATTGTTGCCTTATTCAGTTTGGAGAAAAAGATTTTCCTGGAGACCAAACCAAGAGAAACTGCTTTCAAAGAAAAGTGGCAGAACACTTTTTGGCTTAAATATCTAATTGCAGATTAAGGTGGTGGTTAGTAAGTTAGAAAATAGTGTTAAGGCTGTTGCATGTCTGTAATAAAGAATTACTTCATAGAGTAGAATAATGCTGATATGTAAATGCTAATTTTAAGGGTAACCAGAAATTTCTGGACTTTTTGCTCATTAAGCTCATGGAGGTTTTTCCCCCAGAACTATAATTTACTATTCTAGTTTCTTGGTTGATATGGAGTGATAGCTTGCTAATATTTTAGTTGTGACACTTTACATGTGAAAACTTGTCTCCAGTGAAATACAGTTGTAATTTTTTCTTAAGAGAGAAGGTTGGGAATGGATAGTTTCAGGAAATAAACATATCAGTCCATGAGGATTTTACAGAGTACAGAGCATTGGTACTTAGGAATGTTTCTTGTGTGTATGCCTGTCTGCAGATCTCCTCAGATTTGTTAGTACAGTAGTAAAGTTCATTTCGTTTTAGAATGCTCAGTTTTGGTGAGTTACTAATATATTTTTTTCTATTTGTAAGATTATTGCTTCAGCCAATTACATGCTTTCAGAACTTTTTCAATTGGATGAACCTAAAAAAGAAGAAAGTTCAGAATCTCCATTAAATGAGAATTCTGATGAAAGTTACAGTGAAGAGGAGGAGGAGATGCCAGACAGTGATGAAAACGGATCCTACAGCACCGGTTCTGACCCATCAGATGATAACAAAGCAGTAGCGATAATTAAGTCTGTTGGAGAGTTGTCGGTTCCAGAAAAATACAAATCCATTCATCAAATCAGAGTAAGCATGTTGACATTTGTATAAAAATTTCATCAATGGAAAAACAACCATTAATTGAGTACAGTTAGCCTCTCAAAAGATGGCATTACTTCAACTAATCCTTCATGATATATGGTCTAATTAGCTCTATGAAATCTGAAAATCAATTTTATAATTGTCCCAGGATCACTGACCCACATGCAAACTGACGGTGGGCAGATGTGTAAACGACACATTAGCATGTTAATTTTCACGTGGGAGATTTTTCTCTCCAGTGACCAATGTGCAGCCCTCTCTCCTCACCAGGGTACCCCTTCCCAGTTGCTGTGTTCCTGGGAGACAGTACGTGTTGCTTGGTGAACGTAGACTCAGAGCAGATGGGCGGCTTGTTGATCCCCATGTGGAGAGACCTGCACTTCTGCCTGTGCTATAGGGCGGTGCCTTTCAGTGACTGTGGCCCTGTCAGCTGGATTGGACGTGTCCCTGACTGGTCACGGCCCAGTGGGCCCTAACAGCTTCCTGCCCGTTAGCTTTCTGTTGGTGTTGATTGCATTGACTGTCATACCATCCATCTTTTTCTAGACAGTGTTTCATTTTTCTAAATTATTACTACTTTCCAGTCCTATTTATAGATAATCTCTTACTTTAAGCTCTGATGTTAACTTTCAGATGGAAATTTATATCCAAATAGGTTTTTAGAGGATCTCTCTGTCATTCCAAAACATTGCCTGTCCTTCTGACCTCCTCTTCTTTTCTCCTCTCGTTCACCTTAGCCCCACTGCCTTTTTCTCTGTCTCTCATATTCAGAGTCATGCCCACCCGAGGGCCTGTGCATCTGCTGTCTCTTGTGCTCAGAACTTACCCTTTCCCCAGACCTTTCTGTGACTGGCTTTTTCTAAGTTGATTGAAATGTCCCCTCCTCTAGGAGACCTTCCCTGACTGCTTTAGATGAAACATGCTGTGTTTTTTTCTCCTTCACGGGGCTGGTAGTCTGTACCAGAAACCCTCGTGTGTCTGTGTCCCATGCCTGAAATGTAGGCTCCCCAGAGATATGGGCTGTCCCGTGTCTCCATGGCAACAACCCATAATGTGCACGTGTGCCCAGTCGCTCAGTCATGTCTCACTCTTTGCAACCCCATGGACTGTGACCCCTCTGTCCCTGGGATTTTTCAGGCAAGAATATTGGAGTGGGTTGCCGTTTCCTTCTCCAGAGGATCTGCATCTCCTGCATTGGCAGGCGGATTCACCACCATTGCACCACCTAGGAAGCCCACAACACATAATTGGTGTTCAGTAAATATTTGACTAAATGACCACAGGAAAAAGCCATTAACTGTCCACCTGAATTTTAGTGCACTTGGCAGCTTGAGCAACTCCCAGTACAGTAAAAAAATGTTTCTTGCTGTAAACAAAATCATTGGTTGTAAAAGGTACCTTAGTTGGGAAAGTGCTTCGTCAACAGAATGCAGTTAAATTTGGTGAGTGGTGTGTTTACAGATTTTTTTTTTTAGCAGAGCACTTTCTATCAATATTGAAAGCACTCAGAAATAGCATTCATATAAACATGTCTTTTGCGTTAGCTCTGCTGTATCTCAGTACTTTCTCAAGTGCAGACAGTGTGGCTCCAGAGCCCCGGGCTCAGCACCCGCTCACTGTGAGCTTGAACACAGCACCTAACATCTGTGTTTACTTCTCTGAATAATGAGAGCGGTAATTCCAGCCTGTGAGATTCACCAAGTAGAATGCCTCGCAGAACTGCTTACACATCATATCACTTAGTAGGCAGAGGTTATTAACTGGCTCTGCTCCTAATTAAGTGTATACATTATACATGAGAACCGTGGGCAATACTGGTTAAGTTATTGCTAAACTGATGATATTGTGAACTGTGTGTTAGCAACTACTAGTGCTCGTTGTGAGTGAGCTGACCCATCGGGTTAGGCATAGATTTATTTAAAACATTTCTTGCTTGCTTTTTTTGTTGTAATAGAATTATTTTTTTAAATTTTAAGTACTTAAAGCAGCATATACTGGAAGATCTTTTTAAACAGGATTTTTGTTGATGCTTATATCCATTTATTCTGCAATTAAAACAAGATTAATGTGTAATTGAAACAGTACATTAACCTTGAAACAGATACCTCACTAAGCTGAATACACAGAAAATTTCAAGAATTATTGATTTGCAGGATTTTAGTAATTCCTGGGAGATGGAATTTGTTGTATTGGCAGCATGTTAGTAATTTTTAATGTTTGTTTCTGCAGCCCAGTTGTGCGTTTCCGGTTTGTCATGACACAGAAGAGCGCTGTAGACTTGTGCTGAGCTATGTCCTGGAGGTAAGTTTCCGTTTAGACTCCACTGTTTCAGTAAAGCTTGTGCTTGGTGTGCACATGGCACTTGTGTGTTGGTGTCTAAATGTCAGTCTTTCTTTTAAATAAATCTTTATTGGGAGTGTAGTTGCTGTACAACGTGCTAGTTTCTGCTGCACAGCAAAATGAATCAGCCAAACATTGTTCTGAGTGACATTCTCCTGTGATTTCTTTCCCCCTTAAAGCATGAATTGAAAATTAGTTTTTCCTAACTTTCAGGCCAAATGGAGTTTCTAAAGTCTGTTTTCAAAATATAAATTCTCCTAAGTGTATCTGGTTGTCCAGATACTGCATTATATTTCATTTCCAGTTGATGTTCAGTGACATGTATAGTAAACATTTCTCCTTTTTTTAAAGGGTTTAAAGTCTGTGGACAGCAGCATCAAAAAAGAAAGTGACCTCCCTGCCGCTGACCCCAACACCCCAATCCCATTAAAATATGAGGATGAATCCACAAGAGGGGGTCCTGAGGGCCTAGAGAAGCAGATGGCCTTGTTTTTGGACAAAAGTAAGTTGAATTGAAGTGCAAATAAGGCTATTTCAATGGAATAATGTACTGGGCCTTTATCAGCAGCAGACTTGGGTCAATTAAGGCCTTCACTGAAAGAAATTCAGATAAAGGATACATATGAATGGAAAGTAGAGGAAGATATCCTTTCATTCAAAGTGTAAAATAAAGCAGGGTGATTTCGATTCTTGGTAGATATTTCTAACAAGAGCGTAAGGAAGCTGCCGCCTCCTGTCACCCACTGTGAGGAACTAATGCCCTCAGCCCTTAGGCTTCTCCTGAGAAGGCCCTGCTTCAGTAGGAGCAGTCAAGGGCTTAAACACAAGGACTTGGGAGCCAAACCGCACAGCTTCAGGTCTCAGCTTCACTGCGGCAGGTTGTTTGACTTTGAGCCTCATTTTCTTTCCCGAAGTAGAGACAAAAGCCGTGCCTCCTTTAGAGGGGTGCTGTACGGATTGGGCGCGTTAGTGCGGGCAGTGTGCTCAGAGCGGTGCGTGTGATGACCGGCGCTGCCAGAGCCGGGGCAGCCTGTCCCTCACAGCGCTTGAATAAGCTGCACGTGTACTTACAAAGCGTGGATCTGCTCAGGGATGTCACTTCACGGGGAACACGTGGGCTTCACAGTAAACGTGCTGAGTTTCTCACTTTAATCTTAAATTATATTTCTTTTCCCAGTCCTACCCCCCTCCCTTTTTTGAAACAAATTTCAAGTTAATTGTAAAAGTATTTTGAAAGCCCGTATGTTTAAAATAGTACCAAGAGCTTTCTGAAACATTTTCTCTTCATGAGCATAATTGGGGCGTGGCAGGACTCACTTCCCCAGCATTTGTGTTTTGTCTCCTGTGTGCTGGCCTGAGCTTGTACACACCAGCATTGAGACCCCCGTCTCTCTGCTTTTTTCACAGTGTTGTCTTTTCTGAAATGCCTTTTCTGTCTGTTCCTTCCTCCCCCTCTCAACTGTTGAATATCCTGCTCTTGTTCGAGGCTTCTGTGTTCACCACCTCTGTCTGAGTCACAGTTCCTTGGTTCCCTCACCACTTTGTCCTGTAAGCACTTCTTGAAGCCTGCCTTATTCATCCTCAGCTGTGCTTAATGGTTTTATATACACACACAAACACGCTTGTGAGCAAAATTTCATCTTCAACTTTGGTTCTCTGACAATGCCTCACACTTTGAAAATGCATATAGTAGCAGAGGAAAAAGAAATACAGGCACAAATAAAACCATAAAAGAGACTTAAATACTTATCATTTGTAGTTTGAAAGACTCAAACATTAGAGCTGATCCAAAAACAAGAAATCTTGAACCTGGGAGATGCTGAGCATGACATAATAAGTGGTGAGGAACCATTTTAATGTTTAGAACAGAAGTTCAACTGTGATTAAAGTTGCAGTTTAGGAGGGTGAACTTTGGGGCAGGTTGACCCATAGGCTAGAGAAGGGAAGTAGATGTCAGTCATGAACCCAGTGATGTCAGTGACCCCCAAAGAGAGTGACAGAGTTGACAGCTGCGTGGAAGCAGAGCTTTGGAGATCTCAAGAGTATTGAAACACTGCTGTTCTATTAATACTTCACTGCGTTTAAGTAGTATAGTATTTACCAGTTTTGTTGTAGCTGTTAATTGTACTGAAGCCTGGTGTGTTTATATCAAGAAACAATTTTTTTTGTGCAGTGAGACTTATATTCAAATAAAATGTGCGTCTTTTCCCCCTCATTTTGTAGTGGGCTCCCTTCAGAAGGGTAATTATTCCAGTCAATCTGGAATGATCCCTGGTTCTTGGCAACATAAAATGAAGCTCCAGCTGATTCTCAAGTCATCGAAGGCCTACTACGTCTTGTCTGATGCTGCCATGAGTCTTCAGAAATATGGAAGAGCATTACGATACATTAAATTAGCTTTGCAGAGCCATGGTAAGTCACTGCAGATGAATATGTTTAATAGCATTGGGAGGAGAGATCGGAGAAGACATCTGAATCACAGTGAAATTTTATTCAGTGAAATTTTAATGTAAACATTTTTTTCTAACCTTATGTGTTTCCTAGTATTTTCCACTCTGGTTTAACAGCCCTTCATTTTGAAACACATGGAAGATCTTAGGTTTTACTGTGTTCCTTCGTTTTTAATGTGCTGCGCTTTTTCTCCTTCCTGCTCTTTCCACGTAGATACTTACTGCTGCCTCTGCACCAATATGCTGTCTGAAGTGCTGCTGTTTCTTTCTCAATATTTGACGCTCTGCGGTGATATCCAGCTAATGCTGGCCCAGAATGCAAACAACAGGGCTGCACACCTTGAAGAGTTTAATTACCAAACGAAAGAGGACCAGGAGATTCTGCACAGCCTCCACAGGGAGTCCAGTTGTCAGGGTATGCGGGGGAGGGGACCTGTACTCGGGTTCGGAGAAGTGCCGGAAATGTCAGTGTTTCATCATTTCTTAATGTTAACATGGAACTCAGTCCTGTGTATTTGTGTATAAAATGATTTTGAAGTATTTTGTAATTACTCATTATACAACTGGAACTAACTAAAAATAATCTCTGGAGATGATCACATTGACCATTTACACTTGTCTTTCCGTAATAACCCTTTCGTCAACTGACCAACCCATGATTTTCTTTTGAAAAGGAATTAGCAGTGGGTAAAAATGAATGTGTTACCTTCTGAATGGTTCCTGGGGGCTGAGATACAGAGGTCATTATTTTTTAAATGTGGTTCACAGCTGTCTGTCTTTGGAGTTGTCAGATTTTAAACCTGGGAGATGGGAGAATTTAGCCCACAGCACCAGTACTCCTCCTCTTGGCTCTATCCAGTAGACATAAGCACCAGTGATTAGGGCAGTGAATGAGACGTAAGGCGCTTTTGTAACGTGTCATGAAATCGTTTGTTATGCTCTTAAGTTTATATCACTTGATGCCCACATCCCAAAAAGTTCCGGACTGTTAACATCTAGAGAGTACACAGAGGGAGGAAATGTATTATTTCCTTGGGGATTTCTGGCCCTCTTTTTTCCCTTCCTCCCTGTCTGAATTTTTCAGATGACCGTTTTATTTTAATAGACATAGTGAGAAAATCTGTAGTTTGTTTTTGCAGCTCCCATCATGTTAGTGTCACTTAGGGTACCTCTTTGTAAGAGTGATGTGCTCCCTGAAAGTTAGCAGCAGGGTACTGCCCTTTTTTCCCTTGAGATTTTGGGCCCAGCCCCTGAGTTTACTCCAGTCTCCACTAGATGGCAGGTTTAAGTCTTTAGAGCTTATCAGTTAGCTTCTGCGACTTAAACTTACTACTAATATAATGGGGCTTCACTCATAGCTAAATCGGTAAAGAATCTGCTTGCAATGCAGGAGGCCCAGGTTTGATCCCTGGGGTGGGAAGATCCTCTGGAGAAGGAAATGTACATAACTAGCCTCTGGTAGCAGTCAGAAATTTATTTCAAGAACAGTTTTCAGTAATTAAAAAGAAAAATTTGTTTACTTCGTATGAGTGGACAACTTTAGGTCTGTACCAGTAACAGTGCATCCGGTAAAATGTGGGTGATGGGAATTGTTTGGTATTTTTAGGCAGGAAAATACTTCTTTTAATCTGATGTTAATGTTTCAAGAAAATACAGTTGTTTAGATAAATTCAGAGACCTTTACTTCTGAAATTTAAAATTTTAGTGATATTAATTGAATTTTAATATGTTTATACTATATGGCATCTATTTGTTCTTTTGTCTTAAAAGTATTAGATTACTTAGATACTAAGGAAGAAGGATTCATATGACTCGTGGTAATGTTTCCTCTTTTTCTTTCAAGGATTTGCATGGGCCACTGATTTGTCTACAGACTTAGAAAGTCAACTTTCAGTTAGCTGTAAATGTTATGAGGCTGCTAATGAAATCTTGCAGTTCAGTGACTTAAAAAGTCAAAATCCAGAACACTATGTACAAGTATTGAAGAGAATGGGAAACATTAGAAATGAAATCGGTGTCTTTTACATGAATCAGGCTGCTGCATTACAAAGTGAGAGAATAGGTGAGTATCTTTTTGGAGTCCTCTCTGTATCACCTATCCTATTAGTAAATCATGCTGATTTTTACATAGTTCAAGCGAAGAACTGTGGCGTTTGGTTTAATGTCCTAAAGGGATGCACTATTTATCTCTTATTATTAAATCCTCAAGAAACAAAAGTAGGAAGAGACATTATTTTCCCTTGGGAGTTATCATTTCAGTGTCCTCTGTCCTCCACCTGATCAGTTCAGAAGTGAGTTGGACTGTCAGCCATGTGGTAGGCTTTGTGCTTGATATAAAATCAGCTAAGACATAGTACTCCGAGTTGGGAAGCCAGATATGAATACAAGTCTCTGAAAAATGCTGTAAGTTCCAATGCAGTACAGTAGAGGAGTTGGGAAAGGAGACGTTTCTTCGAGTTGTGTGCTTTTGGAAGGCTTGTGGGAGGAAGGTTTAGTTTGGGCAGGTTGCACGAGACATGTAGGACGTCAGCAGGCTGATGTGGGAAAGGTGGAATGTCCTGACCAGAGTAGGCAGGAGGAAAGAGCCAGAGATGCAGTGTCAGTGGGTGTTGGGAGTAGCAACGAGTGGTCTTCGGTGATTCAGGTAGAGGGCGTTGGATTCCTCTGGACCCGTGTGGAGTGTGAGAGGCCAGTGGACATGTGAGTGAATGGTCTGATTTATAGTCAGAAATGTGTGGGTTAGCAAGAGCTCTTTGGGTTAGCTAGGCTTAGGCTGGAAACCATTCACATCAGGGTGGTAGTTGAACCTATGAGAATGGGTGAAATTGTAGAGGCTGTGCACACAGCAAGGGAAACAAAAGGGACTGAGGGAACTGGGGTCAGTGCATAAGCTGCATGAGCAGTTACTGTGTGCCTGTGCCCTGAGAGCTGCGCTTGGCACCAGGGCACAGGGGTCACCGCTGCTGGGAGAGCCTGAGCTGTTCTGTTAGTTATTTATACATGTATAGTATATTTTTTTAAATTGCTATTTCAGGTACCTCTGGAGGAGGAAGTCAGTAAAAGCATATGAAAAGTGGTGGTCAGAAAGGAGAATTAGAGAAGACGCAGATTGTGCCTCTTAAATGCATGGGGCCATGTCTCTAGAATCTTTATAAAGTGGTGGTTTGCTCAGATGTTCTTATTTGCTTGCTTTAACACCAGCTTACTAATAGAGAAGAGGATTCAGAGTGTTGTTTTAGCCTGCTTGGCTGCCGTAATAAAATAGACAGACTAATGTACTGCATAGCATGGGGATGTGGTAGGGAACCCTGCTCAGTGTCAGGTGGCAGCCTAGATGGGAGGGGAGTCTGAGGGAGGGTGGACACACGGGCATGTATGACTGAGCCCCTTTGCTGTCAGCCTGAAGCTGTCACAGCATTGTTAATCAGCTGTGCTCCAATACAAAATAAAAAGCTTAAAAAAACAACATACAGCGGACTAGGTTGTTTCAGCAACAGAAGTTTATGTCTCACAGTCTGGAGCTAAGAGTCCGAGGCTGGATTTCTCTGAGACTTCTCCCCTTGGCTTGCAGGGGGCCCCCTTCTTGCTATCTTCTCACCTGGCCTTCTCTCTGTGCACATTGCTGGCATCTGTCTCTTTTATGAGGACAGTCATTTTTGAATCAGAGCTGCACCTTATGGATCTCCCTGGTGGCTCAGTGCTAAAGAACCTGCCTGCCAATGCAGGAGACACGAGTTCAATCCCTGGGTTGGGAAGATTCCCCAGAGTATGAAATGGCAACCCACTCTAGTATTCTTGCCTGAGAAATCCCATGGACAGAGCAGCCTGGCGGTCTATAGTCCATGGTGTCACAAAAGAGGACGCAACTTAGCAACTGAACAACAGCAACAGATGACCTTAAATGAACTGCATTTGTGCGTAGGAGCTCAACATGTTTCAGGGGTGGCGAACACAGATGTGATGAGAATATAACCGGTGTGAGAGAATATAACCGGTGTGAGAGAATATAACAGGTGTGAGAGAATATAACCGGTGTGAGAGAACATAACTGGTGTGAGAGAACATAATAGGTGTGAGAGAACATAACCGGTGTGAGAGAACATAACAGGTGTGAGAGAACATAACCGGTGTGAAGAGAACATAACAGGTGTGAGAGAACATAACCGGTGTGAGAGAACATAACCGGTGTGAGAGAACATAACCGGTGTGAAGAGAACATAAGCGGTGTGAGAGAACATAAGCGGTGTGAGAGAACATAAGCGGTGTGAGAGAACATAAGCGGTGTGAGAGAACATAACAGGTGTGAGAGAACATAACAGGTGTGAGAGAACATAACCGGTGTGAAGAGAACATAACCGGTGTGAAGAGAACATAACCGGTGTGAGAGAACATAACAGGTGTGAGAGAACATAACAGGTGTGAGAGAACATAACCGGTGTGAGAGAACATAACCGGTGTGAAGAGAACATAACCGGTGTGAAGAGAACATAACCGGTGTGAGAGAACATAACCGGTGTGAAGAGAATATAACAGGTGTGAAGAGAATATAACAGGTGTGAGAGAATATAAGCGGTGTGAGAGAATATAAGCGGTGTGAGAGAATATAACAGGTGTGATGAGAGCAGTGTGCTGCAGTTGATCCAGGCGGCTGGTGCTACCCTGGACATCCTGTCACTGCCACACTCCTCTCATCGAGACACGCTGGTGGGCTTACGCTGATACCTGCTTACGCAATTGTTTTCTTTCTTTTTTGGTGAAGTGAGCAAAACTGTGTCCACTGCAGAGCAACAGTTGTGGAAAAAAAGCTTTTCTTGTTTTGAAAAGGGAATTCATAACTTTGAGTCAATCGACGATGCCACAAATGCGGCCCTTTTATTATGTAACACGGGACGACTCATGCGGATTTGTGCCCAGGCGCACTGTGGCGCAGGTGATGAATTTAAACGTGAATTTTCACCAGAAGAAGGCTTGTATTACAATAAGGTAACACACTTGCTTACACATTGGGCTTCATCTATTCACACTTGATTGTCATTTACACTTTGCTGTAGCTCCTCTAAAAGGTTATGAAACTAAAATAATTAACTGTGGTGATGACACAGGATGAGACATCAGCAACAGGCCTAAGAATACTAAGAATTCAGTAGTGCAAAGACAACAGGTTGAATTGATAAGGAAAACACGATCGTTCAGTTAATTGCATTGGTGTAACCAGATTAAAGCCACCCCAGTCTACGTGGAGCAGTGGTAAAGAATCTGCCTGCCAGTGAGGAGACACAGGACATATGGGTCTGATCCCTGGGTTGGGAAGATCCCCTGGAGAAGGAAAAGGCAACCCACTCCAGTATTCTTGCCTGGAGAATCCCGTGGACAGAGGAGCCTGGTTGACTACAGTCCATGGGGTTGCAAAGAGTCGGACATGACTTAGCAACTGAATAACAGCCACCACCAGAGTAAATGTCAGATGGATGAAAGATCGACGTGGAGAGGTGAAACTGTCAAAATCTCGAAGGAAAATACAGGTAGATGTTTATCTGATGAGATGGGACTGTCCCTTCATAACACAATGAGCAAAAATCGGAAAGTAAAAGATGGATATTTAGATGCATAAAAATTGTTTTTTAAATGCACAATAGAAAACACAGAAGTACAGAACAGACTTTTGGACTCTGTGGGAGAAGGTGAGGGTGGGATGTTTCAAAAGAACAGCATGTATATTATCTATGGTGAAAGAGATCACTAGCCCAGGTGAGATGCATGAGACGAGTGCTCGGGCCTGGTGCACTGGGAGGACCCAGAGGAGTCGGGTGGAGAGGGAGGTGGGAGGGGGGATCGGGATGGGGAATACGTGTAACTCTATGGCTGATTCGTGTCAATGTATGACAAAACCCACTGAAATGTTGTGAAGTAATTGGCCTCCAACTAATAAAATAAAATTCAAAAAAAAAAAGAAAACAGTTGCAAAGTAGTCTAAATCTAGGGAAAATAAAGCACACATGACAGATCAGAGGTTAATAAACCTTTATTATATAAAGAACAACTAAGAATCATTAAAAATAAACTGCCCAAGTAGAAGATAGAACAAATAACATGGAACAAAAAAACTGGTTAATATGTAAGAACAATTTCAAATTTTAAAGTTTTATGGAATTTTAAACTGAGTGTCTTACCAGATTGTAAAATTTTTTGGCAAATGGTGATGTCTAGTATTGGAGGAGGTATAAGAACTCAAGAACACCCATTTAGTCAAGAACTTTGAATCTGTTTATACTTAGTGAGTAATGTTCATTGCATATTGAGTTTTAAAACAAAGTGATCTTATTTTTCTTAAGTTTACATAGTCATAGAAAAAGTGGATAAATACACACCAGAAATGTAGAAATTATTGGTGGGTAATGGAATTCAGTGAGATTTTATTTGGGTAAATACAATGACCATGCATTTCAGCATTGTGGTCACAGAGGTGGGAAAGGTTGCTTCTTTATACAGTCAAACCCAGCAAATTGTTCTATCTATAGACTTGTCAAAAAATATTTTATCTAGTTTGCTAATTATACAAGCTATAATTTTCATTTAGAAAGGAGAAAAAAAAAAACAAAGGAAGATATGCATCCTCATGGTTCACACAAGTCGTAAAACAGCTTGGCTGATGATAGACTCGAGAGGAAAGGTGGGCGGCATGCAGTCCACTTGAAATCACCTCCTTCATTGAAAAGTGGCATTGATTTACTTTTTCCCCTTTTATCATGACACTGCCCTGTGTGAAGTTGCTGTTGGGGTTACTGAGGCATGTTTTAGTTTAAGGTGTGTACTTAAGCTGAGTCACAGCGGCCCTCTTTGCTCCCTCACAGGCTGTTGATTACTATCTGAAAGCTCTAAGGTCTTTGGGAACACGGGACATACACCCAGCCGTCTGGGACTCGGTGAATTGGGAGCTGTCCACTACTTATTTTACGATGGCAACTCTACAGCAAGATTATGCTCCATTATCTAGAAAAGCTCAAGAGCAGGTAATAATATTTGCTGGATCATGAAGAAGTATTAACCTTATATATTCCTTTGTTTAACAGATACACAGCATCTGTTACAGTCTTTTCCTTGACGAGCAGTATTTGTTTTTAAAAATTCTTACATAAGATTATGAGATGGTCATTTTTTCCCTTTCCCTTAAAAAAAAAATACATAGATTGAGAAAGAAGTCAGCGAGGCGATGATGAAGTCGCTGAAATACTGCGACGTGGAATCGGTGTCCGCCCGACAGCCCCTCTGTCAGTACCGAGCCGCAACCATCCATCACAGGCTGGCGTCCATGTACCACAGCTGCCTGAGGAACCAGGTATTGCCATTCCGATTCCAGTCCACTTAGAAGGGCTGCTTTTCTTACATTTCTGTATAGATGTTAAACGCCATCTGTTCTTGTAGCCATTTCAGAAAAGCTTGGAGGGTAGGTATTTCCCCTCTCCCCATGTTGTGTATTTTTTTCCATTACAATTGATTAGGCCTTAGTTTGCAAAATTTGATATTTCCTGAGTGTATTATTTAATCTTTTTTTTTAATGTAGTTACTCTTTATAGAAATGGTTCAGTGCCAGTTTTGAAGTATCCATCATCCAGTTTTAAAAAATTTTACTGTGAAATAGAGCATGCATATCAGAGGACACAGAAGATACATGTGAAGCACTTGTACAGTTTAAGGAATAACAGAGGAAAGCCCTGTGTACCTCACCTCGAGGTTAAGGAGTGGAAGAGTCCTTCGGGTGCATTCTGTGTGCCCCTTCCCCCTGCTGAGCCTCTCTCAGTACCCGCCCAGATTAACTACTGTCCCGGGCTTTCTGTTATGTCTGTACTTTCTCTGTGTTTTATCACTTAAGCAGTATGTTTACAATTTATCTGGTTTTGAACTTGATAGAACAAACCATACTGTATATATTTTTCTGTGATTTACTGCTATTTAGTTAACATCACATTTTGGAGATTCTTCCAGGTGGATGTGTAACTGTTCATTTACTTAGCTCAGTACGATTCATTAAATGAATATATCAGTTTATTTATCCTTTCTATGATAGCGGAACTTTGGGGTAGTTCTCGTTTGAGGCTAATTAGAAACAATACTATGAACAGTCTTGTACATGAATCCTGGTGCTCAAACCCATGTATTTCTGGGAATAATCTGAGGCCTGAGGTTGAGGTGGCTTCCTTCAGAGAGCGTGACTTCTGCCAGGAGTCTTGTGCCTATATAGTTTCTCAGGGATTTTTTTTAATGGTTTTGTTGTTTTCCCTTCCTTAGCACCAAGACAGCTTACCTTTCAGTCCCTTGGGGGTGGGTTTGCTTCTGGGTTGCCTTTATCCTGAGAATATTGTCCTTTGAGGCCCAGCTTAACCTGGAGAGGGTTTTTCTCTCTACTCTGAGCTGGCCCTAGACTCTTTCACTTGCCACAGGAGGCCCCCAACCTAAACTTAAATTTCTCCAGATGGCCTAATATCCTCACGGCAGATGCCAGCGTGAGAGGGTTCCAGGGCAGCTCCCTGGCACTGGGACAGCTGGACACGTGCACGCAGAAGGATGGAGCTGGGCTTCCTCCCTCACATAACACACAAAAACCAAAGAAAGACCCAGATGTAAGAGCTACAGCTCTGGGACTTAACAAAACGCTGAAAAGCAGTTAGTGATCCAGAGATTTGGTGAAGTAGTTACTGTGAAGTCCAAGCCTTAGGATTTATTTTATTTTTGGTTCTAGGTTGGTGATGAGCAGCTTAGGAAGCAGCACCGGGTGCTGGCAGACCTTCATTACAGCAAAGCTGGAAAGCTTTTTCAGCTTCTGAAAGACGCTCCGTGTGAACTCCTTAGAGTACAGTTAGAAAGAGTAGCCTTTGCAGAATTTCAGATGACCAGTAAGTCTTCTTTATTTCTCAGATTTGTATGCATTGGCTTAGTGTTGGATTGTCTTAGAGTGAGGCAGACCTGTGGATCGCTCTTGGATGTAAGTAATGCTATCTTCTTTTGAATTTGCCCATAGTTAATGTCTTGGATAGGGACTTTTTTTTTGAAATGCTTTTTAAAACATAAATGTGTTAGATTATGTTTAATGACTAGAAATACTGGAATACAGCCAGGATGTCTTATTTGAAAAAAAAAATTGTGACAAGTTACTTTAGACGAAGATTTTAACCATCATGAACAAGGTAGGAGTGGAGAAGCAGTGGTGGAGGTGTGGTGACCTCACTGAGTCCCTCTGCATGGTAACCGCGGAGCCTGAATGAGGAGATGAGATGGGAGGGCAGGGGGTGTAAAGTGAGATGTTTTGTTCTGTCATTTTCCCCAGCTTGGAGTGGGCTAGGTCTCCACCACTGAGTGTTTTTTTCTAAACTCACTCCTCTACCTTGTTCAGCCGTTCCCTTTCTGCAGAAGCATCTTGTGAGAAGTATCTTTTGTGTGGTAAAGAAACAAACATTTATTTGAAATACAGCAATTTTATTGGTTTCATTTCAGTTATTTTCTTCTATAAAATTAAAATGAATTTAATACATAACCTGCATGCACCTGTTTATATGGTATCTCTGGAAGGATGGACACGAAACTGATGGCGCTGTCCCTTCTGGGGAGGCCGGCAGGGTGGCTTTCCATGTATGCCCACGTGAACGTTACACGTTTTGAGAATGTTTTACCTATTCAAAACAGTTTTTAGGAATACTTTTTACTAGGGGGACTTCCTGGGCAGTCCAATGGTTAAGACTTCGCCTTCCAATGCCAGTGCAGAGTGCAGGTTCAATCCTTGGTCAAGGAGCTAAGATTTCACATGCCTTACAGCTAAAGAAAGCAAAACGTAAAACAGAAGCCATATTGTAACAAATTCAATAAAGACTTTAAAAATGGTTCACATTAAAAAGATCTTAAAAAAGGAAGAAATACCTTTTACTAAAAGCATCTTTTTTGGGCAGTATATGCATAGCTGAACGGCAAGTAGCTCTTTCTGGGGGTGGTCTGGGGAGGTCTTCTTTTGTAGTTTGTGTCTTTGAATTTTCCACGTTTGAATTCCTTAGAATGAGTAGGATTCATTTTTATTTTTTTTTAAAAGTAGATACTGGGAACAAATTTGCTGTGATAATAAGTATAGTTAATTCCTTTTTAAAAAAATGTTTACTACTCTTGAGTATGAAACCAGATAGATAAGAAAACAATGATTGTTTATTGCTTTCATTAGTTCTACTGTTTTTCTCTAGGGATAATTACTAAGCAGAAGTTGGATTTAGATTTCTTGGGATTTTCATGAGCTACCTTCACATTGTTTGGAAAATCAGAATTTTCATTAATACATTGGATGGGTTTCTCTATATTTAAAGGAATGATCATTTTGTGTTTGCCACTCTAGGTCAGAATAGCAATGTTGGAAAATTAAAAACACTATCTGGGGCGCTTGATATAATGGTGAGAACTAAGCATGCATTCCAGCTTATCAGAAAGGAGCTTGCGGAGGAATTTGATCAGGTAAATGGAAAAAAAGATTTATCAGATTTATCTTAAAGTAAATGCTACATGGTGAGTGTGTACAGTGGGCATATGCATGCACATGTATGTATAGTGTATATGTATACAAACACATAAATATATATGCTTTGCATGGGGCTTCCCTGGTGGCTCAGATGGTAAAGAATCTGCCTGCAATGCAGGAGGCCTGGGTTCAATCCCTGGGTCGGGAGATCCCCTGGGAAAGGGCATGGCAACCCGCTCCAGTATTCTTGCCTGGAGAATCCCCATGGACAGAGGAGCCTGGCAGGATACAGTCCATGGGGTTGCAAAGAGTTGGACACAACTGAGCGACTAACGCTTGCATAAAACCACATTAACTGATTTATTTTATTTTTTTTGGTGGAATTATTAAACACTTCTTTAATTTGCAAGTGTATCTTTTATATTTTAAAATTATTTCTTTAAATAACCACATAGACCTTGGTTAATAATAAGGCCCTGGGAATAAAGAGAAAAAAAATTCTGTACCTTTTTTTTTAAATAATTTCCACTAAACTGCCTGCAGCTGAACAGTGAGTGGGCTTAAGCAGGCTCTCTAGAAAGGCTTTTTTGGTTTGCCCAGCATCCATGCATTCATGCTACCTTCTCTGTGGCTGAAAGCTTCCATAGGATGACGCCTCCATCCTACGCCCTTCTAGGTTCTGGTTCTCAAACCACACGGGACCAGTTTCCATCTGCTCCTTGAGCATGTGGTGTTGGAAAGTTAGGAGGGTTTTGTTCAGGTTTAGTTTCTTCTACATACGTGCCGTTTAGGTTTGAGGCAGTTGTTTCATGTGATTTAGTCTTATTAGAAGGTCCCTGTGGGAGGGAGGCAGAGGAGGCTGAGACAAGGCGGCCAACAGGGCTGTCCTTGGACAAAAGTCCTCTCAGGTTTGCTCTTTCTTTTTGGTTAAAACGTTTGCTGGATTATTCAACTGTGGCCGCCACCACTTTAGTATGAAGCAGTAACTGTGGGGTGGCTGAACTGAAATCACTTTTTGTTGTTTTTAGCCTAAGAGTGAAGAGACCCCTCCAGCTGCCGATTCTTCTCCTAGTCTTAATCGAGAAGAAGTGACAAAACTGCTCAGTATATTTGAATCTCGCTTGTCATTCCTTCTCCTTCAGTCCATCAAGCTGCTGTCTTCAACTAAAAAGAAAACAAGGTAAAGTAAATGACTTGTGGGAGTTCCTCTCCCGCGCCTTACCCAGGTACTTGGATACCAGCCCAGCTTTTCCTCAGTAGAATGTGGATTCCATGAAGACTGGGAATCCAGGTCTGTTTTGTTCATGACCAGGAGCAGTTCCTGGTACATGGTAGACACCCGAATATTTATGAAAAGAATAATCATTGGCTTTAATTGATGTTTTGAAATAAGTGTTTAAGAACAGGCCCATGAGCAGTCGATTTGGGAAAGTAGGTATGAGGTCGGCATTAACAGGATCCCTGCTTCCATGAAAAGTGATGGCAGGGCCGTCAATGTTTAGTTCTTGGGTCTCTTTTACAGCTCCTGGTGGGCGTCACTCTTTCCTTCATCTCTTGCTCTCTTTTTTTTTAACCCAGTAGTAACCTTGATGAAGACGCAGTCCTCAAAACCAACAAGCAGGTTTACTCCCAGCTCCTGAGAGCCACTGCGAACAGAAACGCCTCTCTCTTGGAAAGAGCCGACCTCCTCGTCCGTTTGCTGGACCAGCTGGCTCGCGGCGGAGGCGGCAGCGCCGTCGCCCAGTGACTCCCGCCTGGGCCGCACCCGCAGAGATGCTGTCCGTGCCTTCTGCACTCGGCACTAGTGTTTCCATTCGGTGCTCCGTGTCATTAAAGATGAGGGAAATACCCACTTAAAACAGGCACAGCGGTGGAGACACAGAGTTCTCATTTCCCACGACAAACAACCATGGCAGAGTTCTTTGGCTTCTTCGTCAGAGGCACCAGCATCACAGTCAGACTTAGAGCTCCCGCGTTCGTTTCTTTGAGAAGTACTGGTACCTCAGTATTAATAGACTTGCTGTGAAGCAGTTAACACTTAACTGTTTTTGAAGTATGTTAAGCTACGTGGGTTTAAGAGATAATTATCTTGGATAAATGTTACTTTGGTCAAGGGAACTTTTATCCAGATGATTTCAGTGGTTCAGGTGGGTTAAAGAAACTTCCGGTGCATCCACAGTGTTTCCTTCTCAGTCACACAGAAAAAGCCTCCCTTTTTAAGCTTCAGTACAGGATTTTTAGAAGACCAGCCATTGTGCAAGTCTGTCTTTAGTGCATGTTCTGAACAGATCTGCTTTACTTTGACTTTGTATGACAGTTGATCAAGGATAGGTACCTCCCCCTCTCCCCCCACCCCCCCCCTTTTTTTTTCACTTTAAACTTGAAACTGTGAATAAGGTTAAGAAAACTATTTTGAATAAATAAATTATTTATTTAAAATGTCTCTGTAGTTTTCCATTTCACATTCTTCACACCGAGTTTTGACTTGAACTGGTTTACTTAATACATTTTACAAAGTGACGATTAAAACATTAATAATAAGTAAAATTTTTGCCACCCCCTGAATTCTCACTAGAATATTATACTCATTATTTGCTGCTACGTGGCTCTTGTCCAGTTGCTTAAAACACACACTTTTTTTTTTTCCAGTGCCTGGAGCGTGCAAGGCTTTCCTTGTCATAGTTAACTGATCTCAGCTTCGAGAAAGATAATGTGATACATAAGTCAGGCATATACTCCTTCCTGTGGGGTTGACGGTCTGGATTTATGTGTGTGACGCCCCTGTAGACGAGCGCTTGCCCAGCTGCCACGTCTCTGCTGGCCTGGCCCGAGGGCGGGAGGAGGTGCTGCTGCCAACTTCCCCGCCGCCCCGCGCAGCATCTGCGTGTGAGTCTCACCATGCCGCCCCTCTGCTCGCCAGCCATACCCCTCTGAGGAAATCTGAACTGGGCTAGAAAACTGTCTGGGATAAGCTTGTGTTCAGGGCTTCCCCGATAGCTCAGTTGATAGAGAATCCACCTGCAGTGCAGCAGACCCCAGTTTGGTTCCTGGGCTGGGAAGATCCCCTGGAGAAGGGAAAGGCTACCCACTCCAGTAAGAATCCCATGGACTGTATAGGCCATGGGGTCACAAAGTCAGAAACGACTGAGTGACTTTCAACCTGAATTTTGTAGACTGCTTTTTCATACACTGAGATTTCCAGGTGTTTTCACTGGTGAGTTAACATCTGTCATAACTTGGTAGAATTACCACTTGCTGTTTTCCCACTTCCTTGTAATTATTTATTACAGTTGTATTTATTTATTTTTGACCCTGCTGGGTCTGCGCTGCTGCACGGCATTTTCTCTAGTTTCTGTACTCAGGCTTCTCACTGCAGTGGCTTCTCTTGTTCCAGAGTGCGGGCTCTAGAGCTCCTGGGTTGTAGAGCACAAGCTCAATAGCTCTAGGGGCTTAGGTGCCCTGTGGCATGTGGAGTCTTCCCGGCAGGGATTGAACCCATGTCTCCTGCATGGGCAGGCAGATTCTTAGCCCCTGGGTTACCAGGGAAGCTCCCTTGTAGTTATTTAGTTTGCTTTGTCCTTAGGACAGATTTACACATCAGTTTTTCAAAAATGAATTATAGAAGCATTGCAAATTTGGCCTAAATTGTAAAGCAGTTGTACAGAATCTACAGTGCCTCATAGCAGGACAGCTGTCACTTTGTCTCCCCTGGTGATAAGCACACATGGAATAAGATTCTTAGTTAAACCTGGACACATACATTGATTATACCTAATTTGGGGGCTAATGAGTTCCCAGGTGGCATAGTGGTAAAGAATATACCTGCAGTGCAGGAGACTTAGGTTCAATCCTTGGGTCAAGAAGATCCCCTGGAGAAGAGAATGGCTACCCACTCCAGTATTCTTGGCTGGGAAATCCTATGGACAGAAAAGCCTGTAATGCTTTTCCCGTTGAGTTTTAAGGAGCCATATTTGTTTCAGTTAGTAAAAATTTGGTTTGTTTTCTTTGTAAAATAAATTAGACTTATGCTCCTAGAAATCCCCTGTCGCTCCATTTGCCTGTTTTTCTCCTTACGAGTTCAGGTTGGAGGGGTTGACGTTGCAAACGTCAAGCCACTGCTCTGAAACAGAAATAGGCCATTTGAAGGGAATCAGGAATCTGTTCTTTGTCCTCAACTCTTCAGTTAAGTGTTGCTTTCGAGGAAGAAGACTGAGTGGTGAGTCTTGTAGGAGAAGTCCGCTGAATCTAGATTAATAGCACGGTTTTGTGTCTCTGTTCCTGGGGAAAACCTCAATCATTTTCATTGGGTAAGGATCAAGGACACGATTCCCATTCAGGTCAGTGCAAACACCTGGAAAGAAAGTTAAGGCTGGCTTTTCTGGAAATGATTGGTGTTTAGGCTAATTTATAGCGGTGAGGTAAACACTGCTGCACCTGTGGCTGCAGCCAATTTGGGGGCTTGAAGTTCTTCACAATTTTCCATATGATGGGACCACCTGCCCCGGCCGTATATATATGTGCTCAGTCACCAAGTCGTGTCCGACTCGGTGACCCCATGGACTGTAGCCCGCCAGGCTCCTCTGTCCTTGGGGTTTCCCAGGCAAGAGTACTAGAGTAGGTTGCCATTTCTTTCTGCAGGGAATGTTCTGACCCAGGGATCAAACCCGTGTCTCTAATGTCTCCTTCATGGCAGGCAGATTCTTTACCACTGCACCACCTGGGAAGCTGGCCGTATATATAGATCCGCGGTAATTGAGGACAGCTTCTAACTAAGAACGTGGTCATCTGACAGATTCCAGTCAAGGACAACAGAAAACACCAGACTGGAAAGTCTTCTATTATGAAGAACCCTTTGAAGAAGTAAATGAACTGATTTCTTCGGTCATAAAAGGCAACATCCAGGGATTTGGGATGTGAGGGAATCCTTCTGAAATCAATCTGGAGTAGCTTCTCCCTCGTTCATTTCTGAGTGGACCTGAGCCTTATCACTGTCACATCTCCACCGTGTTGGTTTTCTGAGAGCCAAACAAGTTTTAATGTGGCTTATTACTGTTAAGTCACAGGAAACAACAGAGACAACTTCAATACGGCTCCCAGCCAACCATGATGCTCTGCCATGATTCCAAGAGAAAGCAGGACTTGCAGCACCTGACTGAGTGAAGCCTCTGCCCATGTGAGTGGTCCCTCAGGTCTTGACTCACCTCTGGATTTGACCCCAGGAATCAATTCTATTGTGTGTCCTCGGTGCAGTTAGAGTGTGATTGGTTCCAAGCCCATGAGGGCTTATCAAAAGCAAAAACAACAAAAAGCATGCAGTCTTCTTCACATAAACATCTTATTTTTCTTCTCCTTCCTTTGTACTCCAAAGATTCTTCTTTTATATGTTAGGAGCCCATGGGTTGCCATGAATCATTTTCCTATCCTGATCAATATAATCTCTCTTTTTAAAGAAAAAAAAATCATGATGCTTACTATTGGATTCTTCTTTAATCCAGAGTTTTAGAATCACCTAGATCCACCACTAGCCCCATTTTTACAAATGAGGAAACCAGAATAGAGTTGAAGCAATTCACCCCGATTCAGATAGCCTAGGTTGAACAAGGGATCCGGACTGGGACTCTGGAATTCCACCCAAGTGACAGTCCTATGAATTAATATTTTGTAATTTTGCTTCATTTCAAGATCCAAATGCTAATTTCATGCTCGAAAACAGCACAGGATTGTTTTAAGCTGTGCTTATTGGTTTCTCATCCTGAATATTTGGTATAATGTCAGCATGAATAGAATAAATCAACTTGAGTTTGGGGGCTTTCCTAGTGGCTCAGACGATAAAGAATCTGCCTGCAATGTGGGAGACCTGAGTTCAATTCTTGGATTGGGAAGCTCCCCTGGAGAAGGGAATGGCTACCCACTCCAGCTTTCTTGCCTGGACAGAGGCACCTAGCAAGCTACAATCCATGGGGTCACAAAGAGTCAGACACAACTGAGAGACTAACACTCTTGAGTTCACAACTCACAGAACATCCAAAGCAGTTACGTCCCTCCGCAACGAAATATGCAATATATTTGGAACAGTTCACCACTGAGAAGAGTGTGACACGTGTCTGGCTAAAGGTGTAATTCGCTCCAACTGGGATGACTTTTGAATTTAGAGTATTCACAACAAGTTAAGTTTAAGATGTTTCCAAAGCTCCACGAGGGAAACACAGCTGTACTACAGAAACCCCCATGATGGCCTAATTCTACATTTGAGGTTCTTTGAGTGCTGCCAATATAAATTCTGGGCTTACTAAGGTGCCCAAAGATTTGCTCCCAACTTCGAAAGATCCAAACCATAAAAGTCCACCCTGAGACTATTTCTGTATGTCACTGAACTAATGTAATTCTTCCTTTGTGTGTTGTGAAGGAAAAGGAAGACCAGATTTATACATGTGGCTCTTTGGGCCAACAGCTGCATGCGAGTTCTTTCAGTGTTGGCTCTTGCCTCTACATTCTTTTGAGCACTTTAAAGCAACGTCGTTCTGGGGCTCCCCTGGTGGCCCAGGGGTTAAGAATCCACCTTGCAATGCAGGGCTCGAGGTTTGGATTCAGGTCAGGGAACTAAGATCCCATGCCCTGGGGAGAGATTAAGCTCACACACGGCAACTAGAGAGTCTGTGCACCACAGGGAGAGGCCCCTGGAGCCGCAGCTGAGACCTGATGTAGCAGATAGATAAAATAGATATTAAATATTAATATAATTGTTAAGACAATATTATATAATATAATGATATATTATTAAATATATCTAATAAGTAATAAGTAATAAATTTAATAATATATAATATATAACATTATATATTGTACAATATATGATAAATTACATAATGTAATAAATTATAAATTTATATATTCAAATTTATATAGTATATATAAATTTATAAATAAATGCATTTAATTTAAGCATTTATAAATTTATGTATATCAATATAATATGTATAAACATTAGTACTAATATATTAAATATTAAAATTTATATATAGAGGCTTCCCTGGTGGCGCAGTGGTAAAGAATCCATCTGCCCACCGCCCCCCGATCCTGGAGTTCCACGTGCCCCAGCTGACCTGTATCTCCAACCCACCTCACCCGGGGTGAGGGCCTTGGCGTCCCTACCCAGGGCTCAGCTTCTGGCAGCCAACCCTGAGGCCTTCCTTCTGATTCCTGAGTCCGCAACCTCAGCCAACCCCCTCCCCACCTCCCTCACAGACCAACTGAAGAAAAAGAAAAGCGTCTGACCTACTATTACTGTGCCTTAAAACTGAGCGATAACTATTGTTGCCGCTCAGCTGCTAAGTCGTCTCCGACCCTTTGCAACCCCATGGACGGCAGCATGCCAGGCTTCCCTGTCCTTCACCACCTCCCAGAGCTTGCTCAGACTCATGTCCATTGAGTCAGTGATGCCATCCAACCATCTCATCCTCTGTCGCCCCTCCTCCTCTTGCCCTCAATCTTTCCCAGCATCAGAGACTTCTATGAGTCGGCTCTTCGCATCAGGTGGCCAAAGTATGGGAGCTTCAGCATCAGTCCTTCCAATGAATACTCAGGGTTTATTTCCTTTAGAATTGACTGGTTTGATCTTGCCGTCCAAGAGACTCTCAAGAGTCTTCCCCAGCACCATAATTCAAACCCTTTATCATCATCACATTTACCCAGATGGCATTCACATTTTCAACTGTGGTCTCGTTCTTTATTAAATTATGAAATTAGCTTTTGTTTGGAAGCTAAAAACTTGCAGTAAAACAAGAAGTACGAAGCTGAAAGGTGGAATGAGGCTACATAAAGTGTCATGCGTCGTATTCACATACTTCCCACGTGACTATGACAAGTAACGTTCACACAGAGACAGGCGCCCAGGGAGACGGCCTTGGAGCTGTGCCCGGGAGGCCCACCCCACTCCTTTCCTGTCCCTTGGGCTTCTGCGAGATGCCTCCTGTAGCTAAATGAACCCTCTCTTCTAGCAGAACTGGCTTGGCAGGCTCTCCCTACCTTGTGATCAGAGAAATGCGATCAGGACCAGAACCAAACTCTAGAGTCTTCTCACCGCACAGCACGTTGTTAATGTCAGTACACAGTTCTTAACTATACTGTCTGTTGTATGCTCTCTGTACAACATACATAACCATACATAAAACTCTGACATGTATGTCAATTATGTTTTATTTATATACAGCCATTTATAAAACTATGTATATAGTTACATATGTCAAGTATCTATGTCAGTTACATTTATCAACTGATTTAACTAGATCAGTATATGTCAGTGAACACAGATCTGAGTTGTCCACCATGTGGCCAGAACTCTTTGGGTCTGAGGACACTGTTGGCCTCCGTACATGGTAGGTTTTCTTCCCGCTGTTTATTGAAATCTCAAACTATGTCTTGATTAGAAGAGAAACCCTAAACGTTTTCTCTAGGGGAAACAAGAATGTGCAAAGCTTCTGGACTTGGAAAAAAATGATGAAAATTGTTATCCAGACAGTCTGCATTTCCTGGGAGGCGAAAATAAACCTAAACCCGGGACAGAACTGAGAACTCTGTGACCAGAAGCTGGTGTTCTGAGGGCTGATGTCACACAGCCCGATGGGTCTCAAAGCCCCAGAACACACCTGTCCCTCCCTTGAGCTCTGGCACAAGACAGTGTGTCTGGAAGTCAGGTATTCCTCGTGGTGACAGTAAGCTCCCTCCAAGAATCATAGAAGTGGGGGATTCATTACTGAAGCATCTTGTTCCCGACGATTCATTTTGCTTTTATTTGGCTTCACACAGCTCAGGACGCCTGGACTCAGGGAGGCGTTGCTACCATTCGAATCAGTGGCTTTTCTCCAGGAGTCACTTCTCTTCTCTCCAGGGATTACCAAGCCTTTGAAGGGACCCACTTCTCAAGGCTCAGAGTGTTTGATTAAATTGCTCGTTCCAGGTAAACTGGATTTTGAGGAACTCAGTTGTATTTCGGAGGAAAGAGAGCCAAGCGAGGCGTGTAGCCGACAATAAAGACAGAACAAGGCGATGGGGGGTCCTGCTTCCTGGAGAGGCCGGCTCCTCTGTGCAGGATACTCTCCACCTCTGAGCCTGCAGAAGGTCTGGAAGGGAGTTTCTAGAATCTCCTTAAATACTGAGGTGGCATGACCCATTTGTCAGTGGGAAAAATTGACATTCCCCCCCCTAAAATTCGTTTACAAAATGGGTTCACGTATTCTCAGCAGTGTACACATGACATTTGCGGGGAGGGGGAGACATTCCCTTAGTTATTCCCACAGGAGATTTGTAAGCCTGATTCTGAAACTTCAATGAATTTCAGGGGCTTCCTAGGTAAAGAACCCGCCTGCCGATGCAGGAGACTTAAGAGACTCAGGTTCAATCCCTTGGTTGAAAAGATCCCCCAGAGAAGGGAATGGCAACCCACTCCAGTATTCACACCTGGAGAATCCCATGGAGAGAGGAGCTACAGTCCATAGGGTCAGAGAGGGCTGGACACGACTGAAGCGACTTAGGATGCATGCAGGGTTTGGGAGCAAAGCCATGGGCCCAAGTGCAGCCTGTTCGTCATGTGGAGCTGCACGTTACTGCCCACGAGAGAGAGATTCTTCCCACGGGGGTCCTTCCTTCTGTCTAGAGTAAACCTTCCACCCACCCTGGACCAGCTTAGGGAGATCCAACCACGTTTTACACGCAGAAGGCTCTGTGGCTTGGGATAACTCTCCCTCCACTGAAGGAAGCCCATGGAGGTTGCTAAGTGGCTGGGGGACATTCACTGCTTCCCGGCACTTTCCTGCCCAGGTGTGCGCTTGGCCACAAGATGATACTTGAGAGGCTTGACTTCAAGATTATGATCACTGTTGCGGCCGGCCTCCTGATGGTCGCAAGCCTGCTGATGTGCTTTATCATCTGTCTTAGCTACAAAGTGGCAAAGTCAGGGAAGGAAGAGAAGACGGTAAGAATGACGGTAAGAATGGCTAACACCCCCCCCCCCCCCCGCCCCACCAACCCTCAGATGGGATCCTGGGGCTCTGGGCTTGAGCGGGGTCATCCCCGGCCCTGTGGCCGCGCCCTGGGTGAGGTCAGGAACGGCGGGAGGGTTTGAGAGGACCGAGGTGGGGAGGGTAGAATCTGGCTTTCTGCCCCTTCCCGTCTGGGGCTGTGAGCTCACAAGTGGAATGTTCTCAGCCGCTGGGTCTGCGCTGCTTTGCTGTCACTTGGCCTCATCAGGTTAACCCTCAGCCGGTTGATTCCACACTGGCTGGCTGCGCCCCACCCTGTCTGTCCGGGCCCTGCAGACTAGGGGCTGTCGGGGTGGCTGTGATGAGTTCTCTGCCTCTGCTTACTGGGAGGATGGGCTGAGTTGATCTCCTCCTGCCTGAGTCAGTGAGCCCTGGGGGCGTCTGTGGCCCTGGGGATGGTGAGATGGCCCTACAGGACTCTGGGGGTGTTGAGCTCTGCGGAGATCCCGGCTGATCTGACCGTGGGGTGCAGGTGTTTGCAAAACGGTTTTCACTTTATCTGGAGTCAAGGAGTGCTTTTGCAGCAGGTAAAAGGAACGTCTCCAGTGTGGGGAGGTTACCCGTGAGGACGGGGGGACCCCAGAGCCCAGGCTGGGTGTCTGCGTGCATCATGCCTGCGTCTCCTGCCTGGAGCCCATGTAGACACTGTCGGGTCAGACCCGTCAGACCTGTGCCACGCCGCTTCTCACTGGTAAAATGCCGGAGGAGGACAGGGTGGGGTAAGGATTCGGGAGAGGAACAGAGAGGTACGATGGAGGGCTGGTGTCACACGTCGCCACCGCCTAGCTGAGGACCTCTGATGACTGCAAGAAATGGATTTTTTTAAGTAATCGAATGTTTCTTATAAAATCTCTGAAGGAAAATGTAACAAGCAATGACGCTGACACAAAAGACAAGAAACCCGGTTTGGAAGCAGGTCAACCTGAGTTTCCGCCAACTCCAGCGTCAAAGCCCCGGTGACAGAGTCTCGGAGAGAGATGCCCTGGGGACCCTCAGTCCAGAGAGGTGTAACCCCGGCATCTCCCGGCCACAGTCCTGCCTCGGGAAGTACAGTCAGCCCGGCTGCCTCCTGGCTTGGTCCCTTCAGTGTCTGCACTCCCTCTGGGTAGGAGCCGCCTCTCACTCCGGGGTCCCAGCACACAGCCCAGACTCCTTAGGTGTCATGGGTAATAACCCCCTGTCACCTTTGCACCAGATAAACCTCTCAGACACAGCAGTAAATCATGAATAGCATTAATTTTGCTTACTGGTAACAGTATGTTACGCCTTAGAATGTTTAGTAAAATAATTTCCTGCTAGTTTATTTTCTGAAAACCCATATATATCACAATGTCTTTATTTTACCACCCACTCACATTGAACATAATTGCATCAGCATTTAACATAATAGCTGGCATGGGGCTATTATTTTAACTCATTAAGTGAGTTATTATATGTAACGAATGAGTTAAAGCCCCTAAAATGTGGAATGGTGCCTGAGAACACATCCCGAAATTAGGAGCTCGGCTAAGAGGTCCAAGGGAAACATCTCCAACTCACTGCTGACCCCCGGGGCCGGGGGCCCAGCCCTAGTTCAGCACACAGATTCCTGCCCAACGCTGTATTCTCTTCTCAAAGGTCTTCCTTCACCAACTTTCTGGGAGTTGGCTGGGGTAGGCACACGAGAGCCCATGTCGGAGGGGATCACAATACAGCAAACCCTCCACAGCGCCCGTGTTCAACGCCTTCCCCCTGCTCTCTCTTCTCCCACCCCATGTTCTGTCCTTTCTGACCTTTAAGGACATGCGGAGCTTAGAGGCGGCAGCTCTATCAGGGTTGTGTGGGATGCAGGCCTCATGCCCATTCCCGGCTGCCACTTTGGGCCTGGGAGGAGTCCCGCACATCCCCAACCTCAATGCTGACCCTTCCTAGATGAGACCTGTGCCTGGCGAGCTCCTGTCCTGAGGCTGCCATTCCCTCTCTCCCAGCCACCAGACCACAGATGATGACCCAGCCTAACTCTGGGCCTGGGTGCGGTCACTCTCAAGAGGAGCAGTCACCCCCTGGGCAAGGGGCAGAGGGGCCGTGTGTGGCCTCTCTGGGTTTCACTGTCCTGAGTTGAAAGTTACTGAGTTTCTACTTCTGCTGCCCCCAATATCTGCGGAACCCGGGTCCTTCCCCCCCATTTACAAATTCACGTTTGCCTACTCAGCCCTCACCTTCTAAACTGTGAACAGGAGACCCACTCCAGCCCAGAGGCCAACACATGGGTTCCCCACTCACAGCCCCGGCCGGGAACCCACACCCTCGCTGTCTGGCTCCCATGTGTCTGATGGATCAGGTCGGCTGCAACCCTTCCTAAACCTGAACCCATCTCCATCTTTAACCCAACCTGTCCTGCCTCAGCTTAAACCCTGGTCACCTCCTCTCCAAAATGTTACATCAGGCTCTCATGTGGACAGAAGGCATTTAGCGAATCCTTGTCTTCTGCCCCCACCCCCACTCTCACCCTCCCCCGACCCTCCCTGCTCCGTGGCCCTTCTTTGGCAGCACCCCCGCCCCCCCACCCGGAGCTTTCTCGCCTTTGTCTCCCCGTCTGCCTTCAGATGCCTGTCTCCTCTCCTCCTCCATCGCTCAGCGCCCGTCTGACTCCCCCAGCTTCTAGGTCTGCCAGGGACCGCACCCCGACCAGGTGTGATGGTTTTCAGACGTGCTTGCAGGTAATATATTAAAAGGAGTTTTAGGCATAATTTTCAAAATTCTGCTTATAACCCTAAGGGCTTATGCTTGCAACCCTGCCTTAGCTAAAAGTACAGAATCATTAAGAGACTTCTATAGCAACTGGGCCTTGCTCTGTCCAAGCATGTGACCAGAGGACCGGCTGACCCAGTCCAGGTACTGTTGAGCCATCACGACCATCTTTTGTGGCACTGAGGCTGGGGCCTGGGATGTGGGACTCTTTCCTGCAGTGCCTGCACCTGGACAAACGTGTCCTTGGGCAACAAAATACAAAGAAACTCTAAGGCACTAAAAACAACTGCATGCATGCACAGCTGGGGCAAATTATGGACAAGATGCAAAAAATCCAACTGCCACTTCTGAAGAGCCAGGAACAGAAAACAAGGTGTCAGGAGCAAGAACACGGTACTGAGCGTGCCCCCTGCCCTGGACACCCCCAAAGGGGTGGGCAGACCACCAAAGGGGTGGGCAGGTCACCTAAGCCACCCCTGCAGCCTGACCCCTGGACATACCCCTACCCTCATATAAGTAACAGCCCGTCCCCACCTTGGGGAGCGAGCAAGTGAAACTGTTGTTTTTTTCGCTCCCTCCTGTAGCCCCCGGAGCCCCAGTAAAGCCTTGCCTGAACGTCTTGACTAACCCTTGGTGGTGGTGGTTGAGTTGCTAAGTCGTGTCTGACCCTTCTGACCCCATGGACTGTAGCCTGCCAGTCTCCTCTGTCCATGGGGCTCTCCAGGCAAGGATACTGGAGAGGGTTGCCATTCCTACCCCAGGGGATCTTCCCAACGCAGTGATGGAACCCCACGTCTCCTCCATCTCCTGCATGGATAGGAGGATTCTTTACCACTAGCGCCACCTGGGAAGCCCAGAGGTTCTTTTTTACAAGATGAATAAAACTCCTTCACACACAGCAAACTTTATTCTTCATGCCAGGTTTGTCAGTTCTCAGCACGAAGGCTTATCTGCTTCTTCCCCAAACACAGCCAAGTGACAAGAACACACGGACGGTCTGCCCGAGTGGCCAGCGAGTTTTATTTGGCTTCCTTCTCGCTGCCGGAGGAGCCGTGTGCGCCGGGCGAGGGTCCGCGCTGGCCTCCCTGGGGGGTCGCCAGGTGTCTGCAGGCCTGATGCTGACCCCATGGCCTGTCTGGTCCCGGGTGCTGGGCGGGGCTGGGGGTGTTCTCCTCAGGCAGGAGGCAGGAGCAGGAGGGCGGCAGCCTCCCGGGAGGCCCTGCCAATGCCTGGTTCTGCCTGGAGGCAGAGCCCAGCCCGGGCAGGGCGCCAGGGCCTTGCACTCAGCATGCGTGGGGCTGGAGCGCTGTCCTGATGCCGGCGGCCAGGGCGCGTGGCGTGGGGCTCTCGGCAGTGCAGCTCACAGGCAGGCCCTGCGCAGCCAGGGCGTGGGCCGTGGTGGGGCCGATGGCCACAAACTGCAGGGAGAAGACAGAGGGGTCTCAGCGGAGCCACAGGCCTCGCGGGTGGACGCGGGGGGCGGCGGGTGCAGGGCCCGTCGGACACCCTGTTAGGACGATGTCTGGAATCGGTCGGGACCGCCATGGTGGGAGCACAGAACGAAGCCTGGGAAGGGGCTCTCCGTGCGGCAGGGGCAGCAGCCGGGCCCCCCATGGAGGCCGAGCAGTCCAGACCAGGGCCTGGAGCCAGGGGGTCAGGTGCAAACGGCAGATCCACAGGACAGGGGCCTCAGGGTGACCCACGCGCTCTGGGTCTCCGCCCCCCTCCATGAAGCAGAAAGGTTAACAGCTTTGCTCGTCCGGCTGCTCCAATGATTAGATGAGCAACACGTGTAACCACCTGGCCCGTGCCTGGCACAGAGCCACGCCTCGTGACCGTCAGTGGTCACAGGACCATCGTTATCCAAGGTGAGAAGCTTCAGTGGCCTGGGCCATGTTTTGCTGTGACTCTGACCCCTGCCAGCTGTCATTAGAAGTCACTTAGCCTTTTCGATCCTCAGTTTTCTCATCTGTGAAAGGGGCTCAATCACCCTGCCTCTCAGTGCTAGCTCGGGGCGGGTGGGGGGTGAAATGGGAAGATTGACAACTTCAGGCAGAGAGAAGTTGCTCCTCCCACCCCCCTCTGCGCTCACACCACGGACAGGGACCTGCCCGGGAGTGGTCTGTGACAGTGAGCCCCTGATGATGGCAGCCCCTGCCCGGCACCCCCGTCCGCCCCTCCCCAGGCAGGCTGGCAGGAGAGAGGACGAGATACCTCCTTCACACAGTCTGAGGACGCGGTGGCCTGACGCTCCTCTCCAGGGGCGTGTGGGGGGCGAGGAAGGAGGCTGCTCGCACAGAAGCTGGGGCTCCTGGAGCCCCCACACTCCCACCCCTCCCACAAAGCAGCTACCCCTTAAGAGATCTCCCTAAGGCAAAAAAATGAAGTTGGACCCCTACCTCACACCATGCACAAACATTAACTCAAAATGGATCAGAGACCTCAATGTCAGAGCTAAAACTACAACAGAAAACATAGCAGGGAATCTTCATGACCGTGGACGAGGCAATGCAGACACATGATGAAAACCACAAGCAGCAAAATAAAACACTGGTTAAAAAAAACTTCTGTGCCTCAAAGAACACCATCAACACAGTAGAAAGACAACTCAGGGAATGGGAGGTTTGTGCAAATCACGTATCTAATAAGGGACTTGCCTCCGAAAAAAAAAGAACTCTCACAACTCAACACCAGAAGGACAAATAACCTAGTTAAACAGTGGCGAGGGTGTGAACAGATGCTCCTCCTAAGAAGACACCAAAGTGGGATGACCCAGGGAACTCTGACTGGTGCTGTGATAACCTAGAGGGCTGGGAAGGGACGGGAGGTGGGAGGGAGATCCAAGAGGGAAGGGACATACGTGTTGGTGGAGACTGCTTCCCTGGTGGCTCAGCTGGGAGAGAATCTGCCTGCAATGCGGGAGACCTGAGTTCAATCCCTGGGTTGGGAAGGTGCCCTGGAGAAGGGAAAGGCTACCCACTCCAGGACTCTGACCTGGAGAATTCCATGGACTGTATGATCCATGGGGTCGCAAAGAGTTGGACATGACTGAGTGACTTTCACTAAGGTTAATTCACGTTGATGTATGACAGAAATCAAACCAATATTGTAAAGCAAAGATAAAAAAGTAATAAAATAACAAATAATAATATTATTTATTTATAAAATAAAAAGTAAAAATAAAAAAATAATAGAATAATAAAATAAATAAAAATAAATTTAAAAAATTTCTTTAAAGAAGGTATCAAAATCACCACCATGCCCATGAAAAGATGCTCAGTGTCTTTAGTCATTAGGGAAATCCAAACCAAAATTACTAAGAAACTACTTCATACCCACTAAAATGGCTGTAACCATAAAGACAAAAAAAATAACAAGGGTTGGCAAGGATATGGAGAAATTAGAATCCTCATATATTGCTGGTGGGACTGCAAAATGGTACAGCCACTCTGGAACACAGTTCGGCAACTGTTCAGAATGTTAAGCATAACATCACCATATGAGCTAGCAACTCTCCTCACAGGTATACACTCAAGAGAAACGAAGACACGTGTTCACACACGTGTACTTAAGTGTTCAGCTACTACTCATGATGGCTCAAAAGAGGACACAATCCAAATGTCCATCAGCTGATGAATGGATAAATGAAAGGTGGTATATTCGCAGAATGGACTGTCGTCTGGTAACACAGAGGAATGAAGAACCGATATATGGCGACACGGGTGAGCCTTGAAACGATCAGGCCGAGTGAAACGAGCCAGTCACCGCAGACTGTACACGGTGTGACTCCGTTTGTAAGAGAGGTCCAGGACACGGGGAGATCCGCAGAGACAGGGAGAAGACCAGTGGTGGCTGGGGGGCAGGGGAGTGACTCTCATGGGCACGTGGTTCCTTTCATGGTATTAAAGTGTTCCCGAACGAGAGGGTGATGGTGGCACAGCCCCGTGAATTTACCAAAACCCACTGAATTGCACACTTTAAAAGGTACATATTTAAGTCATAAAAAGTGAATTTCATGGTGTGTGAATTATATCTCAATAAAGCTGTCTTTTTCTCTAAATGAACATTAAAAAAAGAAAGAAAGAAACACCCTGAAGTTGGGAACCAGCCAATAGCAAGCATAATTTCAGCAGAAGCAATCTGGTCACAAGATGACGTTTCCACATGAGCCTTTTATTCCCTCTGAAATGGGCTGGTCACAGGAGCAAGGGGGCGTCTAGACAGCCCTGCTATGAGATTCATCACCAGGAGCCTGGCTGGACCCACAGAGTCCACGGAGCTGGACCCACACAGCCCACGGAGCTGGACCCACACAGCCCGCGGAGCTGGACCCGCACGGCCCGCGGGGATGGACCCACAGAGCCCGCGGGGATGGACCCACAGAGCCCGCGGGGATGGACCCGCACAGACCGCGGGGATGGACCCGCACAGCCTGTGGGGCTGGACCCAGGCTGCGGATGGGGCCCCTGGAGCAGGGCAGCCCACTTTCCACCGGGCCCCCAACAGCCCAGCGCTAAGACCAGTGTTCCGGCTCTGGGCACCTCCCTGGGGGTGGGGTGGGAGTGGGGAACCAGTCTATAAGGCAGAGACAGTCCCGACCCCCAGGAGTGCTGGGGCCTGTGCTGGGGGCTCCCAGTCACACCGGTACCCCTTCCCCAGTCCCCCTCGGGCCCTTTAAGAGCATCCCCATGACAATGCTGGGATTACTGGCCAACTCCTAAAGAGTACGAATGGAAATCCTTTGAGTTAAAAACCATGAAAAGGAGAAAGGATTTTAGAACAGATAATTTCAAGACAAACGGCAAACAAGGGGAAGCATGCTAATAACCAAGCCAGGCCTTAAGCTAAGGGCTTGACTTGAGTTCTTTCAACTAACCTATCAGAGAAGACCATACACAAGTCTGTGAAGACCACAAAGGGATAATTATCCTCATGTTGCACAGGCTCAGAGAGGTTAAGTAACTTGTCCAAGAGCACCAGCCAGGAGGTGGCACTGTGAGCTGTGAGCAGGGGCCTGGGAGTCCTAAAGCCCGCACGCACAGCACCTTCCTGGATCAGGGATGGAACTCCAGCCCCCTGCGGAGGAAGTGCAGTCCTGAGCCCTGGCCGCAGGGAAGTCCAGCCCTGCCTTTTCTCCAGAGCTGCCTTCAGGGACTCTGCGAGGTCAGGGGTGCTTTGACTCTGCATGGAAATTCTAGGATAATTAGTCAAAGTTAAAACAAACAAACAGACAAAAGAACCTGAAAGAAAAAGATCAAAAGCCCACTGAATAGCTCACCTTAATTTGGCCAATGCTGTCACCAGATAACTCTTGAATATGCTTGAGACTGTATGTCAGGCCTGAGGGACTAAAAAACGTGATGCTGGCGGGAACACCCTGGAAAGGGGAGAACAGGGTGAGTCCCTTGCTGGGGGCCGAGGAGAAAGATGGTCCCCAGACGGTGACCATCACCCCCGGAGCCCAGGGCGCACACGAGCATTCACAGCAGGAGGGTCCTCACTGGGAGATGCTGCCCAGCCGGTCACCATCACCCCCGGGGCCCAGGTGCAGCACGTCGGGGCATTCACAGCAGGAGGGCCCCCACTGCTTTGGGTCCTGGGCTCCATCTCTGTGTTGAGAACAGTTTGGGGGGGGTGCTGGGCGCTGCTCCCTGGATGCTTTGCCGCCCTCGGGTTTGCGCCTGCCCGGCCAGAGGCAACAAGCACTGGGGAGCCAGCACGCAGGCGAGTGGACAGCGGCTCCAGCTCGTGTGGCTGAAGCACACCGACCAAGTCAGATCAGAGCAGCGAGCCTGCTCCCTGGGCCTCTCTGTGCCTTCTGGAAATGGAGCAGGCAGCGGACGGGCCCACTGGGCCTCTCTGCTCTGTTGGTGCTAACAGGGCCTCCCAGGCTGGCAAGGCATTCAGAAGCCTGTCCTGGGAGAGGAAGGGGAGGCGTCTTATTGGGTGCGGATGTGGAACGCTCCTATCAACCCCACAAGAGCCGAGCACTCTTCTGCCTGAAGCCTCCAAAGGTTCCCGCGGCCTCCCCAGGTCGACCCAGACCATGGACCGCCTGGTGTGGCCCTCAGCCTCTCCAGCCCTGCCCTGCAGCTCCACCACCGCCCCACCCCATGGCGAGGAACAGCGTCAAGGCCACTGCTGCCCCCGGGCTTTCTCAGTCTCGAATGTTACACAGAGGGCTTTGTGTAAACTATCTCCTTTAACGCTTGATAAACCTTACCAGATGGATCCGTTCCTACTTCCCAGACACAGAGATGGAACCAAAAGATGGGACACCACCCCCACCGCAGGTCACAAGCTGCGATGGACAGTAGAACCAGCATCGGGAGGCCGGCACCCCTCAACCCTGCCTGGGCCACCCGGGGGCTCCCGGCCTGAGCTCCCAGGAAGCGGCACGCACCTGCTGGGTATAGTAGCTGCTGAGGTTCCCCTGGATCCCTGGGTGCGGGATAGTCTGGTAGACGGTTACGCTCTCCAAGGGGATCCCTGGACACAATGGAGACCAGGAGACAGACTTTACCACGCCAGGAACGGCCCACAGGGCACCGTTAGCCGAGGCCCCCCAGGGCCGCATGGCCCTCCCGGAACAAGGGACCGGGCACCCAGCGGCGTGCACTGGGCCGGCCCTCCGCACTGCGCCTGACGCTGCTGCAGAGCGGTCACGCGGTGCAGAAGGCGGAGATCACAGGGGGAAGACGGGGTCCCGAAGCCTCAGCCCCACCCGTGACCACGATTCCCCCTGTCCCCACGTCTGTGTGGACCATCCACAGGCCTGGCCCTGGCCACTCCGCCGTGGCTGCTGTCTGCGTGGACTCCCATCCTGCGGGCCGGGGCTGGAGGCAGACTGCGCGGGGGTCTGTAAGCCTGGGGCGTCAGCAGCCTTCGGGGGCCCGGACAGCTTGGTCCCTGGCACCAGGGTTGGAGAGGGAGCAGGTCTAGGCCAGCTGAGCTGGAGGCCACCACGTGCTTGATGAGATCAGGGGCTCAACTGCACTGATCTGGCTGAGGGGCGGCCACAGCCCCCCAAAGACTGGCTTCCCCGTGTGCCCACTGGGGGTCCTGGCCACTCCACCACCACTGTGGTCCGAGCTCCCCGCTGAGCTGAGTGGGTGCGTCTGAAACAGGAAGGCGCCTGCACCCCGAACCTAACCCGAGGAGCACCCGCCTCCCGGCCCAGCCTTGCTCTCCCTCGAGGGCTGTGGGGTGACGCCCGCGTGGGCGGGCCCTTGGGACCCCGGAAAGGCCGGGGCAGGCGTGGCCCCGAGGGCCAGCGCATTCGGTCACCTTTGTCCGTGAGCATTTTCGGCAGGATCTCTCTCTTGAGGGTTCCGCAGGGAAACAGAAGAGGCAGCGTGGAGGACTCCCCTGCGAATGAACAGGCGGGCGTTGAGGACGTGCCGGAGGTAACGAGTCAGCGGTGAGGAAGGCCGACCCCAGGCCCCGCCCTGGGTCAGGCTGGTTCCAGGCCCGAGTGGAGGAAGCTCTCGGGGTCATGGTTGGGGGGGACAGCATGTGGAACACTAACACCCACGCGTGCCTGGGGCTGCGCTCCCCCCAGCTTCCGAAGCCCCTCCCACCCTGGTGGCCCCAGGCAGCAGTGGGCGTGCAGAGCTGGGTCAGAGGTCAGGCCCGGTTTTGGCCCTGGAGTAAGTCTCTGCCTCCAGAGGGGACCGGCTGGGAGAGAGGTGGCTGGAACCTGGGCTCCAGGGGCAGGCAGCAAATGGGAGCTGAGCGTGGACGGTGGAGGTGCAGCCTCCCCAACAGAGACCAGCTGCGGGGGCACTTCTGTCATGGTGGGGATGGCGGCCACCAGGCCAGATGCCCAAGGGCCTGAGAGATGCTGCAGGGGGCCCAGCCTGCTGAGAACGGCCCTGCCTCCTGCCCCCGTGTACCTCTCCTCTCTGGGAGAATCAGCTGGAGGCCTCTCTTTGCAGAATCGTGGAGACACCATGGGAGACACCAGGTCCCAACAAAACTGATGGGCCATGAGGTGTCAGAATCCTTCCCAAGAATGGAAGCTTGACAGGAAACAGCCTCCGGGGGGAAAGACACCCACAGCCCATTTCATCACCATGGAAACTGATGGCATCTCCCACCAGGGCACTTCTCGACCACACCACTCTTCCTCTTTGTTGTAAGATCGTTTATGGAAAATGAATGAATGAATGAAAAAAAATTCCTTTCTGGGATGAGCTCAGCTAAACAGGCCAGTGTGAAAGCTGGTTGAGTGTTCCGCAGAGGTGAGCGGTGAGGTCTCCCTGGGATGACAGGGAGAGACCAGGGCCGGGCAGGAGTCTGACCCTACACGGGACGCTGAACCTCGGGGCTCAGGTGCTCTGCGCTCCTTTAACAGGAGGGGGGCCCGGCCTGCTGGGCTCAAGACAGCAGCTGCCCGGAAAGTCCTGAGAGCGCGCTACGTGGCCGGGGCGGGCGCTTCAGTCTCTGCAGGCGATGCGGGTGGCGAGAGGGAGTGGGTCAGTGTCATTTCGCTGGAGGAGACACGTGTGTTTGTAAAACTCTAAGGGCCTCCAGGTCTGCAGTCACTGCACCCTCTCAGGCCGGCTAGCAGCAGGCACTTAACGGTGGATAATCAGGATGATGAGGCTGGTTGGGAAGCGGGGGCAGGCACGAAGGAGAGCCCAGGAAGTGGGCAGCTCCGCCAGAACAAGTTGTTGGTCAGCTCAGCTGCAAGTCCAGGGGGACAGTTCAAATAACCTGAGTAACCAATCAACTATAATCCAGGGAGATTAAAAATCAATAAATAACCCTCACAATGCCTGCCTCTGACACCCTCCCCTCCTCTTTCTCTCAGAAGACGCTGTTAAGAGTTATCTTCCACCTCTGACCACTTCACTCGTCCTTTCTTTTCCGCCAGCAGAGACACCCTGGGAGGGAAGACCTGTCCATCAGAACAAGAAACTACCAGATTCACTGAGGTGATGGCTTTAAGTGCTTGTAACAGTGCCCGTCACAGAGTAAAGAAGTGTTTAAGTCAAACAAATAAGCAGTAACTGCGAACTGGCCTTTCTACTCCAAGCACTGGAAGTGCATTCTTGCTTTTTAAGATCAAGCTTCAGAGTTGGCTTGTGAGAAACTCATTAACATCCAGGTGAAACCAGGGGCAAGTCCTTATCAGTCAGGATGGATTCTTACTTGGATGTTATTCTAGTTGGGAACTGAAGTTTCATCAGGACCCACAGGCGAACCCTGGTCGAGCTGTGCGGAGTCCGTCCTCCCGCTTGGCCCCTCGGAGCTCTGGGACCCTGGGTGGTCAGGAGCTCCCGGAGCTTCGACAAGGCTGCCAAGCAGCGCGCCGGGCGACCCTGGGGCAGCCAGGCTGTCCCTGCGGGACCCTGAGCCGAGAGGGGTGGCTGAGCTGTGGCCTGTGCTCCGTGTGATGGGGGAAACACGTTTTGATTTTTGGTTTTTCATTTCGATTAATTTAAATTTAAATAGGCCCAAGTGGTTCCCACAGTTGACCACAGTGGATGGTGGTGGAGACCAAATGAGATGACGCAGGAGAGGCGCCAGGGCCACGCTGAGCACCCAGTAATGCCCAGCCCTCGGTACCAACAGTGACAGTGACCCAGGAAAGAGGAAATAAGATTATTCGTAAAAGAAAAGTGGGAAAAGGAGAGTGAATGGGAACCTACAAAGTCCACTGCCCGCTGCCTGAGTGCCAGGAGGCCTTGCGGACGGGGAAGGGGAGGACCCAGGACTCTGGGACCCAGGACTCTTGCAGGAGCGGCTCCCAGGGGTCAACAGAAACACACGAGCCCGCGCCCCTTTACCAACGGCAGTGGCTCCTGATAGGAGGGCCCCCTAAGACTTCAGAAAGATCGAGACAGGCCAGCGCCGCCTTGAGGACAAACGTTCCAACACACCACGCCGCACACAAAATGGGCCAGAAGCCATAAAAGCTCCCAGTCAAGGTGTTGCCCTCCCTGCCCACCCTGGTGCCAACACCAGGGACACAGAAGACAACACTGTCTCCTGGACAAACTCACACCAACACCTTGGGCGTCAGCACCCAACCGGCCCTGTCTCCGAAGGGAAGTTCTAGAAAGGGTCTGTGCACCGCGGCCCCGGGTCAGAGCCCGGCACGTGGTCTACGGCCGCTCTCACGTTTCGATGGGCAGAGGACGGGCCCGCAGAGCTGCCTGCATCCGGTCCTCAACAGACAGTCCCACAGCCCCTGATCTTGAGGGGCGCGGCCCCGATCCCCTCAGGGACAGAAGGCAAGCTGGTTCTCCGTCCTCTCTCACATGGGTGTCTGATGCCACGCATCCGTCAGGGAGGGGTCAACGTGAGAAGGACACGTCTGTGTGCAGTGGGAGCAGGCACGGGGCAGGGATCGGGATACACACCTTGAGCGGGGCTCCCCTATGGACCCACTGAGCCTCTGTTCTCTCTCTTCCAGAGTCCTGCTCCAAAAGGCTTGGCTCATGTCAGAAGCCGAGAATGTCATAATTACTGCAAAGCCTGATCCCTACTGAAATACAAACCTCCCTGGAACCTGTGCCATTTTACGTCTCAGCCCATGTGCTGCTCAATGATGAGTTTATGAGGCGGTGCGGGGTGCTCTTCACGGAGGAGTGGGCCTTGGGGTTGGAGGGAACTCAGAGCAGGAAGCGGCTCCTACAAGGAAGGGCAGGCGGGGGAGCCGGCGGACAGACAGACAGACGGTGCCCAGTAGCTCCTGCTGCCTCCACCCGCCCCTTAGAGTCCCCAGAAAGTCCTGTTCCTGGTTTTCTCTCCAGCCCTTTCATTCGCTGTCAGGTTCGAGTTGTCTCCAGTCCTTGGGTGGAGGGGTGGAGGGGAGTGGGCTGAACCTCAGACAAGCACAGACGGAAGCAGATACAAGGCAGCTGATACAAGACAGAAGCAGATACAAGGCGCCGTGAACCCAGAGGGGTGCACGCACTCAAATCAGCCGTGTCACTGCCAAGAAGGCCCCGAGGAGACGGCCCTTCCCCGAGGAGCTGGCTGGGAGACCCCCAACAGCAATAACGGGCTTCACCGGGGCCCGACTCTACTTACTGGAACAGATGTATTCTGCCAGCTTTTCTGCGTTTCCACAGGCCTCTCCTTCTGTATGCAGGCCAATTCTATTCACTGGAAAACAACGACATCATCATTTATTACTTTACATGGTTATTAAAGTCCCTCTGTTCCAGGGTGGTATCTTAAAGGTGCAGAGACGAAGGCAGATACTTTACAGTGACACGAGTGTCTCCCCTTGGCAGCTGGTGTGGGAGCTGGGAGGAGGCACTGTGTGCCCGAGAGCGAGCTGGGTCCCAGCCCGCGGCCTCCCCACCCCCGCGGCCCCCAGACCTGTGGCTCTGGGTGATGTGGGGCCAAGTTAGCAACTTACTCTCAAAAGGTTCAGGAAAAATTAAGTTCTTTGCCTTGTATTTATACCTTTCCTGTAAGTTTCCTTCAAAATAAAGATGTGTATGTAAAACAAGAAACTACGTAATCACCACACAGATCTATTATAACTTAAATTGAACTCTTCCCCTGTTAGTGGACACTTGGGGTTTTTCATTTTTTCACATTATAAGTAACACTATGATATAGTTGTGTATCCCAACCACCACCATCACCCCAAAGATTCTTTGAGAGTCCCTTGGACAGGAAGGAGATCCAACCAGTCCATCCTAAAGAAAATCAGTCCTGAATATTCATTGGAAGGACTGATGCTGAAGCTGAAATTCCAATACTTTGGCCACCTGATGCAAAGAACTGACTCATTGAAAAGACCCTGATGCTGGGAAAGACTGAAGGTGGGAAGAGAAAGGGACGACAGAAGATGAGATGGTTGGATGGCATCACCGACTTGATGAACAAGAGTTTGAGCAAGCTCTGGGAGTTGGTGATGGACAGGGAAGCCTGGTGTGCTGCAGTCCATGGGGTTGCAAAGAGTTGGACATGACTAAGCAACTGAACTGATAAAAACATTTCTCCTATTTGGGATTACTACCTTTGGATAGATTATCAGAGAAGGGATTAGTGGGCCAAAGGGTACAAATAATTTATCAAAGCCTTTGAATACAGGCTGACCAAGTATTTCTCAAAAGATGGGAACCAATTTTCAATGCCATTTAGCCATATCTGAATATATTTATTTCACCACACCCTCATTGGCATCATTATGTGGTTGACTAACTACTTGTTATAAACTGAGTAAGGAAAAGAATCTGTTTTAAGCTGAACCATATGGTTCCATGAACTAAGTCAGGTCAGTGGGGAAGGACATCTCCCGTTTCCCTCTCTCCTCTGCCCTCCACCACTCACACCTCTGCATGCTGGTTGCCCCGGCTGTGGGTTTTCCACACCCAGTTCTCAAGCTCTCAGCTGAGTGTCTGACAATGTTAACTCACATCCCAAGGACCTGGGGCTCAGTTCCCTAGATCACACCGCCCCCACTTCAGACCTAGGTTGTCGCCTGTGCTTCTGACAAGACCAGCTCTGAGTTAGAGGGTCTCCCGGCCCACTCCTTGAGTTGGATCATTTGCTAGAACAGTTCACAGAACTCAGGGAAAAGGTGTAATTTACTGTTGCTGGCTTCTTACAGAGGATATTTCAAAGGGCGTCAATGAACAGACAGATGGAGGAGTTGCACCAGGCAGGGATGGTTCAGGGGGCCTGGGCCTCCCAGCTCCTCCGTGAAACTGCCCTTTGGATTTTTATGGTGTCTTCACTACACAGACACAATCGACTAATCAATGGTCACTGGTGATTAATTCAACCTCTGGGCACCCCACCATTCTTCTCCCTGGAGGTGGGGGGCAGGGAGGTCAGGATCTGAAAGTTCCCCCTGGAACCATGGGATTGGTTCCCATGGCAACTAGCCCCCAGTTTAAGGGCTTCTCAAAAGTCACTGCAGCGAAGTCAACTCAGATGGAGTTGAAAGAGGTCTGTTAGGAATAACAAAAGACACCTTTTTTTTTTTTCTTATCACTTAGGAAATTGCAAGGGTTTTAGGAGGCCTGGGCCAGGAATAGGGATAAAGACCAAATATACATTTTTTATTATAATCACAATATCACAGTCATTCTTTGGTGTTTTATTTGGGCCTTGACTGCTTACCTAGAGAAGCAGTAGCATTTCCCACCACATACACTGACTTAGCGTTCCATTTTTCTTTCAGAGACTTTTTCCAGACTGTAAGACATGAAATTCGATGTGAGTTGCAAACACCACGGTCGCGTTTGGACTGCTGCCTGCGGCTGTTTGTTCATCCTAAAAAACTTGTGAGCAAGGCAAACTATTAGTAACCAGATATAAAGAACAGCATCTCAAACTAAAATCCATTTTTATATTCTATTCATAGTCTACAGGCAAGTTTTTACAAATCACTTTAGCCAAACGTTTCAGTATGCCTTGCTTGAAATATTAAGTCATTTCCACAGCTGGCACTGGAAGCATTTTTAATGAATACTAGTAAACAAACATAATGAAGAATTAATTTGCTTGGTGATATTAAAATGTAAAAATCTACCCTTTTTCCTTTGGCCATGCCATGAGACTTGTGGGATCTTGGCTCCCAGACCAGGGATTGAACCCACGGCCACGGGAGTAAGAGCACTGAGTCCTAACCACTGGACCAGCAGGAAATTTCCCCCAAGATTAGACTTTTAGAGAAAAAAGTTACTGCTTATGAGAAAGAGGCAGTTTAAATCTCTAATAAAGCAACTGCTGTTTACTCGCTAAGTTGTGTCCGGTTCTTTGCGACCCCATGGACTGCAGCACGCCAGGCTCCTCTGTCCTCCACTATCTCTTGGAATTTGCTCAAATTCATGTCCACTGAGTTGGAGATGCTGTCTAACCACCCCATCCTCTGCCATCCGATACGACTGACTTTTTTCTGGGCCATAAACCAAAGCAGTCAACAAACTATCATCTCAGATAGGAAGGCTCATTTATCCATTAGGTCAAAGTAGAGATAATACATTTCAGGTTTAGAAACAAACACAATTTTACAGAGGACATTATCATTTTGTGACAAAAGTAAACATTTTAAAATATGGGTTAAAGAAATACTGAAAAAAAGAAAAGTATCATAAGGCCACTTGGCATTCAACACCCTTTTAGGAGATAAGGAAACACTAGCTTTCCCTTCCTAAGATCTGACACCCGTCTGGGCGTTTAGGAGGCAGCACGGTCCCGTTTCCTGGGAACTCGGCCCCTTGAAGTGCTCCCTCCCATCAGAAGGCTCCCAGGTGACGCTATTCTGGGTGGGACACTAAGAAATAGCCTAGAAGAGGGAATCTCATCTTCTGCTCCCTCCAAAGGTAACACAGACACAAAGGAAGTCGGTACCTAAATACTTTTTGAACTAAAAGTCACCACGCTGTTTCAAACCCAGGTCCAGCTCTTTCTAGACTGAGCATCACTGACGGGAGAAACCAGAGTGACATCCAGAGGGAGTCACAGCAGACCCCGCCCTCACCTTCGGCTTTAGTGTCTTTCTGCAAACACCGCTCCACGGCTTCCACCGCTCTGGGGCTGGTGAAAATGAGTCCCCCGTAACCTTCGGGATGAGACAGCTGCACACCAAACAACGGCAGAGGCATTTTATACGATGGCCAAGTTCAACGCTGCCCAGGATTCCACATCTTCACAAAAGTGGTAGGCAGACAAAATCAATCCATCCATCCATCCACCCATCCATCCTTCCATCCACTCAAGACATGAGAGCTCCCTACGTGCCTGGATCTACTCCAGGTCTTTAAGGACACACAGGTAAATTCATAGCATTTCCCTCAAGCACCTCACGGTCTTGGGGAGGGACGGGTCAGTGTGACGCGGGGTGGCAGGCAGAAGGAGCGGGGATGTGACTCAGCCTGGGCGTGGCTGGGGTGTAGGCAGGACCGCAGACTTGACCTGCATCTGTAATAAACTGGAATATTCAAGGAGTAATATCCATGCTGAAGCCCTGGTTTTTGAGGATAAAAATGGGGACAAAATCTACTGACCATGGATTCTGAGCCACACAGTGGCTCTTACACACATGCCTGCACCGAACATGTGATGGTACCCTGTGATGGGTGGAAAGACTCGAACTGCTCGGATTAAGACAGAGGCTTGGCGAGGATGAGGAAGCAGCCCAGGTGAGGGGCGGAACTGTGATCTGAGCACGTGTCTCCACAGTGCCCAAACCTGAGCACTCACTCACCGCACCACCAGACCTTCAGATGGAGCTCAGACACCCCCTCGGGCAACAGACTAGTTGGGGGTGACAGAGAAGCCCCTGCTTAGAGCATTTTCCTGACCATCGGGGTTTTAGCAATGAGCTCAGATGATGAGCTCTGCTTCCGTTAAAGCTGCTTATGGTAGAGGTGCCAATGGGGGTCCCTTACATAGTCCTTACAACACACAGTCAGGGCAGATGACAACTGTTGAACGAATAAGTCAACATTCAGCTCAAACGGAAGGGAGAAAGAAGAGAGGTGCTCCGTGAGTGATGGGCAGACTCCAATACGCAGAGTATGGGGGTGGGGGTGGGGGGCCTGGAGTTCACAGTGGCCCGGGAGCCCAGTGGGCAGGGGTGGGCACACCCATCCTGTGAAGCCCCCGGCTCTCGGCCCACGAGTCCAGAATCCAGTCCCTGGGGAGGTCTTCTGGCGGCACGTGCAGTGATGGAAGCGGCTGGGCACCTCCATCTTTAGCTGGAACTGTCCCGATGGGGCTTCCCTGGGGCCGTCCCTGCCAGTAATCTATCACCCCAACCCGGGGGCAGCAGCCCCAACCCTCCCTCTTATCTGCTGGGGGACCCAGCCAAGGTTCTGGCCTGGGGAGAAACAACAGCTGTTGGGCTCTTTGCTGAGGTCGGGGGCGCGGCCTGCAGGAGAGGAGGAAGGGGAAGGGTCTGGGCTGAGAGCAGGCAGGCGGGGCCTCGCCGTGGGCCCGCCTCTGGGTCAGGTGGCTTTCTGGAGGGGCTGCTAGAAGCTCGGGCCAGAGAAGCAGGTGAGTTTACGCCATCAGTGAGACGAGTGCTCATCAACGGGTCCTTCCTACTCGGGTTGGCAAGGATGCCGCGGAAACCAAAGGTGTCTCATTGGAAAACAACGGTGCTCAGAGGCTGACGAACCTTACCTTCTCAGACAGACTGGGGAGAGACAGAAACTCAAACGATAAAACGGGGATCAAAGTGGCTTCGAGCCCATATAATCCCAGCTCCTGCAAATGAAGGGGTACAGCTTTGAGCTGGCAGGGTTTTTTGGGGGGAAATAAGGAAAAGGGGGCCTATTTCACAACTTATACTGTGCCCACTCCTCAACTGTTAGCAGATCGCCCCACCCTTGATTGACTTCAACACGAGGCAGGGCCAGGCGTTCTGGGACCGGGTGTGCCAAGCACTTACCCTGACGTAGGGGTCCTGGCCGCAGTCGTCCTCCTTGGGGTCTTTCAGCAAAAGAACCTTCATTATGGCCTGGCAGTCCTTACAGGGTGCTGGGAGAGGGCTGGGAGAGGGGATGTTAACTCGATCTCCAAGGCTCTTTCTGAGCAGGGTCAGCGGCTGGGCGGGCGGGCGGGCGTGGGGCGCAGGTAATCAGCGGCAGCTTGGCTGGCCTCTCCCTCCCCTACAATGACTTGGCGTTTATGGGCTTGTTCTTCTGAAGACCCTGTCACCGATAAGGCCCGTGGACAGCAGGCTGGCACTTGATATCACTTGAAAAGGCGGATTAAAGCCACTAGGGAAAGGTAGTATCCTAGCTGAATACTGGAAACTCACAGAAGAGAAGTGATGCAAATTCTGGGTTGAATCAATAACAAATAAGAGAAATGAGTATCTTTTAAAGAAACGAATAATTACTTTCATTTCTAGATAAATCTACTCAGTTTGTTATAAGCTCTTTAGGGAATTATTATATTGACTCTTCTCATATGTTTTACAATGTGGTAAAGTATCGAGAGAGAATCTTTCAAAAATTTTTAAGAAATCTGGAAAAGTTTGTTGATATATATCAAAAGACATACATATTTCATACCCTTTCTTCCTATAATTTCACTTTTAGAATAAATTCTAAGGTGATACTCATAAATGTGTGCAAAGATTAACATCCTGGTATTCTTTTTCTTAACAGACATGTAACATCGAGCAAGTTTAAGGTGTACAGTGTGATTTAATACATTTATATGTTGTGATACAATTATTGCTGTAACATTAGCTAACACCTCTATCACTTCATAAAATTATGTCTCTTCTGTGGTAAAAACAATTAAGATCTAGTCTCTTGGCAGCTTTGAAGTTGATAATACAATATTGTTGATTATAATCACCACATTATTCATTAGATCCTCAAGACTTAGCTGCAAGTTTGTATCCTGGTATGTTTTATAATTGCAAATAATTAGAAACAACGTAAATGTCCAACAAGGAGAGAATGGCTAAGTAAATCATGGTACAAGTCTACAAAAAAATCACTAAAATATCCATAAACAACTTAATTACATGGCTTATTTAATCACAAAATAATGTTAAGTTTAAAAAGGGCAGGATACAGAATTGCATAACATGTGTGATCTTATACATTTTATATATACATATATATGAAAGAATATTTTTTGCTGCTAGGTTAGGGTGATTATTTTCTTCTCTACCTCTTTCTGTATCATCCATTTTATTTTTACAATAAACATTAAATTCCACTTGTATCAAAGGAGGAAAAAGCGCATTATAACCATCCCAAAGGTCTCAAAACAAATGCCGCCGAAGACCTGCAGAACAAACTCTGCTGGAAATGCAGATTACATCCCGTAAGTAGCATTGAACTACCAGTTACTTAATTAATATACAGTGGTTGATAATAGTCAAAGAGTACATTGTTTGGAGCAGAAATGTGTTAACTCTGGGAGCCATTATCAATAAATAATCACTGAACGTATTTCTGGAAACTTATAACATCTATGGGACATCTTAGGAAACTTTGGCTCCAAATGAATTGCTTTGTATCTAAGCAACCAATCCTGGGTGAACTAACAATAATTATGAAGCCAAGTTCAATTACTGCTGCTCTCCAGCAGTTAGCTGGAGAGCCGGGGGCCTTGGGGAAACAGCAGCGTCCTGTCCATCATTTCCTGAAGTTACTCACCTTGCGTCCCCCAGAGAAATCAGAAATCCCCCTTCCGGGGATGCTCACTCTTAGGTGTCAACTTGGCCAGGCTCGCTTTCCCCATTTATTCAGAAATGCTAACCTCGGTGTTGCTGGGCAGGCACTCTGGAGAGCTGACCCACTCACCATCCGTTGGCTTTTGGTAAGAGAGATGATCCTAGGTCATCAGGGAAGGCCTGTTTCAGGCAATGGAAGGCCTAAAGGGCAGAACTGAGGTTTCCCCGAGGAAGAAGGCATTCCACTGTGGCCACACCTGCAGTAGTGCCCGAGCCCGGCCCGCCCCTCCCGTCGGCTTGCACCGTGGATTCCAGCCTGTCCTCGCCGGCCCCCACAGCTGCGCAAGGCGATTCCTTGCACCCAGTCTCCTGATTACATCCCCTACTGCTCTCTCTGTTGAACCCTGGCTGACATACCTCCCAATCTGGGGGTTCCAAGGTGTATGTCACTAAGTGGCAGGAGAAGTGGGTGACAGAGGATGAGATGGTTGGAGGGCATCGCCGACGCGATGGACAGGAGTTTGAGCAAACTCCAGGGGACAGCGAAGCACAGGGAACCTGCTGTGAGGCAGCTCGCGGAGTCACACATGACTTAGTGACGGAACAACAGAAAGCGGCCTGGGGCTTCCGCAGGGCAGGACAGGCGCGACTCAAGTGCAAGGGCCAGGGAGACTCTGGTTCATTGGGAAGTGGGGATCCACTGGATTCCCAAGTATCCATTCCTCCCTCCTCCCTCTCAGAAAGGAGCCCTTCATAATGTGGGGCACATGGATGCCTGGGACAAATATGTGCAGATGGATGTGGTCAGGTGCGGTGGTTCTGGTCCAGAGGACGTAAGTGGAAGTGACGCACACACTTCCAGTCCCGCCTGGGCAGGAGGTGCCGTTCCTGCCCTCCCCTTCCTGCCTCCCTGCCGGTTGGAGGATGGATAGGGTTGGCCAGTAAGAGCAGCAGGGTCCTGTCCTGGGGGTGATGGAAGCAGCAGGGCCTCTTTGCATGGCAGAGCCACCAGTCAGCCAGAGCTGTTTACATCAAAGGAAAGAAACGTTCTATCCTGTTTCAGCCAGTGTTATCGGTTCTCTGTTATGGCAGTGGGACCCTCATCCTCACCCATGCAGAGCCCAGAATGCTTCCTAGGGGACCCAGTGTTCCTGGGGGATCATGTTCAGACTGGAGGCGCATAGGTTCAAGCCTCAGGGGTGAGGAGAGGCCTGGGGCGGCTGGAGTGTGCAGGGGAGAGTGGGGAGATGGCCTTGTCTGGCCCTGTTAGGGAGTCTAGACTTAGTAGCAATGGAGATGTCTTGTTGATGGATGTACTGTTCTGCTTGCACTTTCTCCTCCCTTTCTCTCCGGGGCAACATTAAAAGGGAAGTGCAGGGTCACCGAACAAGCAGAGGACTAAGGGCCAAGGGAGTGGGTCCTGGTCCCAGCCTGACTGGCCACAACGTGATCTTGTTTTCTCCCCTGGTTAATGGGAATACCCTCTGCCCTCCCAAGGCACGGAGTGACTCACAGGAGATAATGAGTGACAGCTACCCCCTTGGTGTTATGTAGTCATTAAATCATGCTTGACTCTTCTGTGACCCCATGGACTGTAGCCCGCCAGGCTCCTCTGTCCATGGCATTCCCCAAGCAAGAATACTGGAGGGGGCTGTCATTTCCTTCTTCAGGGGATCTTCCCAATCCAGGAATTGAACCTGAGTCTCCTGCATTAGCACATGGATTCTGTATCACTGGGCCACGTGGGAAGCCTTAGTTGTATCATAAAAACATGTGAGAGCAAACCAAATCTACTCACTGCAAATAAGGAAAATATTTCTTCTGGGTTCTACTCTGTGGCTCTCTTGGGTAATAAAACTGATGCCTTCTGGATAATGACTGCTTAGAAATTCCATGAGATGGGCTGCAGGACTTGAAAAATAAAAATCAAATACTGCCCTTGGCCCTTCTCTGCCACCGGTCTAAGCATCTCTAAGGCAGAACTAAAGAGGAGCCACCGCTGAAGCTTCCTGGCCATACCAGAGCCCGTATCACCAAGTTCACCGAGAAATGGATCAAGGGACACGGGCACTCACAGTCACGCCAACACACTGATACTTTTCTTAGTAACTGAAGGTTTAAAGCTGAGACTGTACAGACAATTGATTCTCCTTCACATCTACCCCCTCACAACTGACAGGTACCAGTCACTGAACTACTGGGCAAATCCAGCCCAGGGCAGAATCCCAGGGCTCAGAGAAAGGTCCACAGACCCCTTCTCAACAAGGGAGGGGGTGGGACGTCCCTGCTGGGCCAGTGGTTAAGAATCAACGCGAAGCCCGTGCACCGAACCTAGAGGAAGCCTGTGTGCAGCAATGAAGATCCGGAGCAGTCACCAATAAATAAAGTTTAAAACAAATTTTTTTTTTCAGTTGACACCTGTTACCTGCATTGCAGCAACGGGAGGAAGCCTGGAACAGGAAGGGGAGAAAGGGGTGTTCTCAGGCTTTTATGCAAGGAGGTTTGTACGCGTGTCACTTCGGACTTTGGCAAGAGGCCTGGTGCTGTGGAAGAATCTTGTGCCAGAGGGGCTGAAGCTCGGGTTCTGGTCTACACTGTTCTCTTGGTCTCTGTTCTTGAATCTGTGAAATAGGTTTGGTCCTCTGAACCAGTGGTTTTCCTGGGGCACTTTCTTCCCCACAGTAGATGCTCAGCAAATATCTGTTCGCATTGTGGGAAAACAAATGCTTTAGATTTACTCAGCAATTTTTGGAGCATGGGGAATGGCCACTTTTCCTTAAAGAGACAGGGAACTGACTTGATTAAGGCCTCTTCGCTGGTAAGAGCACCACGTCTCAAATCCATACTTTTAAACCATGTCCTGCTGCTTTGAGTAGTAGCGATAAAAGCTGTTGCCCTTTCATCTGGCACTTACATGTATAATTTATGGGGCTAAGCATTTTACAAGCAAGACCTAAATCCTCATTTAAACCAGCAAGGTAGGGAGTATTATTCTTTTTTTTACAGAAGAGGAAACTAAAGCTCTGAATGTTTGAGTAATGCGCTCAGGCTGCACAACACAGTAGATGGCAGAGGTAACAATAAAATGTAACCCAGGTCTGGGGCCTAGGCCTGGTCTCCCAAGCATATGCTTCCACCTCTCTGCTCCTTTATGATAAACTCCAGACTCCGTTACACAGAGCGGAACATTAGTAAGTCAGAAAGAGAAAGACATCAAATATTAACGCGTGTATGTGGAATCTAGAAAAATGGTACAGATGAACCTATTTCCAAGGCGGGAAGAGAGACACAGATGTAGAACACAGACATGTGGACACAGTGGGGAAGGGAGGGTGGGATGAACTGGGAGATCGGGATTCACACACACACATTACCACGTGTAAAACCCGGAGCTAGTGGGAAGCTTCTGCACAGCCCAGGGAGCTCGGCTCGGGGCTCTGCGATGACCCAGAGGGGTGGGGCGGTGCGGGGGGGCAGGGGGTGCGAGGGAGGCTCGGAGGGAGGGGACACATGTATGCACATAGCTGACTCACGCTGTTGTTCAGCAGAAACTAACACAATATTGTAAAGCAGTCATATTCCAGTAAAAAAAAAAAAAAAAAGATAAATTCTGAGTTGAGCTAAAGGTGAGCCAGTCAGTGGGTTGGCAATCTCGTCCCTGACTGTGTGAAGTTCCCCGGGGTCAGTACTGGGCTTTCTTGAAGGACAAAAACCATGGGTAGTCCATTTATTTACATTCACTGCTCTAACTCACAATCTGACCATGAGCTCAACACTGGGGACTCAACACCAAGGCACAAAGAAAGGCTCTTCCCCTCTTCTCTTACTAAAGCACCACATGCTTATTGAGGAAAATTTGCAAACTACAAAACAGTATGTTCCTCAAAACATTAAAAATAGAATTCCTATGATCAAACTGTGGTGGAGAAGACTCTTGAGAGTTCTTGGATTACAAGATCAAACCAGTAAATCCTAAAGGAAATCAACCCTGAATATTCATTGGAAGGACTGATGCTGAAGCTGAAACTCTTATTACTTTGGCCACCTGATGCGAAGAGCCAACTCATGTGAAAAGACCCTGATGCCCGGAAAGATCGAGGAGGGCAAGGGGAGAAGGGGGCAAGACACTCAGAGACAGCTCATTCCTTTTTTGCAACCACACTTCCCACCTACTCTGCTCATTTTACAGAGCGAAAAAGAAAAGCTATAGACCTCGCTCTCAAAAAGCTGATGTCTTCTCTAGTGACTTTCCCCCCCCAAATAACATTAACAGGCTGCAGACTGGCAGTCTGTGGGATAAATCTGACTGGTAGATGACTTTTATTTGGCACAAGTTTTACAAATCATGTATTTTGGTAAAAGACCAGCACTCGAAGTTTTCTTGCAAAGTGAGACTAAGAACTCTGGGTGACTTTTTCACTTGGCCACAACTTGCAGAGCTGCTGGGTACATGCTCCCTAGTTTACCACAGTCCTCTCCACCGTGTTTTCTCAAAATAGGCTCAGGTCTGTGCTTTAGATATCCCCACAGGCCCCGAAAGTGTTAATTGCTCAGTCATGTCAGGCTTTTTTAGACCCAATGGATTATGGCCTGCTAGGCTCCTGTCCATGGGATTTTTCAGGCAAGAATACTGGAGTGGATTGCTATTTCCTACCTCAGGTGATCTTGCTGACCCCAGGGATCAAATCCAGGTCTCCTGCATTGCAGGGAAATTCTTTACTGTCTGAGACCCCAGGAAAGCCCTAAGTGAAAGTGTCAGTCCCTCAGTCGTGTCTGACTCTTTGAGACCGCATGTGCCAGGATCTTCTGTCCATAGAATTCTCCAGGCAAGAATACCCTAATTCCTTTCCTTCTCCAGAGGGACCTTCCCTACCCAGGGATCCAACCTGAGTCTCCTGCATTGCAAGCCTAGCTTACTGTAGTCCATGGGGGTCCCCGAGTTGGACACAATTTAACAACTGAACCAACAACTTGCCCTAAAGCAGATGAGGTTGATGCGTGATTTTAAAGAAACTTTCAGATCGAGAAATACGCTTAAGAACAGTGGGCCAAGGGTAGGTATCAGGATCGCATTCACTGATTACCGACAAGGCTGTGCTGGGCGACGCACGCCGGGTTGGGGCGTCTGCTCTGGTCCCGCCGACCTTCCTTCCCTTCGGGGCCGCGCACCCAGCCCACCCGGGCCAGCAGCGGCCTAGGGGTTCCGCTGCCAACTCGACACGCACGGGCAGTGCCGCAGGCGGGTGCCGTGCGTCCGAACTCTTGTGTCTCTGCCGGTACCGTGCACAGGCGACACCTACCTGGCCGGGCTGGCGGGGCGCCACTCCGGGGCGGACTCTCAGGGTCTCCGCCAGCAGGCAGCCGGGCGGCGGCGCGCAGCGCAGAGCCGGGAGGGCGGCCCCCTCACCACGTGGCCGGCGTTGCCACGACGACAGCCCAAGTCCCGCCCCCCAATTACTGGGCACCTGCGCCGGGGGTGGGGGATCCAGGAGCCCCCCCGAAGCTCGCGCATGCGCACTGACACCCAGACCCAGCGACCTAGTGAGATGGGTCAAACCACTGCGCAAAGCGGGGGAGGGGGGAGGAGAACCTCGGAAAGACGAGTCGCTCAATGGAAGGAGGAAGAAAAGGCCAAGAGAGGACCCCCCCCCAATTGGACTTGACTGTCGAACTTCACGGTGGTGGGGCTGACGCCGACTCCGCACCGAGGGTCTTCGTGCCCACCTATCCCCCACCCCGGCCTCGGCTGGATTGGGTGGACCCGGAAGGGCGGGCGCGCGGGGGTTGCGCAGGCGCAGAGGTGCCGGCAACATGGCGTGCCGGCCGAAGCGGCGTGCTCTGAGCCCCGTGCCCCCGGCTCTGGGCGATGAGGAAAAGGAGGATGAAGTGGAGGAGGTGGACGAAGACGACAGTGACGAAGAAGAGGATGAAGAGGACGAGGTCATCAATGAGGTGAGACGCCCTTGCGACCCCGGTTTACCTTCTGTGTGGGGAAAAAAACAAACTTTTTGACAACCAAAGCCGTGTGAATGGGTGAACTGCCTGAAGTGGCGGCTTCCCGCTACCTGAGGGTCTTGAAACAGAACCTGGAGGTGAGGAAAGGCCCTCACACAGGCACCATGTCGTCTTTGACACACCGCAGCCACAAAGGTGTTTTTAAAAGGCCTACCCAGGCCGGGGCGGCGGGGGGCCCTGGGCCCTCCTATCGCCACACCACCCTCCTCGGTGACTGTTTAGTTCTCAGGCTGAAGCCACAAATCCTCTTGGGTCGTCAAGGCCCCAAGTCCAGCCACTGCCCTCCCCGCGACTTCCGCGCCGGGGGTCGCGGTGCCTGCCTCCCTCACGCCGGCCCCGCGGCGTTTCTCCGAGGCCCACCTCCTCCTCAGCTCTTCGCGCCGCCTGTATTATTTCTGAAGTGATTTCCCTCCGTTGTTCAGGTCTCAGCGAAGTCGACGTATCTTCCCTTCAAACCAAGTCCTAGTGACACGTTCTCATAGAACTGGGTCCTACCATAGAGCCTGGCTCTAGGGATACTCAGTGTTTGTTAAAAAGCAGAGACGTTACTTTGCCAGCAAAGCTCAGTTGGTAAAGAATCTGCCTGCAGTGCAGGCGACCTGAGTTCAATCCCTGGGTCGGGAAAGATCCCCTGGAGAAGGAAATGGCAACCCACTCCAGTATTCTTGTCTGGGGAATTCCGTGGACAGAGGAGCCTGGTGGGCTGCAGTCCATGGGATGACAAAGAGTCAGGCACGACTGAACTACTAACACTTTCTTTCAGAGACGTTACTTTGCCAACAAAGGTCCTTCTGGTCAAAGTTATGGTTTTTCCAGTAGTCATGTATGAATGTGAGAGTTGGACCATAAAGAAAGCTAAGCACGGAAGAATTGATGCTTTTGAACTGTGGTGGTGGAGAAGACTTCAGGGTCCCTTGGACTGCAAGGAGATCCAACCAGTCCATCCTAAACGAAATCAGCCCTGAATATTTATTGGAAGGACTGATGCTGAAGCTGAAGCTCCTATAAGTTGGCCACCTCATGTGAAGAACTGACTCATTGGAAAAGACCCTGATGCTGGAAAAGACTGAAGGCAGGAGGAGAAGGGGATGACAGAGGATGAGATGGTTGGATGGCATCACCGACTCAATGGACATGAGTTTGAGTGAGCTCTGGGAGTTGGTGATGGACAGGGAAGTCTGGCATGCTGCAGTCATGGGATCACAAAGAGTCAGACACAACTGAACAACTGAACTGAATGTTTGTTGAATGAGTAATTAAGACTGAATGATCCTTAAGACCCTAGAATGCCTAATAGATACCCCCAACGTAACACAAAGCCAAAGTGGTAATTTATGCTCCTAGTCTTTGCCATGTCTGTAAATGTTTTCCAAAAACTGGGGTCCCTTCTTGGTGGGTGTGGAGCCTGTAGACACAACCAAGCCCAAGATCCGAAGAAGGAAGAATTTATTCTTGCAGCAAATAAGGAGAACATTGAGGATCTTGCCCAAAGCCATGTCTCTCCAAACAGCAAAACTGGGGTGGTTTTAAGTTGTCGTTGTTCCGTCACTAAGTCATGTCCAACTCTCTGCGACCCCATGGACTGCAGCATGATTCGGTGATGCTACCCAACCATCTTGTCAGGTTGATTTATTTTTCTCCCTCAATTCTTGTCTCATTGCCAACAAAAATTTGGAATGATGGACTAAAGGGTTTAAAACAACAGACAAGTTACAGCTTAGTTACAGCTCAAGCAGACAGATCTTTTGTTAAATAGATACTCCCAAGACACGGGAGCAGGCCTACCCCAATGGAATTACGGTAATGATCCCTTTTAGTTTCCCTCTTTTTTTACTTCCCGTCACCTCCTTTTGGTTGTGCAGTGTGCAAAATAGGGCTTGTACCCACCACCAATCAAGAAATGGGATGCAAATGGGCATACTCTCAAGACCAATTGACAGTTGCTTCACAACAGGCTCTATTGTGCATCTCTTCCCATAATTCAGTCTGTTGTAATCAGATATATATGTGTGTAGAATATATGTGAACCCTTAATAGACTCCTAGCTGCCTAAAGTTAGTTGAGGAAGCCCCTGTGGTTGGTTCCTGCCTAGGGTACATGTGCAGCAGTTGGAAAAGTCTCTGTGGTTATTTTGTAGCGTATCTGTGAGCTCCTTGAGGCAAGTCTGGGATGGGGTTTAGAGATCAGCGTGCATCCTTTTTGGCTTGGCCACCCTTCACTGCTCATGCCTAACTTTCTACCTAACAATTTCATCCTCATCCTTCCTATCTAACAAAATTTCAGTCTCCCGCTTCTCCTCTTGCCCTTTGCCTTTCCCAGCATCAGGGTCTTTTCCTGTGAGTTGGCTCTTCACATCAGGTGGCCAAAGTATTGGAGCTTTAATTTTATCATCAGTTATTCAGTGAATATTCAGAGTTGATTTCCTTTAGGATTGACTGGTTTGATCTGCCTGCAGTCCAGGGGACTCTCAAGAGTCTTCTCCAATACAATTCAAAAGCATCAATTCTTTGGTGCTCAGCCTTCTTTATGGTTCAACTCTCACATCCATACATAACTGTTGGGAAAACTATAGATAGCTTTGACTGTACAGACCTTTGTCAGCATGTGATGTCTCTGCTTTTTAATATGCTATCTAGGTTTGTCATAGGTTTCCTTCTAAGGAGCAAGCATCTTTCAATTTCTTGGCTGCAGTCACTGCAGTGATTTGGGGGCACAAGAAAATAAAAATCTGTCACTGTTTCCATTTTTTCCCCCTCTATTTGCCATGAAGTGATTGGACTGGATGTCATGATCTTAGTTGTTTTTTTTTTTAAATGTTTAAGTCAGCTTTTTCACTTTCCTCTTTTCATCCTCATCAAGAGGGTCTTAGTTTCTTTTCCCTTTCTGCCATTAGAGTGATATCATCTGCATATCTGAGGTTATTGATGTTTCTTCTGATGGTCTTGATTCTAGCTTGTGAGTCATTCAACCTGGCATTTCTCATGCTGTACTCTTCATAGAAGTTTAATAAGTAAGGTGACAGTATACAGCCTTGACAAACGCTTTTCCAAATTTTGAACCAGCCTGTTGTTCCATGTCTGGTTCTAACTGTTGCTTCTTGACCAGCATACAGGCTTCTCAGAAGACAGGTAAGGTGGTCTAGTATTTCCATCTTTAAAAATTTTCTACAATTTGTTGTGATCCGTACAAAGGCTTTAACATAGTCAGTGAAGCATAAGTAGATATTTTTTGAGAATTCCCTTGCTTTTTCTATGTCATTGAATGTTGGCAATTTCATCTCTGGTTCCTCTTCTTTTTCTAAACCCAGCCTGTACATCTGGTATTTCTCAGTTCACATACTGCTGAAGCCTCGCTTAAAAGGATTTTGAGCATAGTCTTGCTAGCATGTGAAATGAGCGCAATTGTATGATAGTTTGGGCATTCTTTGACATTGCCCTTCTTTGGGATTGGAATGAACACTGACCTTTTCCAGTCCTGTGGCCACTGCTGAGTTTTCCAAATTTGCTGACATATTGAGTGCAGCACTCAACAGCATAATCTTTTAGGATTTGAAATAGCTCAGCTGGAATTCCATCACCTCCACTAGCTTTGTTCGTAGTGATGCTTCCTAAGGCCCACTTGACTTTACACTTTAGGATGTCTGTTTGGCTCTAGGTGAGTGAGCACACCATCATGGTTATCTGGGCCATGAAGGCCTTTTTTGTAGAGTTCTGTGTATTCTTGCTACCTCTTCTTAGTCTCTTCTGCTTCTGTTAGGGCCTTACCTTTTCTGTCCTTTTTTGTGCCTGTCCTTGCATGAAACGTTCCCTTGATATCTCCAGTTTTCTTGACAAGATCTCTAGTCTTTCCCATTCTATTGTTTTCATCGGTTTCTTTGTATTTTTAACTTAAGAAGGCTTTCTTATTTGTCCTTACTGTTTTCTGGAACTCTGCATTCAGTTGAGTATATTTCCTTTTCTCCATTTCCTTTCACTTTTCTCAGCTATCTGTAAAGCCTCCTCAGACAAGCACTTTGCCTACTTGAATTTCTTTTTCTTTGGGTTGGTTTTGGTCACTGCTTCCTGTACAGTGTTCTGAACCTCCATCCATAGTTCTTCAGGCATTCTGTCTACCAGATCTAATCTCTTGAATCTATTTGTCACCTCTACTGTATAATCATAAGGGATTTGATTTAAGTCATACCTGAATGGCCTAGTGCTTTCCCCTACTTTCTTCAGTTTAAGCCTGAATTTTGCAATAAAGAACCCGTCATGTGAACCACAGTCAGTTCCAGGTCTTGTTTTTGCTGACTCTATAGAGCGTCTCTATCTTCGGCTGCAAATAATACAATCAGTCTGATTTCGATATTCACCGTTTGGTGATGTCCATGTATAGAATCGTCTCTTGGGTTGTTGGAAGAGGGTGTTTGCTATGACCAATGTATTCTCTTGACAAAACTCTGTTAGCCTTTGCTTTACTTCATTTTGTACTCAAGGCCAAACATGCTAGTTATTATCTCTTGATTTCCTACTTTCGCATTCTAGTCCCCTAAAGAACATTGTTTTTTTTTTAAGTTAAGGGCACATGTATATTCACGAATGGTCTTAAGCAGAGGAGAATTAACCATAAAATTGAGGCAAAGGTTGATTGAGTCCCAGCTTTAGTTATTAAAGTCGGAAGGGTCGCCATCTTTATTCCATCCTCCATCTTGTGGGGATCTTAGTTCCAACAGATCTCATATTATTATGTATATCCTTTGGGGAGGAACTGGGACTCTTATCACTGCATTGTTGTTTAATTACCTTTTCTCTGTTCCTCTTTTCCTTCAAATAATTAATTACTGAGACCTGTTTGGGGGCAAGCACTGGGGCCAGGCTTAGAGTCCAAAATGGCTGAGGCCAGAATGGCCTCTCTTAGGTCAAGAAAGCCATTCCTGGTTCTTTCTAACTTACCTGCTTTCATAAATGGTCCCCAAATTCACAAGCTGCTAAAGTTCAAAACCTGAAAGTTAAATTCAGCTCCTCCCTTTTCCTCAAAATCTTGTTGGCTTTACCATCAGTATCCAGACATGTCTCATCAGTGATTCTGTGCCGGTCATAGGCCACTCTTAACACTGTCTCTTGCCTGGACTTCTGTAGCACGTCTTAACTGGTTTGCCTTTCCCCATTCTTGTTAACTTTCAATCTCTCCTCCACCCACACCAGAGAGATCTTTTAAAAATATAGGTCTGGGGACTTTCCTGGCTGTCTCGGTTAAGACTCCACCCTTCCACTGCATGGGACCTGGGTTTGATCCCTGGTTGCAGAACTAAGATCTCCATGCTGCGTGGTATGGCCAGGGGGAAAAAAAAATGCAGCTCTGTTCTCCCTTCCTTGCTCTGACTGCTCCGGTGGGTTCCTGTTTCATTTGTTAGAAAATCCGAAGTTCTGATGGTTCTTGGCCTGAGACACAGCTGGTATGGCAGGGTCAGAATAAGGAAGAGAGTGATGGGGAGATGAACATGAGTGGGGGACGTGTGGGTGCAGGATGAGGACTGTGGTTATGGGGGGGCATATAGTAACTTGTTACAGACTGGAGAAGCTTTGCAGAAACTAACACCTGTGGCTGGCAGTTTACGTAAGTGAATATTGAAACGTCTTCAGTCAATAATTAATGTTCAGGTAAGAAAAGATGTATTAATATGTCTCTGGCCAATAATGTGATAAAGCTTCATGGAACAGAGCTTTCTCCTACAAAACAGCTCTTTACTTCGGCCCCTTCCTTGAACGAGGTCTCACCATTTTTTATTTAGAACTTTTAACTGGCTGTTTAGCTAACTTTGGGTTGTAGAAATCAATACTTCTTACATTAACATGGATAATCAGACTACCAGTGATTGAAAATTTGTATACTAACCATCACTGATGATAGTGTAAGAAACTAGGCACTTACATGTAGTGTTGGTGGGATGATAAATTGATGCAACCTTTCGGGGGTGGGGTGGGGTGGGCAGTTTGACAAAATCAAAGCTTAAAATACGTAAATCCTCTGATTCAGTGATACTGCTTGTAAGAATTTACCCTCCAGCAATAATAGTAATACTAGTAATGCATGATTTAGGATCCTCAAGGACTGATCTTATTTAGCACTTGAAAGTCTTTAACGTTTTGTTTTTGGAGTGAAGTAACCTTTTCATTTATGGAGTATTTCAGTGGCGTTGCTTCTTAGAGTCTGTTGTTTCACAGCGAGGATCTGTTTGCCTGGCACACAGACCTCTTGGCTACTTGTACTCAGCACATTTCCTCCTGCTTCAGGGCCTTAGTATGTGCTGCTCCCTGTGCCTGGAACTCTTTTTACTAGTCCTTAGTTCCCAGCTCAAGTGTCACTTCTCTAAGGGAAGCCTTTCCTGAGTTTCTGACTCCAATTACTTAAGCTCTTATAGCCCCATTCACCTGTTTTGTAGTCTACAAAGATGTGATATTTATTTCCATGACTATTTCCTTAGTGAAGTTGCTCAGTCGTGTCTGACTCTGCGACCCCATGGACTGTAGCCTACCAGGTTCCTCCGTCCATGGGATTTTCCAGGCAAGGGTACTGGAGTGGGCTGCCATTTCCTTGTCCAGAGGATCTTCCTGACCCAGGGATCAAACCCGGGTCTCCTGCCCTGCAGACAGACGATTTACTGTCTGAGCCAGCAAGGAAGCCCATCTAACACAGACTTAATGTCTGCGTTCCCACCTAAACTCTAAGCTCCACGAGGATGTGACCCTTCATGTCCACTTTTCATCTTGAGTGCTTGTCACAGTGCTTGGTGCAGAGTGGAACTCAGTAAATATTTGCCCAGAGAATGAAGCCTGGCCTTGTATCCCTGGGCTGAATTAAGCTCCAGGCAATGCCAGGAACTTTTGGAGTGTTTTTTCTTTGCTCACTGCAGTCAGGTAAGAGTTTCTCCTTTGCTTTACTCAAAACAGACTTCCTCTGCATTAAAACCAGGTCACTGAGCGCTCTGTTATGCTCAGGCTTTGGTTTCAGATGAGACGTGGGAAGGTGCTTTGTCGTCTGTGCAGATGGCAGTCTTGGCAATGTTTGCTTTTTATTTTGGAGCCTAGACAGTTATAGGTCTTTTCGTAACATTTTCTTCTTTTCCTCCTTTTGCTGGTGTGTTCTGTAGATGGCGACAGAGCCAGAAAGAATGGGGGAGGGGGAAGGTGGGTGGAGGGAAAAGAAAAATGGACAAATGGAAAATAATGCCTGAATTGTCTTAGTGAGTTATGTATGACGACTTATTTTGTGTGTCATTTACAGGAAGTGAATATTGAATTTGAAGCTTATTCTATTTCAGATAATGATTATGATGGAATTAAGAAGTTACTACAGCAGGTATGGTCTTTTATTCCTTGCACATGAGTCTGCTCTTCTAAGAAGTTCCAGGCCATTCAATATAAGTTCTGTCAGAATTCAGTTTTACTCTTTTAGAATTCCCATCCCTGCCTTCCTTCCTTGCCTGGAGGGAAGAATGCTTTTTTCCTTTTCCAGGGCTTACTCCCCTACTTGAGCCTCTTCTCCCAGACCCCTTCCTTTGATAAACATATTTAAGTATTCTGTGTTCTAAAATGCCCTCCCTGTAAGTACTTGTGCTGTTATTCAGTTTTTCTCTAATTGATTTCTCAACTTTATGGGGTTGGAGGAATTCTCACATAAGCCCGTTTCACTGCTCCGCCGTCTGGTGTCACGAGCAGCAGAGGGCTCGGTTCTCTATCTGTTAAATCTTCTAGGGTCTGTGGCCTGACATTTCCCCTCCCCTCTCTTCTCTTTATCGCTGACCCTCCCCAGCACCTTCTGTGTTACCACCAACTGCCTCTACTCAAATCTCTGTGCCTTGACTTCTTTGATTCTCTTCGGCTTTTTCTTTCCTTTTGGGTTGCTTTTCTGGGTCATCTTCCTGGTCAAATCATTTGAAATTTCACTACTTTTATTTGCATATGGAAATGAGAAGTTTTATTAGAAACCATTCTTCGATTTTAATTTAAAATAATTTATTTTTTTCCTCTCTCAGCTTTTCCTAAAAGCCCCTGTGAACACTGCAGAGCTCACAGATCTCTTAATTCAGCAGAACCATATCGGGAGTGTGATTAAGGTGAGCAGCACAGTGGCGTGTATTCTGACTAAGTTAGCTCTGCGTCCTGAGCCCCTTCTGATTCACAGCGCACAGACCAGGAAACTCAGACTGGAGACTCGTTGCCGGCTGCCGGGCCGTCTTGGCGACCCAGGGTTTACTGCAGTGGTCCGGGGAGTGGTGGTGGGTGGCAGGGAGAGAAGTAGGCCGGCTCAGAAGAGATTGGGAGGTGAAATGCGACCGGGCTTCGTGAGTGACCGAGTCTGAGAGGGGGGAAAGGAGTAGGAGAGGGTTCCGCAGGGTCTGTCTGGAGAACCACGGTCCAAGCGTGGAGGGGGATCAGGTCAGGAGGGGAGCATGCCTGGGTTTGTGCATCTTGTGTTTGGTTTGCGTGTGATCATGCAGGCGAGCAGTGGCGTAGCAGCTGGAGACGGGGATGGTAGACGGTCACTGAGAGGGGCTGAGGTTGCCCGGGAGGGCGGGGACGGACTCTGCCGTACCGGCGGTGGCTGGGTGAGCGAGCTGAGCAGCAGAGCCTGCACGGAGGCTCGGCAGTGACCGGGAAAGGGGGAGAGGCTTTGAGTGGCGTCCTGCAAAGCAGGGGGTGGCATTTGGAGCAGGAGGGCTGGCCGGGACGAGTCCTGCCTCTGCGCGCATCCTCCGCGGGCTGTGTCACCTCTGCGGCCTGACAGACTGCCCCACAGCTCCATGTCTGAGGACAGAACCGTCCTCTGCTGGGTTCGTGGAGCTGCACTTGGAACCAAGCTCCGTGAGGGCAGCTCCTGTTTGCTTCAGTCACAGTAGCTGGAGAGGCTCCAATGGGGCTGGAGCGTTTTCTTGCAAGGTGGCCCCTCCCTTGACTCCACTGGGAGCCCAGCGGGCACTGTGGGCCTCTACCCAAGAGAGCCAGGCGGAAGTGCAGAGCATCATGGAACTGAGTCATCTCCAGCATCTGCTTGAGGAGCAGATGTGAAGGTCTGTGCAGGTTCAAGGGGAGCGTGCACAGACCCCCTCAGTGGGAGGAGTGTGTAGGTCGGCGTCAGAAGAGAATGTGGGATCTGAGAAGTGATTGGGACCGCCTGTGGGGGGCAGTCTGCCCGGTGGCCTTCACATGCACCCACGTGGCTCTCGGTCGATGCGGATGGTGCTGGTGTTCCTTCAGAGTGGGGGGTGCGTGGGTGAGGTGCGTACAACCGGGTCTGGTACCGGCACGGGCTCTGTATGTGCAGCCGTCTGCATGAAGTCTTTTTAATATCCCCCACACCTATCATCTAGCTTATGAAAAAAGCAAAAGAGTTCCACCGCAGTCTAAGGTTCCACTCTAACAACGTCAGTGTCGGCCATCTCACTTTGTTTTCAAAGCCAAAAGTCTTTTTTTCCTCCCCCTTTTTTCCTTTTTCCCCCCGTTTCATTCAAAAGCCAAAATTCTTGAAAAATATCCTACATTCGATTTCCACCTCCTCTCCTCCTGAACACCAAACACCTGAATCTGGCTTTTACCCCCGACTCTCTGGATGTCCTGAAACCGATGGGGTCACTAGTATCTTTGCGCAGCACACACTTTTCAGACCTGCGGCCAGCATTCAGAACCTCTGGCACGCAGTGTCAGAACGAAAGGAGTGACACCCCGGACACTTCCTCTCACGGGCTCAGTGGGGAGAAGCAGGCCACCTGCTCTGTCAGTAGGTAGACGTGAGCTCTCACTGATGAGTGTCTGAGACCTGAGGGACACCAGTGAGAAGCGGTCACTTTTATTTTTGAAAAAGCTTATTCTCTGGTGGGGGGATTCATCCTTTAATTGGATAATTACACAAGTAAATCTACAGTACAATCATGGCTTCCTTGGCTTCCACGGAGACACCTGAGGTGTGCCAGGGACCAGATTCCTCCTTCTGAGGACAGGGACTGCCAGAACTTTCTGCACCCTGTGGAAGTGGGGGGATTTGGACTGTTCTAGAGAAGGCATTTTCGAGGGTCGTGGAGGGAAGGGGCGGGCTGTGCAGACCACACGTTTGCTCAGCTGGAGACTCAGGGCCCAAGAGGCTCGGGCGAGGTAGGGGGTGGGCTGGGAGGGGGCCGGTCTCGGGTCAGGCAGGGCGGCTCTTGCGGGGGAGGCAGGTGGTGGTGGACGAGGCTGTGGTGTGACCAGCAGACCCTGTGCTGCTGCCTGGATGCCCGATGGCCTGTCGAGGAGGAGGGCTGAGCGTGTTCCAGAGTGCTCGTTGCTTTTCGAGTAAGCATTTGGGGGCTTCGCCCTGAGGGAGCCTTTTTCACACTCCCTGCTGTTGGCCTGTCGGTACCACACAGACTTTGTCGCGGTTGCTGGGGGTCCACCGTCTGCTGTTGCTCTCGGGGGGCCCGGGCGTGTCGACACAGCATGTTTCCCTCTGCTTCCTTCCCCTCTCCTCCAAGAGCAGGCGTGCCCTTGGTCCTCTGTCCGGGACTGCTGGTCTCTCCTGAGCCGCCTTCTCATTTTCTCCTTCGCACCCTCTTGTTTTGTTGAGCCCCAGGCTGCCCTCACCTTGGCACGTCATTCGTTTTGGCCACCTCGGCCATGGCAGCCTTGCCCGAGCCACCCTGCCTTGCCCACGTTCAGTAGAAGTGTTCTGTCGTGGAGCGTGGTCGCCCCCTGGCCTGAGGTTCCCTCAGTGGCATGGTGAGCTCAGATCCAGGAGCCATGCCCCCTCACCCTCCCCAGGTGCCAGGCCCCCCTGCAGGTCTGTCTGCTTTGACTTGGCCCCCACAGGCAGTTCCAGTCTGCTCTCTGTTCCCGCTGAGGCCCCGACTGCTGGAGGCGCCCTGGCACTGCCGACTGCTCCTGTGCCTGGCTGAGCAGCGGTGCTGGGACCCCTTCCCGCAGAACAAGTTCGGGGACACTCGGGGCAAGCCTGGGTCCCTGCTGTCCTTCGCGGGAAGAGCGGCAGTCTCATTTCACTTCATCCATTCAGCACATCTTCCCCGAGGACTTAGTCTGTGCCAGACTCTGTGCCAGGGACTGGGGAAGCCGCGGGAGTTGTTTACAGCTTGGATGAGTGGACAGGCAGTAGGTGAAGGAATGTGTGGCCAAAGCGCTGTGTAGAGCCGAACCGGAAGGTCAAACACGGAAGGGGAGGGAGGCTCAGGAGTCACGTGCTTCACCCGTGGTGCTGCTTTCCCAGTTCCTCGTTTCCCCTCTCGGCCTCCTCTTCTCCTCTCCTGCCCGTGCGCTGAGGCGTTGTTCCTCTTCGCCTGTAGTCATGACTGGCCGGGGCTCTGAAAGCAAGGGTTTTAGGTGAGACAGTGTTGTGGACCCACAAACAAGGGCGGCCTCCAGCATCACTTAGGAAACAGACTAAAATGTTTCCTTAATGAGGGCTTATCTGTTCTGGACTTATAACACTTTGAGCAAAATGTCTTAAGAGTCAAGAAAGACATTGAGAGCAGAAAGAGATCACCCACCATGTAAAAAGAGGACAGAATCAGGGAGGTAAACTGATGGGAACAAGGCCACACAGTTTTAGTCCATGAGGCTTTCGAAGGCTATGACAGTAAAACAGAGTTTTCCTTTGAAATGTGAAAAGATAAATGCAGCCTAGATTCCAAGACTTTGTACTGCACTTCTTCTCAACCAAACATGAGTTATTTTTTTCTTTTTGAAACAGCAAACGGATGTTTCAGAAGACAGTGATGACGATGTGGATGAAGATGAGATTTTTGGTTTCATAAGTCTCTTAAATTTAACTGAAAGAAAGGTTGGTTTCATTGGGTGGCTATTAGAGTGGTTATTCCTTAGGCCAGAACCTAAAAAGTTAATTCTATTTAATATTTGATGAAAGTGTGTTTTATATCAGACCAAGATATTAAATATAAGGATATGTGCTCTTGTGAAATCTTGCTGTAATCCTTTTTTCAATATGAAGGTATTTTTGTTTCTCTTTGAATAATCTGTAAAGTTTATTTTACAGATGAAAGTCATTTACTGCCTGTGGTGTAGAGAATTGTCATCTGGGTTTCGAAAAATGAGTTTTCTGATGTTGGTGTGGACACAGGAGCTGTTTTTGCTGTCTCTGCAGCTGTTTTCTTTGATTTTGAGTCTTAATTGCTTCCTGAAATTGAGGACACTCAACATTTATTTGTATTTTCATTCATTTTTATTGATTCATTGATGGTTTCTAGTTGAAAAAATAAAACCCAGGAAGTTTACCCTCCTTAGAATAAGATGCAGGCTACACTTTAATTTTTAAGTGAACTTTTCAGATACTTTCATCTTAGGAGATGGACTAGAGTTTCTACTCCAGTATATCTGGAGTTAGTATAACCTCTGACCACTGAGTATGGGCTCGTAAATAACTAGGTATATATAGTTACTTTTGAAAAATAGTAAGTAGTCAACACTGAAGACTTGTAAAGTGAAAGTCACTCAGTAGTGTCCAACTCTTTGGGACCCCATGGACTTATACAGTCCATGGAATTCTCCAGGCCAGAATACTGGAGTGGGTAGCCTTTCCCTTCTCCAGGGAATCTTCCCAACCCAGGGATCGAACCCAGGTCTCCTGCATTGTGGGCAAATTCTTTACCAGCTGAGCCACATAGGAAGCCCATGAATACTGGAGTGGGTAGCCTATTCCTTCTCCATTGGATCTTCCCGACCCAGGAATTGAACTGGGGTCTCTCTTGCATTGTAGGCGGATTCTTTACCAACTGAGCTATCAGAGAAACCCAAAGACTTGTAAGGTTTTTTTTAAAGGTTTTGGCAGGAAACCACACTATAAGATAGTAAAAAGTGATAGCTCTCACTTTCATGTTTTCTCCTGTGGGTGATGGCCTGTGATAAAGAGTGAGCCTTCTCTTTGCTTTCTAGGGTACCCCATGCGCTGAGCAAATCAAGGAGTTGATTCTGCGCCTCTGTGATAAGAATTGTGAGAAGAGCACGGCTGAGCAGCTGGACAGGCTCTTCAATGATGCTGCCAGGCCTGTGGGCTTTCTGCTGAGCGAGAGGTTCATTAACGTTCCCCCACAGATCGCGCTGCCCATGCACCAGCAGCTCCAGTAAGAGACGGGACGCGCCTTTCAACAGGAGGCTTTTCCCCAAGTAGATTCAGACGTGTGACTCCAGTGGGATATGCTGGTTTAAGCACGTGTGGGGAGAGTACCTGAGAGATGTATGTGTTACTAATAATAGGCTTTGTAATAGTTTTAATTCCTTAGGACTGTTGTGACAATAGTCTTGATAATCTCAAAGATTTAAATGGTATAAAAATAAGTTTCATATACACTTTAACGCCCATTTGACGGAAGTTTTTCACCCGCTTCAGAGATAGGATTTCTGTTACACGAATGAAATGTAAATAAGTACAATAACAAAATAGTAAAATTCCTAAATTCCATTGGGACATTCTGTGATGAATGCAACCATGGCCCTGATATTGCCTCTTGGGCTCCTCAGGGTTTGTTACTGTTTTGCTTTAATTCAGGAGCTTTAAGTTTACAAGAATAGTTTACATGTACGGAAAGATAGGAATTGATATTGTCTGTGCTTTGACATAGAGGAGGATGAAATTACAGGCAGACACCTAGGCTTTACAGAGTATTATTTCTCAGAGGTCAGGGTACATCTTTGTGATGTCCCTGAATAGTTGATGCGAATGTAACTATAGTTTGAAACCTTTTGGTTTCCCATTTTTCCTTTATACAGTTGCTTTTTAGTTTTGCTCTTTCTCCCTCGCCGCCACCCCTTAGCTGCTACTCATACTGTACTTGCGGTGCCTGCCTGTTTAATTTGTCTTTTTTTCTGATCAGCTAGAGCTTTTACATTTGTCTGATTTCATAGGAGGAGGATCAGCTTTCTCCTGATCCTGTGAAAGAAAGCTGATGTGGGTTGTTTAAGTTTCTTTACATTTTTATTTAGCCAGATATATAGGGTTATGTATGATTTAAAGGAAGGAAGGAAAGAGTTAAGATTTCTTTGCTGTCTCATTGACATGGTAGTTCAGGGCATCTGTCTGGCCATTTCTGCAGGCCAGAAATGTCTCAGATGCCAGTGAATGGAGATCGTAGAGGTCACCTGCTCTGATGGCATCTGTCATGGCTGTGTGCCCTTGTGTGTGTCAGTTAAATGTTTTAGAAAATCCAGATTCTTAGGTATTTTTAACAGCAGTGATGTTGTGTGAACTTGAGACTCACCTGTTAAGTTGCTGTGTATCTACAACTCAGAGCGTTACTCTGTGGGTCACCATCCCATTTATCATAAAAGGCGCTGCCACAGCCGCCTGAACACGCACCTGGCTGCTCTAGAAGCGTGCAGATCCGATGTCGGCCCCTTAAGCCTGTGTCACCGCAGCGCTCCGTGGAGGTCTCGGTGGCCTTCTCTGTGCGCTGGTTCGTCCGTGGACCTTGTCTGACCCAGGCCAACCTTGTGTCTGTGTTTGTACCTTGAAGGAAAGAACTAGCAGAGGCACACAAAACTAACAAGCCATGTGGGAAATGTCACTTCTACCTTCTGATTAGCAAGACATTTGTGGAAGCAGGAAAAAGCGGTTCCAAAAAGAGACGGAGCAGCCAAAACAAAGAGGAGTTAATGTTTGCAAATGCGGAAGAAGAATTCTTCTATGAGGTAAGACTGTCCTGTTCCAGCTCTTTGTTCACATGTAAATAAGGACTGCTCTTTCACTTTATGCTAAAGTTTAAGTGTGGCCATTCTGTTTTTAAACCTCCCTAGCTACAGCACCTTGGAGCTGATAATGGTGGGGAGGAGGTGATTATCACGCTGATGGTTGGCTGGGCATTTACAGTGTGCTTATCACCATGAGGTCTTCGTTCTCTCACAGCGCTGGGAGGTGGGCGTTAGCCTGGGTGCACAGCTGGGGCTGTTGGGTCTGAGGGGACGTGGAGCCACTGTCGGCTGGGTCTGGAAGGTGGGCCCCGTGCCCTAGGACCTAGAGGCCATCCCCCTGGAGGGACTCTCCCTGTAAGCTGGTGCCCGTGACGGACAGCCAGATGCCAGAGCGTATACTTCGTCATGCCGCCTGCCTCTCAAAAGGGTTCAGTCTCTGAGGAGGACACATTTTCCTGGATTGGATGATAAGCACCTATTTTAAAAGGCGCCCATTGAAGACAAAAGCACTATAGATTCAGCTCTGTCCTTGTTTTTCAGGAAGTAAATAAGTGAAAATTGTTTAAAATGTGAGCCTCAGCAGTTGAGGTAAACCGTGTCAGGGACGAATGAACCCACTGGTTGGTCACACAGACTTACTGTCCTCACACAAAGCTTTATGCCAGAGCAGCAGCTGGGACAGTGCTGAGACTAGCCTCACGGTTCTTCTCACTAACTGTCAGATGTCATGACTCTTAATTTCACTTGTGTCTCCCAAGATTATTTTGAGAATCAAATGGGCTTGTCAGTATGAGTGACTTCAGAATTATAAAGCTGAAAGAAGGTCAAAGTGTGAGTTGCTGAGTTGTGTCCGACTCTATGTGAACCCATGGTGTAGCCCTCCAGGCTCCTCTGTCCATGGGGTTTCCCAGGCAAGAATACTGGAGTGGGTTGCCATTCCCTTCTCCAGAGGATCTTCCCAGCCCAGGACTCGAACCTGAGTCTCCTACATTGCAGGCAGGTTCTTTACCTTCTGAGCCACCAGGGAAGCCAGGGTATTAATATAACTCAGCTGTTTGTTCACCTCTTAGAAGTAGGACGCTTCCACCCACATTCTTCATGCAGGTTAGAAATCTCCTTGGGGAGTGCTTTGTAATGTCTGCCTGACTGTCCCGTTTGAGCTTCCTTTAGCTGTCAACCTTATTATATTTGCCAAACACACTATTGTATTTCTTGTTATTGAATACATGAGTGTTGCCTTCAGCTTGCGTGAATTTTAAATTTATGGTTCTTTGGTTTAGAAGGCAATCCTGAAGTTCAACTACTCAGTGCAGGAGGAGAGCGACACGTGTCTGGGAGGCCGATGGTCCTTTGATGATGTGCCAATGAAGCCCCTGCGAACTGTGATGTTAATTCCAGGCGACAAGATGAATGAAATCATGGAAAAACTGAAAGAACATCTGTCTGTCTAAGCCATCTCCCACGGACCGTGGTGGGCTTGCTTCTGCAGAGTTACCAGAAGACTTGGTGGAGGCTTACTGAAAAACTCATGACTTTATTCAGATGAAGGTCCTCTACAAATGTAGGGTTCTGTCACCCGTGTCTGCGACACATTTACAAAATATCTTTGCTTTTTTAAAATATTGGTCAAATAAAGAACGGTTGATTAAAAACTTTTCCAGTAAGAAGAAAAACATGGGGTAGTAATTTGAAGAACTCAATAAAAACTTCGGTTTTTAGTTTTAACTGTCATACGGCGTGCTCTTCCCCTCAGGACTCCGTGGGCCGTGGCACCGCGTCCGCTGCCCCGGGGGGCCGGCCGCCACGCCGCCCTGGGGACGGTTATTGCACATCAGGCTTTGGGTGGACGCTCTGCAGCGTCACTGCACAGTGCATCTCTGTTCAGTAGCTTCAGGGCACTTGTCACACATTTTCTGCTCCTTTTTCGTTGTTGAAATAGGGGATAGGTGATCCAGGACTTGCTGTAGAATATCCTTGCTTTCACTAGGAGGCAGATTACTGAAATAGTATTGTGGTGCCAGTTGCATAAATCTGTTTAAAACAAAAAATTATTAGTGGTGAGAGATTAGCAAACATGCCTGGGCCCTTCCCAGGCCTGGAGAATCTGCCTCCAGAATTTTGATTAGTCTGAACTTCTCAGTGGCTCAGTCTGCCTCTGTAGAATGAGTACTCTGTGGTTCTCATAGGACCAGTCCAGCTGCATTTCTAGAAGCAGCTGGGTTCTCTCTGTCATTGTAACCGCCGGGGAGACTGGTATTTCCCCTAAGGCCTTCACGGTTCTACAACAGGTCAGACCAGGTGCTTGGGAGAACTCTGGGTGTGTGAGGGAGGGAGTGTTTTTGCATCTCTTACTAACACCACACTGTATCCAGCTGCTGAAGCTGGACACACCTGTAGTTGCTCCTGGCTCCTGCCTGGAAAGATCAGCTGCCCAAGAAGGAGTGGCGTCTTCCCAGTGGGTCTGCACCTGCAGCGGCTGAGACAGTCCATCCTCACCGCTCTCCCTATACAGCCCGTTCACTTCGCAGCCAGCGACCTTCCCGACGGAAGACGTTACTCTGGCTTAAAACCCTCCGACTGCTTTGTACCGCACTTGGGGTCAACTCCCAACTCTCTCTGGTCCGTAAGCCCTCCACCGCTCCTGCCTGCCTGCTTTCAGCCTCGCCTCCGTCCTCCCCTTGCCCGCTTGCTGCAGTCCCAGCGGCTCACCTGTCGTGAGAGGCGGCCAGGTCATGGCTCCGCACGGTCCGCGCCTGCGGCTCTGCCTCTCCACCGTGCCGCGCTTTGCCCTGTGTTTCTAGGCTGTGTTCTCTGCTGTCACCCGAGGCACGGACCGTACTCAGTCATCTACAGAGACCTGCCTCTAGGAGCTCTGCCCCACACAAACTTAGATTAGCAGTGGTATAAGCTGCTTATACTGAAAACGTAAGGAAAGCCAAGTCTGCCACGTGTTCTTCAGGTAGGAATTTAAAAGAAAGCCCTCCTGCTCCACCACACTCACAGTTCAGGAGCGATCTCGGAGGCGATCCTGATGTAGTTGCTGTGAGCGATGCTGAATTTGTGGAAGAGAACCCACTCGGGCATCCTCCCGCAGACGGAGTAACAGGACAGCGGGTGCAGCTGTGCGACCTGCTTGTGCGTCAGCATCAGGTAGTTGCCCGACCCGTCCACGTCCCGCGCGATCTGAGCAGCGGCGTTGCAGGGAAGAAAGGTTGTAACATGGAGATGGAGGCGCAAAACATGCTGCTCTAAAAATTCCAAACTACTTCATAGAGAATAGTTTAAACTACAGATTCACTACATGTTTTCCATTTTCAGATACAGAAAGACGTATTCATGTTTTGCCCAAAACTTAAGAGCCAGCGATAAGATGATGCTGACTAATCTCATCAGTTTCAGGGCAGCACGCCAAAACAGCATGGCTACAAAAGTGAATGTTCTGGTCAAGAAATAAAGCTGTTCCCTTCACATCGTGGACTACACACAGACGTCCACTGCTTTACACTTGACGTTTTAGCTGGTTTAATTCCTCACCACAACCCTGTGGTGCCTGTTTCCATACAGACGAGGAAACCCACGCTCAAATGGCACAGTGCTTCTCTCACTGTGTGAAGAATGGATGTGTTTCTGTAACAGGCTTTATTAACAGTTTAGAGCAGATGCCTTAGGCAACCTTTGCTCCAGGAAAGAAACCAACGGGATGCTGTCTCTACTTGTTGGGTGTCACATCACCAGTTCAGTGGGAACAGCCAGGTGCCATGAGGAACTGCAGCTGACGTTCACCCAGGGTGCTGTAACAGCTCCCTCTGTGATGAGGGAGAGCTGTCCTCTAGGACAAAGTGGACGTTCTAGCTTAGCTCTTCACTCCCTTGAGGGAACGTGTATTTAAATACTGAGCATTCCATAACATATAAGGGTTTTCACATCAATAAAATAATCACCCTAAGTGAGAGACATCTGACAGAATGTCCTGAATATGTGAGATTTATATAGACCACACTGCAGGTGGCCTTATCCATTCTTACCTGCATAAAATAACCAGACAGAAGAGCTTTCTTTATGTTCAGAGTGTTCTCCTCTGAGCCAAAGGCAGGTTCTGTGTAGGGAAGCTCGATCCGCTTGATGATTTCTAAAAGTTCAGCTCGGATAACCTCTGCTGTCCTGAGTGCTGAGCAGTTGAGGAAGTAATCGTGACACCACTTTTCAACACAGTCTAGGAAGGAACCAACAAAAGGCTGCTTAGACGTGACCTGTCAGAGCGGAGAGCCTGCAGCAGCTGCAGGGATTCAAAGATCCCACCAGCTGTGAAAAGCGCAGGCTCCCAGCACTGACCCTTCATCTGGATCACAAGGGGCAGGGAAGACTGTCTCAAGATCAACATTTTGTCCAGCTCGTGTACAGCCAGGATGTACGTGGCCACAACATTTAACCAGGCTAGGAGGGAAGAGCTTACAGTACACATCTCTCTGCTCCATGAAAGTATCTCACACGTCTTAATTGTAAGAAAAAGATCACTACTAGGCTGACTTGGGAATTAATGTTCTAGTTAAGCTTGCCTACCCGATTTGCAAGTTTTATTAATATATTGAATGTCAGTCCCCTGCAGCAGTGTCAAGTTCCTCTTTCTCTCCATCTGTGAGGATGGAGCTGGACCCAGAGTCTTGCCTTGACCTGAGAGCGCACGTGGTCCCTGGCACGGGGACTGCAGACCTTCGTTGATGCTGTCCTGTCCACTCCACTCAGGCCTGTCTGGAGCCGCGAAAGCAAGCACTTGGTCATGTCATGACCAAGGTATCCGGCTTGCTCTCCAAAATGCTGCCAAATTCCTTGTGTACCTTGCTGACAACTTTTTCTTCTTGGCGTTCTGCCGTTCTGACTGGTGTCATATTTTTCGCTTCACATTAAATACTTTTTCACACCCTCTACTGGAGCAGAGGAGGCAAGAGAAGCATCGTGGAGAACAAAGGTGAGCCTGATAATTCCCCCTGTAGCCAGTCCTCTCTGGCCGCCTCCGCATCACTGCTCTGCCCTCTTGGCCTCTGAGATCCCCTTCCTATCTTTAAGGCTGGAACAGGAGTTTCCCGTGGAGGAGTTTGCCGTTCCCTTACCCCTGTAAGTGGGAACATACCCACTGTGGTTCAGACACACCCCGACCTCTGCCGCAGCTTTTCCACGGGCCACTCTACTCCCCCGAACACCCCTTCTCTCTCCTCCCCTCCTCGGCCAAGCTCCAGTCTCCCTCAGCTCACCTGCCTCTTCGTTACTACTACCTGGAGCTGGGGGGGCGGGGTGTGTGTGTGTGTGTGAGCTGGGGGGGCAGGGTGTGTGTGTGTGTGTGTGTGGTGTATGGGTGTGTGTGTGTGTGTGTGTGTGTGTGGTGTATGGGGTGTGTGTGTGTGTGTGTGTTGTTTTGAATGATCCACATCTGTGTGTGTGTGTGTGTTGTTTTGAATGATCCACATCTGTGTGTGTGTGTGTGTGTGTGTGTGTGTGTGTGTTGTTTTGGATGATCCACATCTGTGTATGTGTGTGTGTGTTGTTTTGGATGATCCACACTCTCCATCAGTGTGTGTGTGTGTGTGTGTGTGTGTGTGTGTTGTTTTGGATGATCCACACTCTCCATCAGTGTGTGTGTGTGTGTGTGGTGTATGGGGTGTATGGGGTGTGGGTGGGTGGGTGGGTGTGGGTGTGTGTGTGTGTTGTTTTGAATGATCCACATCTCTCTGTGTGTGTGTGTGTGTGCGCGTGTGTGTGTGTTGTTTTGGATGATCCACACTCTCCATCAGCAGTGGACCTGCCGTGTCACAAGCACAAGGCGCCGCTCTGCCTGCTGGGGAACTGGAGACGGCAGTTCTCTTCTTCCTCCCCGGACCCGACAGGGCAGGGCCGTGCTGGGCAAGTCTAGCTCTCCCGCCCGGCAGGCTCGCCCTGGAGGCTGCGGGCTGAGGGCCGGGGTGCGTGGACACAGGGTCCCATCTGTGGGAGGAGGGTGTCTCTACAGTTAAACCTGTGGGTGCATAAGGCGGGGCCTGGAGCGCGTGCCGCTCAAGTGACCCAGGGGCTCAGGGGAGAGAGGGTGTTTGCTGAATCACAACTCAGCTTTGTTCTGGGAAGGAAAGGAGGACTAGGAGGTGATTTCTGAGAACGCTGAGCCTTCACTTACGCTCGCTGGCGGCGTTCAGAATCGTGTCCTGGTAGGCCTTGTAGATGTTGATGAGGGTGAAGTGATCTCCGTCAGGATGTAAGAACATCTTCCAGCAAGATAGGGCGGCCTCCTCCGCTCCGCGGGGCAGGTGCGAAAAGCAATTAGGAGCTTTAAGACACGAAAAGTCAGAAGGTTGGCGATAATGAGACATTCCCTCCAGCACAACAGGCGGAGGGCCCTCAGCTGTGTGCAGCCCTGCCCCTGTCTTCTGGGAACAACGTGTCATCCCTGTTTACTTAGAAATCAGAGCAGCTCAGGGTGAGCTGTCGCCACGCGTGTCTCTGTTAGCTTTACTCAGGGCTGCTCGGCACAGCAGACACCCTGCCTGTGTTACAGCGGAGCCGGGGGACCTGGGGACTCAAGAGGCCCAGGGACTGGACCAGAACCCGGGTTCTGATGCAGCAGAGCCTCTGGTTTGTTCTGCCAGTTAAGGAATCTATCCAAACCTATAAACCAAGGTGAATGAGGTGGGAGGAGACAGAAAACACGCACATGAGGCTGGCGGGGGTAAGAATATTCCCAAGTGAGGTGTGTTTCTTGATCGGTGCCCATCACTTCAGCAAAGCAAACTTTCTATGCTCCCACCTGATTTAAGAAATTCACTGGGTTTTGATTCAGGTGTTTTTCATATTAAGATAATTCTTATACTCTTCTACCTTTTCAATCTACTTGAATTGAAGATATTTCTTTCCCATGTCAATGGATCTCATTTAAATCTATACCTGCTGCAGGACAAAAGAACTGTCCTGAAGGAATACCTGTCACCATGGCAGCGATGGTTAGCATTTCATCGACACAGTCAAATTCACAGGATGCTAAGATGGACTTGGAGAGTTGTGGATCAAGAGGGAACTCTGACATGATGATTCCGAATTCAGAAAGATTTCCGTCATTGTCCAATGCTGCCAGGTAATCTAAGTCTTCCAAAGCCTGCATCAGACTCTCTGGTGCTGGGGAAGATAAAATTAACAATTAGAAAGCCTCATACCACCAAGACGGAGTAACAGGTACTGGATTTTCCCTCCCACACAGAACCACCAAATGATAAGAAAAATATCTGAAACAACAGTCTGCAAGACAGAACACCGGGCAACGAGTGACAGGGACTCCTGAGACGGGTCATCTCTCAAGAAGCTTTACTGCCCTGAGTTTCCAGGCTGTGGTGCTAGGAGGGTACCCGGGGGAGCTGCCAGGCTGCCCGAATCATGGAGATGGTGCTGAGGGTCCCTAGAGACTCGGGTGGTCAGAGCTTGCAGGTCAGACTTCCTGAGAGGACAGAGCTCTGCAGGAGGACTCAGATGGACGAGGGCCCCTGGGAGAAACCACTCCAGGCCAGGAGGGACACAGGATCTATGCCGGGTGCACGCACGTGGTCCAGGACAGGCCCGTTCCCACCAGCCAGGCTGCCAAGCCTCACGGTTCATGGGGCTCTGAGGAGGAGATAATAACTATGCCCCCCCCCCGCCCCACCCAACCCCATAAGCACAGTTCCAGTGCCACCCACGTAATCCTGAAATCAACCCCTGAAAGGATCATCCTGCAGCCCAGGGCAGGCTCGAGAATACTTATAGGATATACGAAATGTCCAATATCCAACGCAGTGAGATGGACAATGTCTGGCATCCAATAAAAACCATGTGGTAGGAAAATATAATCCCACAATAAAGAGAAAAATGCACCAATCGAAGCTGACCCAGAACTCACACAGATGACAGCAACAGGAGACAAGGAAGCTGAAAGAGCTATTTGCCATTTGTGCCTTCAGGGACCCCGAGGCCTTGAGAAGTCACAGTCCCCAGGAAGTAAACTTTCTCCTTAGAGAAAGTATTTAGTCCAAAGTGCCATCAGCATTTTTGGAATCAAAAGTAACACCTGACCTGCCCGAGAAGGTGCAAGAGGCAGCAGCAGAAATAGCATCTCGGATTAAACAGGGCAAGAGCGGCTGGGAGTACAGACTGAATGACTGAGAGCTGTTTAGAAACCAATTTCCATAAGTCAGCAAAGCTGCTTCGTGCTAAGCTACAGGACCTCTGGCAACCGTCCCTGTGAGGGTCTGGCTGCACAGCCAGCCTCTGTCCCCAGGGGGCTCCTCATTTTTACACCCTGGAGTTGAGTTGGCTGCGCACACGGTGACGGGTGGAAATAACGTCATGACTCTGCTCCCGGTCCTAACAGCAGAAGGAGAGAGGAAGTTCTTGGGGGTTTTATTATGCTAGAAAGAACAAGTTAATGAATGCAGATGATACAGGTGAAGGAGCACTCATAAATATAACTGCATAAGGTTTGCTAATATTACCTTCTATGTTTTAAGCCAGCTCCCCAGTATGGCCCATAAAATTGTAAATAAAAGCAAAAGAGTTTAGATGAGGGTTCTTTATGGCAGTGCTGTTTAAGTGTAATCCATGGTAAATAATGCTAACAAATGGAATATAAATGTTTTAGTGCCAGGCCTCTTCTTTACAACACTGCAAAATCACACTGCTTTATTCCACAGGCAATTTCAATATGAACAAAACATCATTTTCATTAAGCTCTACTGCCCACGGCCACTGTACCCCCTGCGGGATAGCTCACTGCAAGGTCACACGCCTGCCCCACCGCCATCACTCAGTCACCCGGAGGGCTACTCACACACTCCTTCCTGCACCCTTTTCCCTCGGAAGCCCGAATGCCAGGCTCCAACATGGAATCTGCATTTTCCTGCCACAGCGCCTGCAGAAAGGCTGTTCACAGGCCGTTCGTCTGGAGTAAGGGTGGAGCCCAGAGCCGGATGGAGGGCTCGGCGCTGAGCTGAAGCAGGAGCGCAGGTCTGATGGGTCCAGGGCTCTGCGGTGTCATTTCCAGAACCAACCGCCTCACGTGGCATCTTTCCGATGGCCTTGAAAAGTCTGCGAAGATTTTCGATGTCAAATAGCGGGGCGTTCCCCTCCGTCACGGGGACCTCCACTCAGGTGCTCAGCAGGGGAGAGAAGAGCGCAGAGATGGAGGTGGGACGCTGCGTGCCTGTGCCGTTCAGCCTCTGCCCTCGGGAGTCCCTGAGGCATGACTCGGGGTCACAGGACACCCCACGTCCTTATCCCGACACACTTGGGCTGATGCTAGTCTGCGTGGAATCACTGGCGCCCCCTACAGCCAGAAGAACTGTAAAGTGTGGACACCACAGCATCAGAAATCCTGTCACAAAGCAAGAGCATATCAGAGCGCCACTGCCCCGGGGGGACAGCCGGCTCACCCCGTCCAGGCCCTGTGCCTTGTAGGCCTGTGAATTACATGCACACGTATGCAGAGGGACGTGGAGAGAGAGAGAGAGCTGGACAAGGCGGGAGGGGCTGGCGGGATTTAGGACTGGGGCATGGGCATCGTGTGCACCCAAGTAGGGCGCCCATGGAGCGGAGAAACGAAGAATCATGACGGTGGCTGGCTGGGTGGTGTAGACTCTCGGAAGTCCTGCGAATTTCAGGCAACAGGAGTAAGAGTTTGACTCTGGAGAGGAAGGGAGGGCCTGTTTCACTTAACTTCACAAGGACAGGCGCATAAATCCTGGCATGTGCCGACCCCCTACTGCTACGAAGTACATAGAGCACCTCTGCATAAACGATCTCATTTGCACCTCTTAATAACTCCGTGACACAAGAGGGCAGACCCTTCGTCCTCACGTTACAGATGGGGAAACGGTAAGCCACTTGCCAAAGCCACAGGGCTAACCAGCCTCTTTCCCCGACTGTGGAAGCAGCCTCTGGACCAGCCTTTCTGCTGGCAGCTGTTTGAACCCGTCAGCTGTCAGCATAGCTGCCTCCAGTCTTGTCTTTTGGCTCCAAAGCCCAGCTCGGCTTCTCCCAGGGAACCCGGTGCAGCCTCCCAAGGCCTGTGGATCAGTACTTGTTTCTCACACCATTAGAACTGCCTCGGAAGGCTCTCCTGCAGCTTGGGGCCGATGAGCCTCCTGTGTCAGAGTTCGGGTGGACACCACGTGGGTGGTGATAGCCGAGTGTTTACTCCATGCACGGCATCGTTCTCAGGGGCCACAGAGGAACGAAGGGACTTGCCTCTGCGAAGGGACTTCTCTGACACTGCTGGTGTTCGGATGAAGACACCGAGGCGCCCAGTGGGCAACACGCTCGCCGAATGTCATGCAGCTGGTAATGAGGGCCAGGGCGCTGGGTGCCTGAAATCCAGGCCGCCTCTGGCCTGGTGTGCCGAGGACGGCCCTGTTTCCATCTCTCCCCCAGCTCGATGAAGGCTGGCATTCCCGTTCAGCCTCCACCAGCCGGGCCCAGATAACAGATCCCACAGTCTCTGGACCCACAAAGATCTGGAACAGGTTTCAAGGGCTGAAGTGCTTCCCTTCTGTGACTTCTAAGCTCTCCCTCAGATTTTCTTTTCATTCCGAAAAATGACCTCCTTTCTGGCTCCCAAGTGGTTTTGGCACACGTGTGTCTCTTCTCCAACCTCATCCTCTGCCGTCTAGGAACAGTGGTCGGCTCTGTGTGACCTTGGGCAGATGACATGTGACCTCTGTGAATTAAAAAACCAAGGTGGGGCCTCCTGCCAGTCAGTGCAGGGGTCGAGTACTGGCTGTCTGGGGGCGACTGACCTGCAGACGCTCCCCGCCAGGGATGGAAGGATCCACGCCAGGCTCCCTCCCGGGGCCCATTTCCCCTCCGATCGCCTCTTCACCTGGACTGTGACATCTTCAGCCCCTTTGTAAACTCCAGAGCAGAATCTCTCGTTTCCCGCGATGAAGGAACCAGCACTTCTAGGGCACGCTCACCAACCGGGCTCCTCATGTGGAAGATAAAACTGCAGAGCGTCTAACTCCCTGATTCACGGGCCGAGAAGTCCCTGCCTCATCCCCACAAGTCACAGGTCTGGACGCTTCTTTGGGCCCCGGACCCAATCCTGCCCTCTCCTCCTTCCCCCGTCTCTGAGACGGCCCTGTCTTGTCCCAAATGCCACGTCTGGCAAGTCTGCATTTGGGTCCACTCTTCACAGATTGTTCCAACGCTAGTCATCTGGCCGCCAACAAAACGAGCTCTGAGGCCAGATACCAAGGTGATGTCAGGCACGGCCCTGGGCTCGGCGAGGTTGACCCGCCCAAGCTGACGGCGCTTCCCTGCCCTCCCAGTGGGAAGATGCCTAGAACCACCTCACGTGGTCGGCTGGCCCTGGACTCCCTGACCCGGATCAACAGGGACTGCGTCCTCCACTCACCATGGAGGTCAGCCCTCAGCACTAGGGAAGAAAATGAGGGATTCTTTTTTAAGCGAGCCTTGCCAAGGGACCCTGGAAGAGGGCATGACAACCCACTCCAGCGTTCTTGCCCGAGGAGCCTGGCGGGCTGTAGTCCACGGGGGTCGCGAAGAGTTGGACACGACTGAGCAACTAAGCACGCACACACACAGGCCAAGGGAACTGGATGAATAGCCGAGTGACGCCGAATCCGCTCCACATGGCCCGCGAGTCCTGCGGAGGGCGGCCGCTCTGCCGCATCTGCGTATTTCACTTACGAGCGGCGTTAAATGCAGCAGCTGCAACCATCATCTTTTTTCCTTTTCTCTTTCAAAACGATGAGTCAGAGTTAATCCACAGTTGTATTTTCCCAAGGCACAGCAGAAAACAGTTATGTGCGTACTGCCAGGAGACAGGAATGAATTGTTTCCCTCGCCCTTTTGTTCCCTACTCGGCTCTAAGCCCCACGCGCCGAGTGAGCAGCAGAGGGTGGCCACCGAGAAACCCAGCAGTTCCTCTGCGCTCTGGCTGTGCCGTGCCGTCTGCTTTTTAAGACCTCGGACGTTACAAGGCCGGCTCTCCTCTCGTCATGCTGGCCCGCCGATAACTACCAGCATGAAAACAAGATGCCCAGGCAATCAACACGAAAGAAAAGCAAGTGAAGTCGCTCAGCTGTGTCCAGTTCTCTGCAACTCCATGGACTGTAGCCCACCAGTCTCCTCAGTTCATGGAATTTTCCAGGCAGGAATACTGGAGTGGGTTGCCATTTCCTTCTCCAGGGGACCTTCCTGATCCAGGGATCGAACCCGGGTCTGCCCTGCATTGCAGGCAGACGCTTTACCGTCTAAGCCACCAGGGAAGCCCAACACGAGTTTTCAAAAATAAAACCTGCTTCTTCAGGGGGTGGTGTCTGGAGTGATGACTGGCTGGCTGGCAACATGCTCTGGGGTCTCCGGGGGAAGACTGGAGAGATGGATGTGAGTGACCCACCCTCGCCTTCCAGACTCCCTTTCCCTCAGGGACCAGAGCAAGACCCAAGGGCAGAGGGGCTTGCTTCACCATTTGCGAGGTAAGGGCTCACAGCTAAAGGAATCCTGGTTTCCCAGCCTTTCTGGACCTGATCACCCACCCCCTCAGGGCCCCAGCCCATGCTGTCCAACCACTGCTGTAGAAGAAAAACGCATTCACAGTTCGCTTACATACATTTTACAACCTTACGTCACTTCCTGTGACTGTTTCTTTCCTCCGAACTGCCATCTCAAGGTATGTTTATCACTAATGTATCTGTCACTTCAGCTAGTAAGGAAGGGCCCGGGCCTAACAACCTCCTCTCAGATGGAGAAGCTCTGTGCCAAGCCAAGCTGGCTGATACCGTCAGAGTCAAGCCTTGGGCCTGGGACTGCATGGCTGCTATCCCGGTGATGTGCTAATTTTCCCAAGAACCTGAATGCCAAGGCCTTCTTTACATGCGTTCAATGCAGGCCTCTCTCTCCTGCATGCCTGAGCTTCTGCTGGACAACAGCGACCCTTTTCCTGCAAGAAGAGATGGCTCCCAGAGAGGAGGTGGCTACAGAGGAGGGAGGAGGTCTGTCTTGGATGAGACAAGGAGTTCACCCGGTCCCTCTCCTCCTGGAGATCCCACTGCTCCTCTAGGGAGGAGTCCGTTGAAAACCTTAGGTTCCAAGGGTGCCCAAAATAACTGGTCTTCCAAGTCTTTACTGGCAGAGTTTCAATATTAAACCCCCTATGGTTCTAGGGAAGGTCTCAGCGCCACCCCAGCTTCCACTGGCCTGGCCACCCGTTTCCCTGGGTCCCTGTGTCCGATGGCAGACGACATTCCAGTGTCAGGATGGGTTTTTCCTAGAGGGTGCTTTTTTTTTTTTAAACAAAATTTTTAAATGACTTCAGAGAAGTCCCATTCAGAGAAGCCTCTAGTGGAGACAATGCTTCAGGACAAAACAAAGCCCTGGGATGCCTGCTCTGCCAGGGGCCACCTGCTCTTAGGACCGGGGGTGGGCAGGAGCTAAACAGGCAGGGCTGCAGCCGGGCGCCCTGCCGGCCCGCGCCCGCACCTACCGGGTCTGTTCATGAAGTCGCAGTGGCCCAGGCCCGCGATGTCCACTCTCTTCATGAAGAGCACCGTGCTCGTGAGGCTGGCTTCCTGCATCTCCGCTGGCTTCAGCGGCCGCATGTCTCTGGAGGCATATTCTTCGGAGTACAGACAGAAGAGTTTTCCTGGAAGAGACCAGGGCAAAGCGGGGTTGACGCATCTGGGGGGCCGGCAGACGGGAACCGCCGTGCGTGGCTCCGGGGCCCGCGGGGCTACCTGAGGGAGAGGCGCCGAGGATCTGCTTGCGGGTCTCGGCCTGGCTCTGGCTGATGGGCTGCGTGACCAGCGAGTCTGCTCTGATCCTGGGGTTGTACACCTTTGAACGGAAGGACAGCAGCTTGAGCATCGGCTCAATCAAGATCCCACGGGCTCGCTCGCCCTGCAGTGACTGCTGTTTGCAGCACCTGACTTCATAAAGTGTTCTGTACCGACTCATTCCTTTTGTACGATATTTGTTATTGTTTCATTTGCCTTGATATGAAAACTTCAAGAGCTTTGATAAAAGGATTTAAGGGCTGTCTGCTTTCACTGTGGCTTCTATAAACATGAGGGCGCTGCACTGTCTGCTGGAACACGGATGCCGCTTCTCAAAGCGCCACGCTGCCCGATGGGGACAGATACTCACGTGCCCGTGGACAAATCAAGATCCTCTGACAGTGCTGCGTCTCCTCAAGCCGCTATTCAAACGCACTGTGACCCCCGGGGTCTCACCTCTATAACGCACGCTGGACCCTCCCGGTCCGATCGGCTAACACAGAGCTACAGATGTCACTGACGGCAATCCTTCTCAGGTGTAGGCGTAAGTTTAAAGGTGAGTGATAAACCTGGGTTATCTGAAGGGTGGATTAATTCAGGAAGGTCAAGCCAAACTGCTTCGGAGGGAACCTTCCTAATGGCTGGAATGGCCCTGTCACAGTAATCAAGGGCACTTAGGAGACCCACAGTCTCCTGGGGGCATGGAAGCAACACAGCTCCGAATAACGGCAAATGGATCAGTACTCAGGGAGGTTCTTCTCAGTTTACATGCTCGGGCTTCCAAAACCCCACTGTCTTTGACAGCTTGAGCCATCCTAGTTCCGTTTTTCCTAATTTTTAAGGACAGTGATTAAAAGCACACATATATATTTTTTTTAATTTAGGGTGGAATTTTACCATGTCAACGATAAAGCCAAAATTTGCTAAAGTAAGAGTCAGTGTACTTGAAACTGATCTCTAGTAAATTACCTGAGAGAAGATGCTAATTACTTTGATAAAGAGACCACCAAAAACACCTAAGACATGTATGGAAGAAAAGATTAGTTTAGGAGTCAAGTAATTTGCTTTACTAGTTGTGTTTCCTTAAAATTTTTTCTGTAAAAACAAAACAAAACAAAACAAAAAACCTTTTTCTGTTAGCACCTCAATCAATTTAATTTTCCAGACTGCCAACCTGCTAATGAAAGGCAGTTCCCTATGCTCAAGACTTTGGTTACTGCATGTAACAGTGCTTCTCTGCACACACGGCCAAATACAGAGAAGGCCCAGATCGCAAAACGACAGGAACCCAAGCCAACGAGCAGTCTGATGACTGTCTGCTCAATTTAGTTTAGGCAGTTACCTACTCAGTAATAATTACCTTTCTTCTCTCCACACCCACATCAATAACAAACTTGACTGTGTTGCTACAGATCAAAGATTCTCCGGAGCTAGCCGTTAACACCACTCGTCTCTGGTAAACTGGGCATCTTTTCTCCGTTTCATCGTTTGGCTTGAACAGTGCACACTTCTCTTTTGGATACAAAGGAACAACTACCAGCTCTCCAAGATCTGGGTTTAAGTTAGATCCTTCTTGACAGACAATTTCATAGGCTTTTTCAATATCCTAAAGTAAAAGAAGAACACCATCCATGAGAATACATACAGTACATTACAAACAACTTTGTCCACATTACATAAAACTATAGGCAAAACAAGGACCTACTGAATAGCAGAGGGAACTGTGCTCAATGTTATGTGGCAGCCTGGAATGGGAGGGGAGTTCAGGGGAGAATGGACACGTGGGTTTGTATGGGTAAGTCCCTTTTCTGTCCACCTGAAACTATTGCAATTTTGTTAATTGGCTATACTCCAAAACAAAACAAAAGTTTAAAAAATAAAAAAACATTTTAAAAAATTTGGCAAAAGATGCATAAGATATTCATGGAAAGAAGTACTTGTTGTCTACAGATATTGTTAAACATGAAAAGAAGATATAACTGTGTAAGGACATTTCTTTGGGGAAGTTAAATATAATTTATAAATGACTTCATTGCTTTTAGTCCAGAAGGGCTTTCCTCCTGTGAAATGTACTGTCTTTGCCTTCATGCATTTCTCTAGCTTGAGGCAACTTCTCACGTCTGTTAACAATGACAGGGAAACAAAAGTTGTTTTCAGGTCAGTGAGAATGCACCACTGTGCTCGGATGGCGGCAGAGCTAAGAATGTAAAGCCATCTCTAGGCTTCCAATAGAAGCACATATACATACACGCTCGTTCCATAGTCAGGGCTTTAATCTGGGTCATTCTGAAAATTATTACCCATTAGCACTTAGTATTTTAAACACAGCAGAAATGCAATGAAGTAGGCAGGAAATAAGCACTGTTATTTATATACGTGCAAGATTCAGGAATTTAGAAATACTCTTTAAAAATGTTTCATTATCAAATACATTGAAAAAGAGTAAATTATGTGCCCTAAAACTATAAACAAGTATATTCGTGCAAAATGCTCAAAAAGCAAGACATTTTACATAGTACTTTTCTATTAAATTTTTCTCAAATCACAACCAGATTTCTACAACCTCATATAAGAAAGATGTCACAATGTAATTCTTACACCTTTTAAATTCGCTTCCAAAATTTGTTGCTTTTTTTTTTTCAGGGTCTAACTACCAGATGGAGGAAGTCAGTCAGTTCAGTGGCTCAGTCCTATCTGACTCTTTTGACCCCATGGACTGCAGCATGCCAGGCCTTCCTGTCCATAACCAACTCCTAGAGTTTACTCAAAGTCATGTCCATTGAGTCGGTGATGCCATCCCACCATCTCATCCTCTCTGTCCCCTTCTCCTCCTGCCTTCAATCTTTCCCAGCATCAGGGTCTTTTCAAATGAGTCAGTTCTATGCATCAGGTGGCCAAAGAATTGGAGTTTCAGTTTTAATAGGAAGCCCCATTTCATTTTATTAGATTAGATTTCATTAAAAGTCTAAGTAAAATGATGCCTTCTGTGACTGTTATAAAGATTTGAGGCCCCTGCCCAGCACTCCAGTTCATCTTTCCTTCCCTCCACACCACCTGTCGGATGGGACTGAACTAACTCAAGGGCTTCGCAGGCGGACAGATCTGCCTGGGAAGTAGCAAGACCTGGGGTGGCCTATTACCCCAGAGACCCCAGGGAGGCAGGGCAGAGGCTGTGGCCCACACCGCCGTCACCTGGGCACCTCCTCCTGCTCACACTTCGCGTTCCCGTGCAGCTGGGCTACTTGGGGCAGGTTTTTTTTTAACCAAGCAAAGAGCAGGACTACTGACTGTAAAGAATGAAAGTCTGCTAGCTGGAATAATCAGAATAAAGCTATTTATTCCAATTTTTTTTTTAATCATTCTAATCATGTCACATTTTCAGCAAGGCAAGCTTAGAGATTTGCAGAGAGGAGAGTAAGTCCTTGATCTGTGTCTCTCTGCACGTGGCTGCTGCCCAGGCCTCACAGGGACCTGGGTACGTTCCTCCTGGTAGGGAGGTGGCAACCCTGGCACACACAGCTACCCGAGCTGGAAGCGGAGGCTTGATTCTAGCAGCCCACTCACAAGTGTCCAATCAAAATAAGCCTTCAAACTGCACTGCAATAGTTTTCTCACTCTCTGAGAATTGAGGCCTGTCATTTCTCATTTGCTTCCAGCTGCTAAAACTTTAGTTATAACAGGAATCTAATGTTGAATTTTGTTCCAAATGGAGAGGAAAAATAATTTTTAAAAATCTTCAAAAAGAAAAAAAGCAGAGCAAAATAGAAACATTACTGTATCTACTTTGGATTCCTCAAGCTCAGATGACAGAAAGTTTAGAGATCATATCTTCAGAATTTTTAAAAAGTGCCTAAGATATTCATCTGGTATGTCAAACTGTTTACTCATTTCCTTTTGGTTCAAGGTGTTCAGAGCATTTACATCCTCAGGGCTTTCCCATGATACGTGCCACAAGTATGGAAGATGCAGCCCCCTGCGCTGAAGGAAGACATCCGGCCCCAGGGGACAGGGCCGTGACCAGATGGAATATTTCCCAGGAAAACCTTCCACCTAAGCGCACCTTCCTGTGACCGCTTCAAGTTGCACGACCATCTGGCTAGACGGTCTCATTTGTCTTTGTCTGCCAGTTAATCTACTTTGCTTTTCCTTCAGGTTAAAAGATGGTGAATGGTTAGGAATAACACCCTGTAAACACGAAGGCCTCCATGCCTCAACCGAGCCCGAGACACAGGGAGCGCGGGCTCGTGGTGCTGGCTCACAGCACGCGGGGCTGAGCCAGCGGTCAGGGGAGACGGCGGGCCCCTGACGCTCACCGAGCCAAAAGGCCTGAGGGCGCTTCTGCACCTTAACACGGATTTCTTAAGAGGAAAAACGACAACAAGTAGCACACTTCTGTTAGACCGCTTGGGTGTGTTTTCATATGACATTTGGTTTGCTGGGGCAGATTCTAAACTTGCATATTGAAATCAAGGAAGATTCAAAGAGCAAGGGGCAAGATGGTCAATAGCTGTTAACACGGATTTCAGGGCAAGACAAGATTTCCCAAAAGACAAATTCTGAGACCATAGCAGCGTATCTTATGCCAGTTAATCCTGACATAAGGAGTGAAAAAGAGAAGTCCATCAGGATACTGAGCTGTGTTCAGCTTGTTAGGGGAAGAAGCTTGTTAGATGGAGAAAAGAACCTGATAACAGCTGTGGAATCTGGGGCTGGGCTGTGAGGAAGAACGCTGGTCCCAGAGAAGGCACGCTCTAGCTGCAGGATGGCTGCCCTGCCCGTCCACCGGGCAGCCTGCTGGGAGCCTCTGGATGAGGAGGAGACCCCCCCCAGAGACCCCAGTGCTAGACTCGGCCACGTCAGCAGCCACCGCCAGGAAGAACGAGTCTTCATGCTCAGAGGCTCAGAACTGCAAGCTCCGCCCCGAGCTTTCCCTGCACTATCACGCGCATGACTTTAAGACTGCACGACTGATGGTTTCCTAACAGGAGATGTCTTTCTGTTCTGACTTCCAGGAAGATTCTATACCCTTCTAAGCCCTGTGAATTTTACAGCTTCTACTACTTCCCTAGGTAAAAATGCATCTTCTCAAGTCTGACAATTCAGAAGTCACTATGCCATCTCTTACAGCTTCTATTAAAGAATCAAATACTACCCCTAACTCTGTTATGAGCTTTATTTTCCAAAAATCCATTTGAGAATTTTTGGTGACTCTGAAGATGTCTCCTCACTCTATCAGTCTTAATTATACCGCCCCCATCCCCAGCATTGAGATGTATGCCTTCTCTTCACCTGGCAACTCTAACTTCCAAATGCCTTAGACTCTTTAATTCTGCCCTTCCTCCTTCCTGAGGCTTCACCCAGCTACACCGAAAACCTGTTTTCAGAAATCCTTTCCCTGTCTCCTTAATCATTTTATTTCTTCCCTCAGGACTTTCCCGAATATCTTGAATCATGCCGGATTAGGGAATGATAATAGAATACATCACTGTTGCAGGCAGATTTACTACTCAAGAAACTGTATAATCTATACATGAAAAACATAAATATGCTGTGGTTTATCATATACTTGAGATTCTGAATTACTTTCTTTATAGAAACAGATAAAATTTATATTGTGAGAAAACTGTCTAAAGGTCTCAAAGCTAAAGGCTTAGTCATCCTTCATGCTGTGACTATAAGCAGAATAAGCACTCCTGAAGGTGTTTCAGAAAGCGTGTGCATACTTAAGGCTCTGACAGAGAGACGCAGTGCTGGTCTTTGTCCAGCTGGTGGCTCAGCCAGCAGCAAGCAGCTTCCTTTAAGTTTCTGTTTAATCACTGGAAACGCTACGTATTTGGGTCATGGTCTAAAAGGTAGGGCTTTTACTCTTGAAGTGAAATGACGGGTAAGGAGGAAAAGGCCAGGCAATCACTCTCCAAGAAGAAAGTCTAACTCTTAAGATTCTGGAGGTTTTTAGATTTGGCCCTCAGAGCAGTGGGAGAGAGAGAAGCAGGGTCAGGGTAACTGCGTGAGACCAATGCCACCCCAAATGGACCCTGACTGTCTGAAAGCAGTAACAGACGCTCAGGTGTACATTGCCAGTTGTTCTTTTGGAAAGACAGCTTCAACAGAAGAGTTTTCTCATTCATCTTTTTAGAAAAGTGTAGGGAGACAGCCCTCTGGGTGTGCCATAAACTCTAGTGTTCTGCCTAATTCTCCACTGACTGCGTAGGAGCACTTCCTGATTCTCTGCCAAGCACTTAGGATATGCTCTGCATCTCCAGCCCTGTTCCTGCCGTGAGGGGGGCGGCCGCACCCCTGTGTCCCCTCTGCTGAGAGCGTTCACTGCGAGCCTCTGGGGCAGCCCAGGATCCCGCCTGCCCCGGGGGAAGGAAGTCAGCTCTGGAGATCACCCCCAAGCTCCTCGGACTCCCCCCTCCCCCTCCCCATTCCGTGTTTCAGAACAACTCCTGCTTTTAGAAGCATTTCCCCATTCACCTTTCAAGCACAGGCTTTATTTACTCTTCATTGAAGCTTCTTCCGAACTATAGAGAGATGAGGTGTGATGGAACCAAGCATTTAAACAGCTAATTAGCAAACTGAAACCTGTATGTTATTCAAAGCTTCCCAGCAAGGTTCAAAAGCTCCCAATAAGGAACCTTATTGCTCTGGTAGATTAGAGTATTACTCACTTACTTGTTCACAGGCCAGAAAGACTACGATGTCACCCTTCTCACCCGAGTGGTGAATTTCAAAGATAAGGCGTAAAATAGACTCAAAAGACTCCTTCTGAGCCCCACTAAGGTACACAACCTCCACGGGATGCTTGTTTTTCACTTGGATGAGAGGCACGTTTCCATAGTAAGAACTGAGTTTGTTGATCAGGTGAGGTGAGGAGTTAATTATGAGCTTCAGTTCTGGTCTTGCTAGTAACACATCTTTAAGAAGTCCAAGTAACACGTCAGTTGCGATGCTTCTTTCGTGAATATCATCTAAGATGATGACCCCATAGCTACCCAAAAAAGGATTGGACATCATTTCTCTTTGCAACATATCATCAGTACAATACCTACAAAGAGGAAACATTAACGTTAGAATGCTCTCATGAAAAAGATCAAACAAGAAACTCCTGACATAAGCCACAAAAATGCCTTTCCTGTATCCTTTTGTCTAAATCAGGAGCTTAAAATCTTTATCAGGGCCAAGATTTCTTTAAGCTGATAAAATCTACAGACCTTGAAAACAGAAAAATACATATAAACAAAAATTTTAAGTTCAGTTTGCACGTGTTCACCGACCCTCTAAAGACCATCACTGAACCTCAGGTTAGAGACCTCTGCCTTAAATGTTTATTACAGATATTAATAAGAGCTACACTGAATGTCTGCCCTGAGTTTTTTAAACAAAAAAGTAATCTAGCAAAATACTCCCGTTGGGTACGAGTCTTCCCCTCTTTCATCAATGGAAGAACGTCGAGCGGGAGCACAGACTCTTCAGTGGAGCACACACGTACACGGATGACCTTCCTGGCTCAGGTTCTTGGCCCGGTGGGTCCAGCAGAAGGGTCTGCAGGTGGCATTTTTTGGGAGATGATGTCACCAAGGTGTGAGCATCGACATGTTTGAAATGTCACCCAAATAATACCCACACAAAAGCACCTAAAAAGGAATCACCCATTTGAGGGCAGCATGCAAACTGTGGAGTACTCCTGGAAGAGGAAAGGGTCAGTAGTGGTTTTAATGGAATTTTCTAGTAGTTCTTTTTTTAAAAAATAATCACAAATACCTATTAAGCATCCAGAACCATACAAACATCATCTTTCTGACAGTGTTCACATATCTACCTATATTATTCCTTGAGGAAACCAACCCATAAGCTTTATACCAATTTAAGGTATGATTTTATTTGGCCCTGTGGAGGGCAGGTCTGAACGGCTATTCCGAGAAGGGCCTGCCTGCAAGGGTGCCGCTGGGCAGGCATTTGGGAACTTAGACTTGGGCGCGTTCTCACGTTCCCAGAACTGAGGCTTACTGTCTGTAATATGGTCCAACCTGCTTTTCGTCTGGGAGTCCGAAATTTTAGAAGACAGCCGGAGGCAGAGGGTGCCTATGTGACCGGCCCCCAGCACAGAACCCCGGCACAGAGTCTCTGATGAGTTCCCGACAGACAGGACCGCGTTTCACACCCGTCGTCACAACTCACAGCTGGAGGGACGAAGCGTGTGCCGGGTGAGTCCTCGGGGAGGGGCTCCCGGACGCCTGCCTGGTTCCTGTGGGCTGTGCCCTGACACCATCTCCCTCTGCTGACCCTGGAGAAATGTCCAGGCTTAATCAAAAAGGGAGAAGTTGTGACTCACCTAAAACTACGAGACTCAGCAAGCTAGACCTGGCCTTTCGGATGGCTGCAAGGAGATCCAACCAGCCCATCCTAAAGGAGATCAGTCCTGGGTGTTCATTGGAAGGACGGATGCTGAAGCTGAAGCTCCAATATTTTGGCCACCTAATGCGAAGAGCTGACTCATTTGAAAAGACCCTGATGCTGGGAAAGATTGAAGGCAGGAGTACAAGGGGACGACAGAGGATGAGATGGTTGGATGGCATCACTGACTCAATGGACATGATTCTGAGTAAACTCCGGGAGTTGGTGATGGACAGGGAGGCCTGGCGTGCTGTGGTCCATGGGGTCGCAGAGAGTCAGACACGACTGAGCGACTAAACTGAACTGAACTGACGGGAATACGAAGGATCAATCCTAAAACTTACCACACAAACCTCCAGCTTTCTACATAAGTCAGAGACCTACTTCTTACCTCATATTAATAAGATCACGTGTACAGTGCCTAAGAAAACGCTTCCCTAATGACCATGTAAAAAGAGGGATGCATCTTGGAAATGTTATCTATACCTTAAATTCTTAAGACTAAATTTCTGAAAGCTAAGAACATAATATAGGAAAGTATAATTAATATATTTTTTAAATTATATTTATTGAATTTGACCTTAAAAATTTGAGAAATTAAAAAAAAAATCTGTGTTACAGAGGGTTCTTATTTTAAATTTATGTATCACTTCCACAAGATATTGTGATATCTATTAATAGTTCAAAGACTATTTTAGGCATATGATATTCAAGTATCCACTGGTTAGAAAAAAACCAGAAAAAAACTTAAAGAAGAACGACATTGTTCTATATAGAATCCAGAAAAATGGCAGTGGCATAAAGATTATATTTACTAAGTAAATATAATTATATATTATATATATATAATTATTATATATATAATATATAATTATATATAATAATAATTATATATTATATAATTATAATTATATATTTATATATAATTATAAAATATATATATATAATTATATAATTATATATAATTATATATATAATTATATAATTATATATAATTATAATTATATATAATTATTATAATTATAATATATAATTATTATAATTAAATATATATTTAATTATAATTATAATATATAATTATAATATATATTTAATTAAATATATATTTTATATATATATAATTAAATTATATATTAAATATAATTATATATTATATATTACTATATTATGTGCCCAACAGATTAGATGCTAAGGAGGCACAAAGAAAATGGAAAAGACAATATCAAATACAGAATACTGCCCTCCATAGTCAACAGTCACCCTTAGAGCCTCTTATTTAAACAGCTTTTCAATCTGAACTTACCAATAACTATGGCGAGTACGCACCTTCCAGGCAGTGAGCGTGGCTGGAGTTTACCTCTTCACCCACCCAGATCGCTAACACGTGCGCCGCGCTCCCACGCACCAGGCCCGCACGGCAGCTCCCCGAGGTCTCACAACCACCCCGAGCACATGTGTCAACCACTGCGGCTCAGAGATGAGGGTGCGTGAGCAGGCAGGTGGGGGGTTAGCGCAAGGCCACAGGTGGGTGGGTGGCAGAGACTCAATTCACAGCCACGCCACCTGCCCTTTGGAGCACAGAGCGCCAGGAAGAAAAGAAAGGACGACTTCCTTCTATCAACACAGGGCTTTTCACTAGCTCTGGCCCCTTTGCTTGCAACTCAAACTCTGTGAGCAACAAATCAGAGTATCTGCTGACTCTGCACTGGCTGAGGAATGTCGGGTGGAAAGTGCACCGTCCCAGCCACAAGCGGGCCCGGGGAGTAAACAGAAAACACGAGAGGAGGACCAGGCAGCCGGGCAGATGCAGAAGCCACCAGAACCTGCAGCGGTCACCAGTTCCCCTCTGCCTTCTAAGGTGTGCTGGCGGTTCAGCTCCTCCACACCTTCTGAAGGCTATTTGCTACGTTAAGAAAGGAGAGCTACACGCAGAAAGAGCTAAAGAAAATAGTCAACAGAAACTGTACTCCTGCCTTTGGCTGTAAGGATTGAATGCCGATAGAACTACAGTGTTTTCCCCCGTGATGCATGAAAGCCAAGTCCCTATCCAGAACAGATGTGTAAAAGGTGAGGTGTGTCTCTGACCTGCGCTGACAACATACTGGGTTACTCCATAAGTGTTTATCTCTATGACTTTCTAAAGAAAAAATACATATATATATGTACACTTGATCTATATTAGTAATATAAAAACAGCAAAAGATTTCATATTAAAAGTGACTACATCCAAGAGTCCTTTTCATAAGGTTTCCAAAGTTGAGATGGCAATAAAGATAAAAATACATCTATTAAATGTAAACTAGTCAGAGCTGTCCTTTAATTAAAAGCATAACCACTTGAAAGGACACTTTAAAGTCTAAAGGATGAAAAATGAATCTGCTGAGTGTGGGATCCTTCACCCTTTCAGGGGTGCATGTCCTGCCCAACTCCTCAACTTGTCTGTGAGGTCCCCAAAGCACAGAGGTTTGTCCGTTTACCATTTGCATAATAGTTTATAAACACACGCTAACACAACGACTCGGGGACATCACGGCGCTAATAAAAGCAGGTGACATATCTTCGAGAAGTGCAAGCCCAGTGCTCTTGATGGTAAGACTCCCTATGCTTTAACACCGGTCTGAAGACTGATGTCTTCTACTCTTGAAGGTAAACGTTTGTGGGGAAGCAGCTTCGTGCAAACTGAGAGAGATCTGCAGGCACTCTGGGTGTGACAAGCACTCTGCCGGGGTCTGCAGCAGCCGGCGGGGACCAGCGCTGGTCTTCCCTTTCATCATCGAGGGTGCTGCATGCCCTCCACGGGACCAGCGCGTCAGACGCTGGGGGTACGGGTGAGCAGAGACCAGCCCTGCCCACGCTCCTCTGCCGGGCTGTGCAAGGCCAGGGATGCCGCAGCGCCCTTGCGAGGCCAGCAGGGGGTGTTCCCAGGGGGTGGGCCCTGGCACGCTGCTGTGCCCCCAACAGGGTGAGAGACGGGCAGACACGCTGCTGCCGATGCCCACGTCTCAGCCCCGGGGGTCGGGGCGGGCACGGCCCGGGCAGCTGAGGCCCCGGGGACGCCTCATCCTTCCATGAGGGCTGCGATGGGAACCTGCCTGAGAAACTGGCCCAGAGCAGGGTTTTCCCACTTTTCTTTTGCCTTCTGCTAAACTCTTGGAACCCGCTGTGTAAAGGAAACCTCACGGTAAAGCTAAAATCAGATAAAAGGACTTTTTCTCCTCCTCACAACTTGTGGGAGCTACTGACAAGGGTCCCTGGAATCCGGAAGCACCTGAAAAGTAGAGTTTCAAAAACTCTGCCACCATGAAGGCTGATAGGACATTTTACAGTCCAGCAGAGAGTTTTCTAATTTACACTAAGGGAGGGTCGAGGAAGTCTTTGTGGAGCGGGTGACCTCTGCACAGGGCCGTCATGACGAGGAAAATGTGCCTGGAGGAGGCACAGACATTCCGAGCGGACAGAAGAACGTATCAAGGCCCATGGGCTCGGAGAACCGCGAGCCACGCAGCTGGCACACAGACAGCTCTCACAGACCCACCAGAGCTGGAGCTCCAGAAGGTCTCTGGGGCCGGCCTAACAAGTCAGAACTTTTCCCTGAGGACTGTGGGGAGATACGGAAAAAGTGTACAGACAGGGGATCTCTGATGGTGTCAGTGGGTGACAGAGAGATGAGTTACTGTTATACAAGTTACCGGTGCTTAAAGCAGAGAACGCAAAGAACACGCTCTTTTGGGACTGCAGAAGACGAGCCAGGAGCCGTATCGGGCACAGCAGGAGAAAGCCCCCCAGACCAACCTCAGGATGGTTTCACTGGTGCAGCAGTTCTCAAAAGGAATCACGTAGCCGACTTCATGACCGATGTTAACGTCCATCTCGTCTGCCACGCGGAGGGCGAGCTGGACCGCCGTGGGCTTGTGGACCTGCGTGCACACCACGCCCCCGTGCTGGTAGTGGACGGAAAGGCAGTACTCGGCACACCACTGCGGGACCTGCGCGGGACGGACGGGACAGGGTCAGCCCCACGAGCCAGCGACAGAACCCGAGGGCTCGTCTCACCCGTGACTGTTCCTCCCACCCGTGCATCACCAGTGGGCCGCACGACGTGAAACTGAGCAACCTGTATTTATGCATCGAGTTATTACTAGAAAATAAAGTTAGGAATAAACAGCAGTTAGCACGGACTGTGAAAGTTAGACCCTCAGATGATAAAAGGAAGATTAAAAAATAAAAGGCAAAGTAAAAAAAAATGTTTTTTAACCTCAGCTCTTATGAAAAGACTAATATATTTAAGACTATTATTTTCTTTCTGGTTAAAAGAAAGCACCATCAAAGATACGGCTTTTGGTACCAACTCTTATGCTTTAAGCAATGTAAATATTAAATATCATTTAGATGAAAAATAGTGGTTCAAAATTACAACATTTACATTTAAATCTAAATGATCATAACAAAATAACCAGATAAGCCTACTTTAACTTTCCCTGGCAATAAAAGCTAAAATATACTGGCATTTATTAACTAACTATAACGAAAAGTGAGCTCAGTGATATAACCAACCAATCTTTTCAGATTTAGAAAGAGTCAATTACAAGATGGCTGAGTTATTTCTTTTCAAATCCTTGTACTGAAAATGTATGATAGTTCAATTAATTCTATCAAGTTTATCTGGGTAAGAATTGTTATAGTAGAAAGTACTAATTCATTTATATTCTGCAATCTTTTTAAAGCTTTTCTTCTATGTATTACAAATTTAGAACAGTATACACATATACGAATCTACATCTCACACACATATATGTGCATGCAGCAATCTTAGGGCACTGTCAGTAAGTTTTACTTTGTTACATGTATTTTTAAAATAAATCATTCTGAATGCTTTTTAATAGATTCAAGGTATTTAAGAGTTTTGACATTTTTAATTATCTTCAGATTTGCTATTTACTAGATCCACTGTGAGATTCCTAGATTTTACTACTCATTATAACTTGAAAAATAAACACGACTTACCAGAAATAAAGTAACCGCAAAATGAACATCTGCTATAACTTGCAGCAGGTGACTGGAAGTGTAAATGCAGTTCCTCTATTTTAAGACAGGTGTCAGCCTTGTCAACAGGCTGAAAACTAATCAGCAATCATTTACTCAATGCCGGCTTTGTCTGACTCTGTGACTGTATAGTCCGTGGAATTCTCCAGGCCAGAATACTGCAGTGGGTAGCCTATCCCTTCTCCAGCGGATCTTCCCGACCCAGGAATCGACTGGGGTCTCCTGCATTGCAGGTGGATTCTTTATCAACCGAGCTACGAGGGAAGCCCTTGTTCCACGAAAGGCGAGGCATTTAACACACTACCCTCAGCAGAGCTGGAATTGAGGCACAGCACAGGGAAGGACAAGGCGCTCAAGTGGACCGAAGTCAGGAGTTCTAGACCTGACCAGCCACTAGCTTCTGGTTTGTAAACCATGATTTCGCCAAGCTTCCACTCCCTTTCCTGTAGAACGGGGTGAATGGATGAGAGCCGCCCCTCAAAGTCTGAGCTCCTGTGCCGTTCTCTCCACAGGGCTGGCGCTGATTTCCACTTACTCCTAGACACAAATTCTGCGAGGTCAGACTATGACAGGATGTCATAAACATCATACAGGCCTGGTGGTGCAACAGACATAAACCATGCGGCGGTCCTCACTGTCCTTTAGGCCTCCCCCACAGGAGAGCAAATGTTTTCACCTATGAGGCAGAGAGTACCATTCAGAAATGGGACAGCTCTTCTAAGCATCAGTGAAAATAACCGGCAGGAAGACTGGACACGCGCGTGCTGGGCTCACTGTAGGGTTTCTCTGCTGACACAGCCAGGCTGAGTTTGAGCCCAAGTTACAGCTGACTGCAGAGCGCCTCTCCGGGCAGCTCTGCCTGCAGACCACGTGCCGCCCCTCTCGGCCACGGTCACACACGGATGACGGCAGGGATGCGAACACAAACCGAGAGGCTTGTCTCTCAACAAAGAGCAGAGACACCTGAAACCGTCTCTCCTAATTATTACAACTTCCGAGCTTCGGCAGGCCTTCCGAATCGCTCTAGGCAAGCAGAGGTGCCCTGGGAAGCTTGGGGACGTGGCAGGCTCCGAGTCTCGGCTGGAAGAAATGACGGCTCGCCAAGTGCCGGATGTGTGAACATCTCATAACCTCACGGGTTTCAGGCACTAGGATTTCAGCTTCACTGGGCACTCTCGCCTTCTTGGCACTAATAACAGACAGCACACCACGACGTGCCCTGATTCTGACTCTCCCCCGGGGGTGATGGCTTCTTTACCCCAACAGTCCCTTCCCCTCCTCACGGGTAACGTGTGTGCCTGTTGGAGACTTCGTGTTGCTCTCCAGTTTCTCTTTGGAAGACATCCCTGCCCTCCCCTCTGTCATCTAGAACAGACTTTGATTCTTATCGAAAGTTGTGCAACTTTACAACCATCTTGGTAAACAAGGTAGGAAACTGTTTTATAACTGGAAAAAAAAAAAAAAAGCCCAACCTACTTACAAATTCACCTGGAAGTTTTGGCAATAGACAACACTCATGTTTAGGTATGTGGTCTAGAATTTTTCCCTCCTAGAAACCAGGACTTCAAATATTTCCATTCTGAACTCACCTAACGAATTTTGCACATTCTCTCAATCCAGTTATTTTAATCTTGGGTGTGGCATGAGGGATCTTTGTCTCCCAACCAGGGACTAAACCCATGCCCCCTGCAGTGGAGGCGTGGAGTCTTCACTGGATGGCCAGGGAAGCCCCCTCAACCTCGCTTTAAAGGCCATTTTCTAGACTATGTGATGGGCCTACGTGTTAAAAGTCCGCCTCGACCGGGCTCCGGGTGTACAATCAGGGTTGGAGTGGAACCGGCTCTTGGCTCGTATCTCCTCCCTGCAAGCAAGTCGCCAGGACCCCAGCCAGCCTGCTGCTACAAGAGCAGGTAAGAGGAGTCCTCCGAGCACCCAGAGTCTAATCTAGATCAAGGCTTCACCGTCTTGGCTTCGTAACTGGAGCTCTACAAGTTGCACCGATTCGGAAAATGAAGAAGCCAAGACTCTCCACCCCCCACCCCAGGCGACAGGCACGGGACTGGGCTGCTGGGCTCCGGGAAGCTGGGGCCGGGGTTCCAGCCGGGCCGATCTGGATCCGAACCAGGAGGACAGCCGCCTGTCACGCTGGGGTGGAGCCTCCTGCCCCTCCGCCCACGAGGAGAGACAGGGCCCCTCCTCTGGTGGACACGTGAGTAAAGGACATGAGACAAAGGGATCTAGGAGACCCAGCACTGCTCCAGTTAAACGCATTCTAGTCCCAAGGCCCCAAGCCCTCCTTTGGAACCTCTGGTCTGCCCCGGGAAGCCAGTTCCTCTTCTGGGCCACCCAGGGTACAGCTGTGCGGAGGTCCCGGTCACTCACTCTCATTTAAGCACCAGAGTCACGGAGCCCAACGTCGAAAGGAACCGCGCTATCGTTGCTCGGCCGCTAAGTCGTCTCCCGACTCTCTGTGACCCTGTGGACTGCAGCCCGCCAGATGCCTCTGTCCATGGAATCCTCCAGGCAAGAATACTGCAGTGGGTTGCCATTTCCTCCTCCAGGGGGATATTCCCAGCCCAGGGATCAAACCCGTGTCTCCTGCATTGCAGGCACCACTGAGCCACCTGGGAAGCCTGAAAGGAATTTTAAGGACCAGCAATTCACCCAAAGGCATGAATCGCTACAACAACATTCCTGCAAGCTGCCTAAGCTGCCCACAGGAACCAGGAGGTCAGAACTCACTCCTGAGAGAGGGTCCCCTTCTAGAATAAATGTCACACATCCCTGGATACCATAATCTGTATACACCTTGAGTGAACACAAGCAGACTCTGCCAGCAGAAAACAGGGGTAAGTTACAGGTGTTAACAGGTGAAGTTGTTAAAAGTGAACACATTCTATAGCATCCAGCTTCTTAATTTAGGCTAAATCTCAGGTATGTCTTGCTTATTCAGCTCACTAACCCATCCATGTCATCGGAAATTTCAGGACAAGTAAAATAAGACAGCTCCAAAAATATTTCATTCTCTTTCAGGCTTTTTCATAAACTTGCTCCAAAAAAGGTAATAAGAAAAGCTCTCTAAACGCATGAAAAGCTGTCCTCTTTTCCAGAGGTCAGTCACTAAATAGCCTTCCATCCCACCTGCACCAAAGAGAGATGGAATTTTTAAGATCCAGCAGAACACCCGTGGTCCTCTCTGAAAGGCTTGAGGCTAAAGTCAGACTTCTCTTTGAAAGGTTTAAAATGATGAGGATAAAGAAAATAGTCTTGGAAGCTCTTTTAAAAAAAAAATAACCAAGTTGTTTCTATAATTAAGGAGACAACCAATGCTTTCATTATTTAAATTGGTTTAGAAGAGGCCCCCAGTCTCATCTGAATACTACTTTGATTTCTCCCACTCTGAAGACACATACTGCCTTCACACTTAACAGAAACAAGCACGATTTATTAAAATGATCAAGAAGTTAAAGGTGACAAGAGAAACCACTGCTAGGTATTAACGTATTATAGGGTAACGATTCTTGCCCTTTAAAAGCACACATTCTAAAAGAAAACCCAAGTATAGATAAAATTTTCTTTTGAACGACTGTGTAGGTTAGCAGCTCTGAAACTAAATTTTGAGAATTCTAAGACTGACCAAGCAACAGTGAGTAATGAGAGCTCAGTTACCCACAGAGAAGGAAGTTACAGACATGGAAACGGGGAAGGCTCGGATGAGTGCTCGCGGCTGAACTGGAATCAGAAGCATCAGTAGGAACCCATGGTTTTTAAGGAGAGAGAGACAGAAATACAGATAAAACAGAAGTATGGATAGGGAAAGAAATACAGAGAAGTGAAGAGAAAGAGAGACAGTGAAAGAGCTAGAGAGAGAGAGAAGGAGAAACAGCTTTGAAGCTAGAAAGACAGAGGGGTGTGGGCACACACAACATTTGTTAATTTCCTCTCTGCTCATTGAGAGGGCCTGAGAGCAATAAGCCAGCAGCATCCCACTTCTGACACATCTTGGGCTTCCCTTCTGGCTCAGCTGGTAAAGAATCTGTCTGCAATGCGGGAGACCTGGGTTCGATCCCTGGGTTGGGAAGATCCCCGGAGAAGGGAAAGGCTACCCACTGCGGTATTCTGGCCTGGAGAATTCCCTGGACTGTAGCCCATGGGGTCGCAAAGAGTCGGACACGACCGAGCAACTTTCACTTCACTTCACTCAGTTTTTAAACATGATTCTCCACTAAAAGGAACCACCAGAGCTCTTTGGGGAAAATGACTTTTTCTAAGACTGGAACAAGAAGCATACTAGATGAGCCTGTAACACCTTCCTGGGCCGGAAAGCAGAGGCGTGCTCAGAGAATGATGTCAGAAGGACACAGAAGTCATCCTGAAGGGACGCAGGCCACATTAGGAACAGTTTGAGCGACGAAATAAATGGGCTTCGTAATGAACTATCACCCACAGGGTAAGAACTCATGAGCCCACACTGACATAAATAAATGAATAAATAAATAATGAAGGCGAAAAAGCTCAGTTTTACAGAAGAATTCCAAACATTGAATGTAGAAGGAATCTCAGAATTAGAAAAATCACCATTTGGTTACTACCATGTAATAATGTCAAAGGTAAGAATCATGCCAGGATCCTGAAATTGGTAGGTGGACGCGTGAAGAGCAGCAGCCTGTACACGGCCTCCAAGTATCTCCCCATGTATTTTAAATGACTGGGGGAAAATCGTACCTTTACAAAAGACATCAGGACAGTCAGCACATCATCAAGTCCCAGATTTAACATCACTAGTCACGGGAAGACTCTGCTGTCCCCTGGGGTGAGGTCCTGGGGAGGCACAGCGCTTCTGGGCCCTTCCCGCCACCAGTGCAGACCTGAGTCTAACGCAAAGGAGACACCAGACGGATCCAACCTGAGGGAGGCTGTGCAAAACACCTACCACCCTGTCCTTCGCAAAAATGTGGTTGCGAAGGACACGGAAGGGCTGAGAAGCTGCTTCAGATCAAAGGTGATTAAGCAGAAAGGACAAGGAAACGCAGTGTGACTGTGGGCTGGAGTCTGAACTAGAATTTTTTTTTTTTAATTACAAAGGTCCCTAGTGGAAAAACTGATGAAATTTGAATATTACAAGTTAGATTTCAGTAATTATATTGTGGCTAGCCCTGTTTTCAGTAGGTACTGCTGAAGTATTTGGAAGTAAAGGGTATCATATCGTCAACTTACTCTTAAAAGGCTCAGAATAAAAATGCGTGGGTGTGTGGAGAGCGAGAACAATAAAGCAAATCTGGTAAAATGCTAACTTCAGTGGAATCTCAGTCAACTGTATGTGGAAAAATCTTTGTACTACTGTGCAACTTTGCATTAAGTCTAAAATTTTTGCAAAATTAAAACCCCAAGTCATTTTTTAACTTGCCAGTTGTCCACAGAAACCAGGAAAGTTACACTCCTTCAGTGTTAATCATTAGCTTCTTAGGACAGACTGAAATCATTCATCGTAGCAACAACTCATCATAACAAAGGGAAAATCATAATACACCCTTGATATTGGCAGTTACAAGCCAAATTAAAGGGGGAAAAAAACACCTGTGATTCATTTCGCCTCGCTTCAAGTTCCATTTAGAACAAGGCAGGCTCAGAGACAGTAAAACCTGGAAACAGCAAAGTGTAAAGAGTTCTCAGAATGCCAAGACAGTCACATGACATTCATTAGACAAATGATCACATCCCTCTGGGCCAGGGTTTCATCATCTGAAAAATGCAGGGGTTCTATCAGATTATTTCTGCAGTCTACTCTGTACATCATGAAAATCTGTAAATTCATTTCATAATAAAAATACTTATCGCTTGCCTTACAAAATATAGATCTCACTCAAACCTCGAGTTCAAATATAACAACAACAAACTGGTCAGTAAGTCGTCACTAACTTTCTACACTAATTGTTTCCTCCTCTTTCCTTCCTCCAGGCAAGAACACTGGAGCGGGTTGCCATTCCCTCCTCCAGGAGATCTTCCCCACCCGAGGATCGAACCTCTGTCTCCTGCATTGGCAGGGGGATTCTTTACCACACTGAGCCACCAGGGAAGCCCTCCGTTATTTCTCAGAGCTTGGAAAATAAAGATTTCCTTGTGTTTTTAACTTTCCGTAGCTTGACCAACGTCACCAACAAGCACGTCCATGCATTCTGAGTATCAGACTGCTAGACATGTAAACACGGCAGTTAATTCCAAAACTCACCGTGGGCCAGTAACATCTTTTAAAATACAATATGCACAACAGAATGCTTTTTATTTTAACAACAAAATAAGCTGAATAGATTTTTCTACTAAAGAAAGCTCAGTGGTACAATAAACACGATTAATATCCACTAAGTATTAACTTTTATTCAGCTGGCTTTCATAAAGGAAATCAGCTTAAGTAACTTATCTGATGAACCTCAATTGCTAAGGTTCCTTTCTGTTTTGCTTTCCAGTTTAGACAATATCATTCTTACAACAGAACACTATGCTGTGATGCTGTAATTATCTGTACAACATCCAAAGTCAACTGTTTTTCTGCAGGGGCTACTCACCTGAGAACTCTTGCCACACTTCGCGTCTCCCGAAACGATCACAATTTGACTCTGAAGCAGCTTCTCCATAAAGGAGTATTTTTCCTTCCATATTGGAAGGTCTTCTCTTTCTTTCAGAAGTTTATAGTAACGTGATGAATACGGCAAGCCATCGAAAGGGTTAAGTTCCAAGTCCTCACAGGCCAGAACTCCCTCCTCATCCCCGTCACTGGAATCCAGGGACTCGGGGAAATAGCGTTTCTCGGAGGAAGAGCTGGTACATTCCAGGGCTGCTGCTTCCATCTTGTCCAGGGAGCTTAGGCCGCCGGCATCCTCCCCACTGCAAACAGAGCCGTCTCGAACACCAACTCAGACGTCCCAGCCTGCGGGACTGCAGGTCACGGCTCTCGCCCGCTGAGCTCCTCCGGGCTGCATCCGCTCTCTGCTGCGCCGGCTCGCTCCAGCACTCTTCTGCGCGTTCACTGATGGTCGATAAAGCTAGACACAAACTAAACCAGAAGCAAAGTCAGGTACGCAGACACACGAGATGCTCAAAAGAAAAAGCAACAGGCATCCCAAAACAAAAGCCTGATTTTTTTCTGTCAACGGGTTACTGTCTGGCATTTCTGCTGTTTAAAAGGCCAGAAATAACTCAGGCTCGCTCTTCCGGTCTGGCTGGTTGCATTTCTCTCTGGCTGGTTTGGAGCACGAGCCCACCCGGGACCTGGTTCTCTCTGCTGACCCCTGTCCCAGGTCCCCGCATGTTGATTGACAGCAGAATCGGGAGCAACAGGCGGACATTGTGAGCGTGAGGCTCCATCACGTGGTCACTAATCCCACCACAAAGGAGACGCCAGACCCTCTAAAAGAGAAAACTGTTGAGGGCCTGGCGCGTGTTCCCCCACATTGGCTTCAGAAGGTCTACTATTTATTTATTTAGTTTAAAAGAGTATTAAATTTTCTTTTTCATTTTACATTTGCCTGTGCTAATTTACAAAGCCAAGTGAGTGAATTTATTATTTTTTCCCATCTGAGGCTATGCTAGCTTTGCTTAATGAGGTCTTTTATTTGTTTAACTACACCAGGAATCTCAAGCATATTTCTTGAGATTCCTGGGTCTTAAGCCCAACATGTTAGATTTAAGAGGCAACAAATTACAACACTTAATTTAAACAAAGAAGAGAAAAACTGCCTAAGAAAGGGTAAAATTTACACTAGGAATAGTCTGGATGTGTCAGGGAAGGGATCCTTCCTTTTCCAATCACTAGTGGTTTTTAAAAAATTCAATCAGTATTGCTGGAAATAAGCACCTTTTCACATTCACCAAGGGAAAACTAAAAGCAAAGAAAAACTCAAGTAAGAAAGAACGCAGAATAAAATACATTTCATGATATCTTGTCATTCAGATCACTCTTTTTATGGCAGCTCATTTATCAGAACTATTGCTCGAGATTGTCAGAGTAGTCTCAAACGGCTAGCTTCTATCCATAAGTAATAAAAAGAAGACGAAAGAAAACACTCCTCCACTGGTCAAGTCAGGCTCCAAGGAAACAGCCCATCACTTAGGAAACACTCCCGAGGGCCTTTCCAGGGCTTAAACTAATAAACGAGGCACTGGTCACACACATAAGGACACTCTGGGGGTAGGGCGAGGGCTGGGATAGAACTTTTAAAAAGTCACAGGTCACAAGAGGGAGAAACTGATCGCCAGGGCGGGGAAGGGATGTTCTAGCTCTATGAGGGTAAGAAAGTGAAGTCCCTGAGTTGTGTCCGACTCTGTGACCCTGTGGCCTGTAGCCCACCAGGCTCCTCCGTCCATGGAATTCTCCAGGCACGAATACTGGAGTGGGTTGCCATTTCCTTCTCCAGGAGAGCTTCCTGACCCAGGGATCAAAAACCCTGGTCTCTCACATTGCAGGGAGACACTTCACCATCTGAGCCGCCAGGGAAGCCCAGTATGAGGGTAGAGTTCTTCAAAATTCATTCTGAAAGCCACTGTTTCAAAATGATAATGGAACTGTCAAGGCGTGATAATACAGATGTAACATGCATTAACTCCACAATTCTGCGTGGAGACCAGACCCACAGAGAGCTCCAACAGCACGGCAGCCTGAGATCACAGGACAGGCTGACTGCGAGGGCGCCCAAGGACCACAAACTCTACTGCCTAAGAGAAGGTGACGCCTGGGCTTAGGTTCAATTTTCGCTTCGTTCTGATTAGAATCCCTTCCAAGGGATCTCATCATACATGTAAATTAAATTACTGTTACTATGACTGATGACTGCCTTAGGTACTATTTCTGAATTGTTTTATCGTAAAAAAAAAAAAAAAAAGAGCAGCAGCGCTATTACTAGTACCAAATATGTGTCCTTGAAATGTTTCTCTTGCAGTACTCCCTAAAAGTGTAATCATCTTGTAATTATAGTAAAATCTTACTTAGACAGTACTGACCACGTTGAATCCTCGGGCAACAGTCACGTTTTCTGAATGGGCATCTGTCTAAGGCTGACCTAGCCTCGTTTTACACAACCATGAGTAGAGATACACATCACCCACTTATCTGTTCTGCTGATTCAGAGATGACCCATGGAGCAGTGGACTCTACTTCCTCTCCCTGTGAATCTGAGCTGGCCCCGTGACTCGCTGTGACCGCCAAGAATGCAGTGAAGTGATGCTGGACTACTTCCGAGGCAGTCAACTGCTTGAAAACACTCTCCCTTGGAGCCAGCTGTCATTCTGTGAGGTGGAGAAGCCACTAGGAAGAGACCGAAGCTTGGCGTCTGCTGACAGAAGGCACAGCCCGCCACCCGCGTGGGTGAGCGGTGGAAGGCGCCCCGCCCCGGCACGGCCTCCGGATGACCTCAGGCCCGGCCGACAGGGCGCCTGGGCGAGGAGCGGCTGCGGGAGCCCAGTCACCCGGAGAACCAGGGGACGGGCCACCAAGTTCCAGCCGCAGAAAACCAGACTTCTGCCGGCTAAACAGAGCATACTCGGGATTTAAGTTTCTCTTCATGACTCAAGGTCCGTTGGAGAAGACTCAAGAGTCCCTTGGACTGCAAGGAGATGCAACCAGTCCATCCTAAAGGAAATCAGTCCTGGGTGTTCACTGAAAGGACTGATGTTGAAGCTGAAGCTCCAATACTTTGGCCACCCGATGAGAAGAGGCAACTCATTGGAAAAGACCCTGAGGCTGGGAAAGATTGCAGGCGGGAGGAGAAGGGGACGACAGAGGATGAGATGGTTGGATGGCATCACCAACTCGATGGACGTGAGTTTGAGCCACCTCCGGGAGTTGGTGATGGACAGCGAGGTGTGCTGTGGTCCAAGGGGTTGCAGAGTCGGATACGACTGAGCAACTGAACTGAACTAAATAAGGGCACCAATACACTGGTTCCTGTAATAGAATGAGGTTTCCAAGGTTCCCCTGCAGTGACGCGGGTCAGAGGCCAGACTGCGGCCACAGAGCCCTCCTTCCCCGGGGATGTGGACCCCACATCACACCACTCTCCCCGGTGAGGCCCCCGCCTGCTTCTCTAACCTGCTCTCCTACGCGGCGCTTAGAACCAGTTAGCCTTGTTGGACAGAAACGCCTGTGAAGGCTGAGTCCACACAGGGCTCTACGCTGAGCCCGGCGGGTCTGAAGGGTAAAGCTGTGAAGCCCATGACATCTATTTGCAGTTCTCTCGGAACCTGTTTTTCTTTCTTTTGGTCTATCTTTATTTATTTGGGCTTCCCTGGTGGCTCAGTTGGTAAAGAATCCGCCTGCAATGCAGGAGACCTGGGTTCGATCCCTGGGTCAGGAAGATCCCCTGGAGAAGGGAAAGGCGACCCACTCCAGTATTCTGGCCTGGAGAATTCCATGGACTGTATAGTCCATGAGGCCACAAAGTGTCAAACACGACTGAGCAACTTTCACTTTATTTATTTAATTGGAGGATAATGGGCTTTACAACGTGTGCTTCTGCCGTACAACGCCACGAGTCAGCTGTAAGCACGTGTATGTCCCTTCCCTCTCGAGCCCCCACCCCCTCATCCCATCCCCCAGGCCATCACAGAGCGCCACGCGGGGCTTGCTGCGCTACACAGCGCCTTCCCACTGGCTATTTTACACAGGTCGTGTGTGAGCGTCACGGCCACTCTTCTGATCTGTCCCACTCCGTGTGTGTCCACGGGCCCTTTTACTGTCCTATAGACGGAGTTCCCGATTTGGAGGGGCGAGTGGCTGAGTTCTGAGTCCACCAACTCGCACGACAGACACACACACCTCCCCTCTCTGATTCAGCAACTGGCGGGAGCCGTGTCAATCACTTCCTCCTGGTCGTTGTTTAATCACTCAGTTCTGTCCGACTCGTCATGACCCCATGGGCTGCAGCCCACCATGCCCCTCTGCTCATGGGATTTCCCGAGCAAGAATACTGGAGTGGGGTGCCATTTCCTTCTCTGGGGGATCTTCCTGACCCAGGGATTGAACCTGAGTCTCCAGCATTGGCAGGTGGAGTCTTTACTACTGAGCCCCACTTTCTCCCAGATATAATTAAATACACACAAGAAATTCATGTCCTGGCCTTTGGCAAATTTAATAGTACCAAAACCTAAATAAGAGAAAACGAGTAATACAGGCTACACATCACTCAAAATAAAACTTAATAAAATCTATCCTGTTGTCAATATAAACTACATTCTATGACAAGAATTTTAAATCTGAAAGCAAACTGGCATTTGCTCATTTTTCAAAGCTATCCTACATGAGGCTGTAGATCAAATTTGCCTGCCCTCTGAAGTGAAACTATCACAACTCTTAAATGAGCATTTATGAAAATAATACACTATCCAGCATAAAACAAAACCACCTCACCAAGAAAAGAATCAGAAGTTAACACGTGGCTAACGAGCTACACGTTGGCCATTTATATTTTGGCTCTGGGCCAGTAATGCTAGAAACATAAATGGAGTCCATAGACAAGGAAGGATAAAGCTTTCAAGGGACGAAGTCAAATAAGCTGGTGAAATCTGTCCTGAATGACTGTTGCACTGTCTGACGCTCCTCTTCTGCATTTCCCCCCATGTTCAACAGAATGTCAACGGGCTCCTCACACCTACCAAGCCCTCACGTGTACAGCGGCGGCCACTGCACGGGCCTGGCGATCCCCCAACACTCAGTCTCTGGGCCTCTTCTCTCTGTAAAGGGCCGGGGAGGTCTCATCCTGTTTCGCGGCTTTAATGCCACTGTATGTGGAGGTCTCCCTGTTTATATGTCCCATCAAGCCTCTCTCCCTGAACTCCAGTATCGTGTATTCAACTACCTACGAGTCATCTCCAACGTGGATACTTAGCAGGCATTTCAAACTTTACGAACTTGAAGCTGAGAGCTGACATCTGCCCCAAAGTCATACACCCGGTCCTCTCATCTTCCTCCTTTTAACTGCTCAGACCCCCAAATCTGAACTTATTCTTCATTTTTCTTTATCTCTGATCCATCAGCGGGTGTGCTAGAGAGAACAGCAGCATCCAAAGATGTGCGTGTCCAAATGCCTGGGATCTTCATTATGTACTCTGCGTGACAAGAGGACTGCAGATGTGATTGAGTTGAGGATCTTGGCTGAGGGAGACGGTACTGGTGGGTCTGAGCTAATTGCAGGGTCTGAAAATCAGAGACCCCTTCTCAGGTTTAGTCAGAGGGGGTACGACCATGGAAGAAGGGCTGGGGAGATGCGATGTTGTTGGCTCTGAGGGAGGGCGAGCTCGTGAGCCACGACGTGGTGACCTCTAAAAGCTGGGAAAGGAATTCTCTCTAGAGTGTCTAGAAAGCAGCACAGCCCTGCCTGATTTTAAACCAGTGATGACCATTTAAAAACATGTATTTTACTTTTTATTTCTTTATTTGGCTGCGCTGGGTCTTAGTCGCAGCACGTGGGATCTCTAGTTGAGACTTGCAGCATAAACACTTAGTTGGGGCCTGTGGGATCTAGTTCCCTGGCCAGGGGTCCAGCCTGAGCCCTCTGCATTGAGAGTGCAGAGTCTGAGCCACTGGCCCACCAGGGAAGTCCCAAACCGTGACGAACTAACTTCTAACCGAAGCAAATTAGGATAATAAATAAATTACCACTAGATTTGCAGTAATGTGTTACAGGAGCAATAGGTAACTTATACATCTGGTCATGCCCGTTCTACCTTCAAAATATATCAAAGCCCCCGTAACCTCCACCATGAACAGCTGCTCTGAGCCACTGTCCTCTCACCTGGATTACTGAGACGGCCTCATGACTGGTCTTGGTTCCACCCTTAGTATCTTGCAGTCAAAGTGATCCTGGCGGAGTCTACTTAGGGCTCCTCAGCTCAAAGAATTTCTCATGATTTAGAAATTTCACCTTGCTCCAGGGAAAATCCGCAATCCTTAACAGGACCTGCAAGGCCTGTGGGATCTAGAGGCATCACCTCCCTGCCCCAGTTTCCCCGGCTCCCTCTCACACTTCTCTGCTCACGCGGCCCCCTCACTGTTCCCCAGACACACGGCACACGCCTGCCTCGCGGACTTCATACCCGCTCTGCTCTCCGCCCGAAACGCTCCTTTCCTCAGATACCGAAATGGCCAGCTTCCTTATTTTCCTAAAGACCTACATCAAATGTCAACTCTGCCAGTGGGGGCTTCCCTGCCACGGGAAGCCGTGTCTGAACTTTCACCCACGCCCCTGTGCCCCAAACCCACTCCCCTAGCTCCTTAACCTGCACTGTTTTCCCCTTTACATTTGTTTACTGTTGGAGCCCTCCACCGGAACGCAAGCACTCGAGGCAGGGAGGTGTCTATTTTTCTCCCGCCTTCACGGCAGAGTCGGCGCATGGAAAGCATTCAACAAATATTTGCTGAATGAACGAGCGAATGATGTTGCTAGCCCCTCAGGGTATTGCTGTTCAACTATCCAGGTTGTCCTCTATTCGGTCAGTGACCAAGTCCTTCAAAACTTTGCCGTGTTCTGTTCCGTCCATCGCGTCTTTCATCTGACGCCGGTGAACACCTGCCTTTCTCCCCAGGCTCTCCACTGCAATTTCTCATGTACAGATCTGCACTTTCATTATATTATCTACTTAAAGTTCCAGTTACCTTGCTACTGCTGCATCAATAGAGCGGAAACACTTCCATCGGAAACTATGTTTCTGGATTTCAGTGACTTTTTTGCCCCCGAATATGACCCAGGGTCACCTGCTGTTTTTAAAGGGTATGGCCTGAGAGTCTGGTGAATTAGCATATCCATCAACTGAAATATCTGTGAGCTCTTAAGTTTTCCCATGAACCATACACCTAAATAACAAACCAGCTCCTTGTTCAACATTTCTTAAAGCTGCTTTTTTCTTGACGACTTGAGAAGAGTAACTGTGTAGAAAATCACAGTTATACTGAGATTCACACAACAGCATGCCTCAATCTTGCTCCAGCGGACCCCCGATCTTTCGGGTCACTTGTAAATAACCAGTGTGAAATGACAACATCCCTAAGGATCAGGGAGCTACTGAACCATCTGTACTACACACCATCTTTCCTTTCAGCCTCTCTACTCGAACCATTACTGAGCTATATCCTCTTCGGCAATTTCCACAGTCTGAACCCGGATACAGGGGGAACTCGATTAGCAATTAGAGGTTGAATCACCTTCTGTCCTTTGGGGATTTCATGATTTTTAAGAGTAACATCTGATTGTGTTTTATTACAGGTGTTATTCTCAATCTAATAGGTTTTCTCTAATCTCAAGTCTTCTCATCTTCAATGCCTGTATTTTCATGTCTTCCATTTTCTTATTCAACCAATATTTGGGTGTCAACTAAGTATCTGGCCTGTGAACATACGAGTGACACGTGAACACACCGGGACTCTTAATCTTGTAGTCAAATAAGTAAGACTTCCTGGTGGCTCAGACGATAAAGAATCTGCTTGCAACGTGGGAGAGCCGGGTTCACTCTCTGGGTTGGGAAGATCCCCTGGAGAAGGGAATGGGTACCCCCTCCAGTATTCTGGCCTGGGAAATCCCATGGACAGAGGAGCCTGGTGGGCCACAGTCCACTGGGTTGAAAAAAGTCAAGACACGTCTAAGTGACTAACACTTTCACTTTCGTTCAAGTAAGTAAAAGAAGGAAGAATGACAGGTATGTAATAGAAAAAAGAAAAGATCCGGGGACAGGTAAGTTCATAGATGATACAAGGACCAAATCAGAAAAGACTGGATAAGGAGACTGTTTTATTTTAAATGCCATGGGTCTAACTCAGTCATTTCTTGATTAAAATTTGTATTTTTTAAACATTTTGCTTTTCTTTACCATTTTGCTAAATCTGTTACTCCATTTTCTAAATATTATCTATGTTTTTTTAATATCTACCTTCAAATTTCTTAACTACTACTGCATGACAGGTTCCAGGAGAGCTGGTACCCACTGAATGTGATGGCAGAATGGAATGGATAGTGCAGTTATGACCTAGCTCACCAAATAGGGCGGGAACAGAAACCAGCGAACCGCATTCAATGAAACATTATCAGGAATATTAAAAGCTAAACACCACTGCTAGACTATTTAAAATTACTTTCACAAAGGTCTGTGAAAACAGGTCTTTTCTATGATCCAATTCACAGCCTATCCTTTTCCATATCCACTGCTTAGGAAAAGTGTTCTGGGGAAAACACACATATACAAACACCTTGCTTTTTAAAAAATTATTCTTTTAATGTGACTTCCAAATTTGTTTTGACACTATTTATGTGACCAATGCATTTTTCTTGATGAATTTGTGCTAATTTTTACTGAAAGTTTTAAAATAATTTAATCACTATTTAAAGTCTCTTCATAGTCCGCAGAAAAGGAAATTTACTTATTATTCACATGTTTGCAAACAGGATTACATGCAGACTCAGTAATTTCTTAAAGACCCCAGAGGATGTCCGTGGTGGTTCAGTGGTTAAGAGTACACCTTGCAATGCACAGGACACGGGTTCGATCCCTGGTCCAGGAAGATCCCGCATGTCGCAGAGCAACCGAGTCCAAGTACCACAATCACTGGGCCTGTACTCTGGGGCCCTTGAGCAAACAGTGAAGCCCAAGCGCCTAGAGCCCGAGTTCTGCAGCAAGAGAAGCCACCACAGTGAGAAGCCTGAGCCCACAGCAAAGAGCAGACCCTGCTCGCGCATCCTGAGCAAAGGCCCCCCGCATGGCTACAAAGACCCAGCAGGGCCAAACACAAACAAACAAATCTTTCTCATGGATGTGAATCTGAGCAAACTCCAGGGGACAGTGAAGGATGGGAGGCCTGGCGTGCTGCAGTCCACGGGGTCGCAAGGAGTCGGACACGACTTAGCGGCTGAACACCAAACAAGGGGAGCAGCTTAGTAAAAGGAAACACGTGTCCGTGTGGAAACTCTGAACAACGCTCGAACACTAACGCAAACTCAGCACATGTACTAACACATTCACTCAGGTTTTCACGTGGCTTCCTCTAGCTCTAGGTTTACGATAGATTTCCTAAGGTCAAGATCCACTTCTGAGTCATCTCTGCAGAGTCTACAAAGTAACATAGGCCTTTGCAAAAATTATGTGACCAATGCATATTAGCTGAAATAATAAACAATATACTTGTGAACCATGATGATAAGGTTTAGAACAAAGGAAGGTTAATGAGGCATTACAAGTGAATAATGACTGTCCTCAGGATAGAGGGCTGTTATTTCTTCGGAGAACAGGATCATTAGTTCCATATTCCACACCAACTCTATTCAAAGTGCTTGTTTGTGACAAGATAAGGAGCCTGCACCACAGTGTAAATTAACCGGCTGCTTCCTTCCCTGAAGAAGTCTTGCTATTACCCTGAACTAAACAGTATGATTAGGGCCACAATCTATTTACATTCTGGCACCAGCTCCTAATCTCACTGCAAACCAGTAAGAGTCTGTGGACTGACTGGTCTGCACACCGCACTTTGAAAACAATGGTTCCATCCAACCACTGAAGCTGGACTAGTACTAAGGATAACAATAACGATAATGAGGATGATTTTACCAATTAGCCTTTACAGAGTGCTTACTGGGCGCCAGATGCTGTAAGTACTTAAGCACTTTATATGGATTATTTCATTTAAACTCTTAAGGACCCCATGAGGGTTTACTTTATTATTTCCATTTTTTTAATGAGGAAATTTAAGCCTTTAGAAGCTTAGTTAATCCACTCAGCTTCGAGCCGCTCCGCTGGGGTAGAGCAGGCGCTGAAGTCCTGCAGTCTGCCCTCAGCTTCGCCCCCCGTATCTGTCCCAGGTACGGGTCCTGTGTGTGCTCAACCACGTCAAACATCCGATATGGAAACTTTACTTTCCATTTACTTTTCCATTCTACTTTAATCAAAAACAATGGACTTAACATAACTGGGCTTTTAAGAAGACTACTCCTTTGCTTTCCTTTGTTTTAATTGGCTCAGCGCTCCCAAAAAGCACATCCTACTGTATACTGTCATCCTGCTTATTTAACTTCTATGCAGAGTACATCAAGTGAGATGCCAGGCTGGATGAAGCACAAGTTGAAATCAAGATTGCTGGGAGAAACATCAATAACCTCAGATATGTAGATGGCATCAGCATTACGGCAGAAAGTGAAGAAGAATTCAAGAGCCTCTTGATGAAAGTGAAAGAGGAGAGTGAAAAAGCTGTCTTAAAACTCAACACTGAAAAAAACGAAGAACATGGCATCAGCTCCAATCACTTCATGGCCAACAGACGGGGAAACAATGGAAACAGTGACAGACTTTTATTTTCTCGGGCTCCAATGTGGATGGTGACTGCAGACATGAAATTAAAAGACTCCTTGGAAGAAAAGCTATGACAAACCTAGACAGCATATTAAAAAACAGAGACATTACTTTGCTGACAAAGGTCTGTCTAGTCAAAGCTTTGGTTTTTCCAATAGTCATGTAGAGATGTGAGAGCTGAACAATAAAAAAGGCTGAGCACCAAAGAACTGATGCTTTTGAACTGTGGTGTTGGAGAAGATTCTTGAGAGTCCCTTGGACAGCAAGGAGAGCAAACCCATAAACCCTAAAGGAACTCAACCCTGAATATTCACTGGAAGTACTGATGCTGAAGCTCCAATACTTCGGCCACCTGATGCGAAGCACTGACTCATCAGAAAAGACTCTGATGCTGGGGAAGACTGAAGGCAGGAGGAGAAGGGGACGAGAGAGGATGAGATGGTTGGACGGCATCATCGGCTCAATGGATATGAATCTGAGCAAGCTCTGGGAGTTGGTGATGGACAGGGAAGCCTGGTGTGCTGCAGCCCATGGGGCTGCAAAAAGTTGGACACGACTGAGCGACTGAACAACCTTGGTTTCTAGCAGAAGAGCTTGGCGGGTTGAAAAGAGTCAGATACAACTAAACGTTATCACAATAATAACAATAATATACCAAACACAGCTTGAATAATCAATCCTGCACAATTTCTTTCAAGAATCCTACATTCTACTGGTAATTTGCACATACAGAAAGACTTTCCAAGCTCAATCAATGTTTGTGCATCATAATAACATATTACTCCCTACATGTAAGTCTATAAATCAAGGGTTTTGTTAGAATTTCAAATGGCTGGGCCACTCAGTGCTTTTCAACACTATTTTGATGACTATCTTTACCAGATAATATTCTAAAAACTAACACTTGAGTAAAAGCAAAGTTAATAATGTACGCTAAAACATTAATTTGACTTATTTATGCAGTCTAGTTAGATATCTGAACAAGTGCGTGAGCCAATCAAAGCTGAAAACTAAAAATAGACTATTGCCAGTCTTCCTAAGGAATTCACCATATTTATTTTACCTACAACATACACAAAATGAACTTTTATACAACTTCTTTATCAAAGACAGTATTGCTTGGGGCATTATCATACCTCCTGAAGTTACATTTTACTTGAATTGTTGCTCTAAATGGAGATTGTGAAAAACGAAAAATATGAGGAGTGTTTTTCACAAAGTATGTGTGTGTGTGTGTGTGTGTGTTCAGTCAGTCGTGTCCGCCTCTTTGTGACCCCATGGACTGCAGCCTGCCAGGCTCCTCTGTCCATGGAATTCTCCAGGCAAGAATACTGGAGTGGGCTGCCATTTCCTCCTTCATGCTAACAAAGTAATGGGAAGCCATTCTGCACCAACTTTATTAAAATAAGAATCAGTCGATAAACCATGTTGTGCACTCTAAGGCAGGTGGAGAAAAATAGAATCATTTCAGGGAGTGCCAACACATGAGCCTGGAAGAGCAGGGGTTCTATTCTGTTAGTCTCTCCAGATTTTCTGGTCCCTTCTCTCTAGTCTCTGTACCCCAGAGTTTTATCCCCAACCCTCTTCTCACTGCACATAACCTCCCCGGAGAACCTCCCTCACATCTTAACTTCAATCACTGAGTGCTTCACCCGAGTTTCTATCTTCATCTCAGACTTCTTTCTACAGTTCCAGGCCCACACGTCCAAATACTACTTATGGGACATCCCAACTTAGACAACAGGCAGTTTCAGGGTTAATGTTCAAAACTGAATTTGTCATCCACCCCACTTCTGACACTTCTGAGAAAGAAAAGGGCTTCTTTCCCCCTGTCACGTTCCAGATTAGGCAACTGACAGAACAGTGCCGGTCAGCTGGAAGTCATCCCTGGCCTCTCCCCCACCTCCACCTCCGGCACCTCCAAGGCTGCTGCTTTCACCTCCCTCAGCGGCCCCTCCTCCTCATTCCCGACACCATCACCACCAGAGCCTTAGTTATCTTATCATTTCTCCACAGAATTACTGCAAAGTCTCCAGGTTTGCTTTTCTGCCTCCATCTGTGGCTCTCCATCAACACATCATTCACAGGCTGCCAGCCATCTCTGTCAAATGCAAAACTGGTCACATCACTGACTCAAGTGCTTTTTATTATCTTCAGGATAAAAGCCTCACTCCTGGATTCTTTCTGACTTAGTCTGTATTTGCCTTCTCCAGCCTTCTAGCATGTTCTCTCTGCTCCTGCCACAGTGGACTTGTGCCCAGAGCTGGTCCCCTATCCCCTGCACCTCTGCCTGGGAGGTCCCCCTGCCCTCACAGACAACCCATCGAGTCATCTCCTAGTCCCTCCTGGAGAAGAAATCCAGGTCCCAGGAAGTACCTAACACATTACAGGTGCTCACCAAATATTTGCTGCATGTATGCCGGAGTTAATGACAACTCTTTACATTTAATAAATTCTTTGGAATATACAAGGAATTTTCATTCATATCTATAATCATATTTGACAACCACTGCAGGTTTTATCATCCCGAGTTATCAATGAGGAAATAATGGCCCCTGACTTTCCCAAGATGGAAGAGCAGGAATTAATGCAATCATCCCTAACTAAAGGCTTGTCCTCTATTATTATCCTACTTAATTATCAGGTACACCCTGAAAACCCACTATGAGCTAAAAGGAATACAGAAGCAGCCTAGGTCATGGACTCAGCTCTAAAATGTTTAATCTCATCAGAGGCACAACACCCATACACAAAAAAACTGACAGAAAATTCTACAAGATAGTATAGTATATATATAAAATAGATCACCAACTGGGACTTACCACATACACAGAGAACTATATTCAATATCTTATAATATTGGAAAGAATCTTGAAGGTAAAAGAATCTGAGAAGGAACATATATATATGTATATATAATGTACATGGCTAAATTACTGTACTATACACCTGAAACTAACATAAAACTAACACGATATTGTAAATTAACTATACCTCAATTAAAAAAAAAATTCTAAGGAGAAAAAAGAAAGTACAGTGTAGAATAGGGCTAAGTGCCAAAGTGCGTAGTGACCCCAGGAGGAACAGAATGCATTCAGTGGGCACCCACCTATCCTGGCTTCCTGGGGCTCAGAGGGGAAAACATCCCTCTGCCAATGCAGAAGATGCAGAAGCAGCGCGTCTGACCCCTGGGTTGGGAAGATCCCCTGGAGAAAGGAATGGCAAGCCCGTCCAGTACTCTCGCCTGGAAAATCCCACAGACAGAGGAGCCTGGCGGGCTCCAGTCCAGGGGTCTCGGAGTCGGACACGACCGAGTCACTGAGCATGGACACATGCACCCCTGTGCTGGAGAGGCTTTCCTAACAGGAGATGGGGGGCGCAGCATGGCTCTGCAGCCCAATTACACTAGGAATGATTAAACGGGCTAAGACGGGGGCATTTCTTAAGTCCAACATGGTCATGCGGACCATGACAGGTCTGGAGGACAGAAAGGAAACAGCAAAAATGGAAACATAATTGCTTTCTGCCTTTGACCAAATTCCTTCTGCGTTTCAGAAAGTAACAAGAGTAAGAGTTCTCTCACTATGGAAAAACAGAAATCCAGAAACAAAAATGAAAACTTCCTCTGACTTATGAGAGTAAGCTTATGAAACAGAAGTACATTCATCTGCTTTACTTTCTTTCTTTCCTTTTGAAATCATCCTACTTGAATTAAACCATGTTAACTTCCGAAAGGAATTACTTTTACTTTAAATTCTGATGTGGACAAGAGATTTAAATAAGAAAAAGAAAGGCCACCTCTGTCTCTTAATTGCTACCTTGTTATTCCCTGGGACAGTGCTTTGGCTTGATACATGTAGTTGAGCATCAGCAAAGTAAACAATAATGTAATCATTCCCTTCAGTGAAGAGCTGGGAAACTTTTCTGAACATGACAGTGAAAACAAATAGAAAAAGCAGTACAAAATCCCCAAAGGGACAACCAGTACTTTTACCATTCATTTCAACCCCCAGCCACTAGCAACCGACCTCAGGCCATCCCCTCCAATAATAAAGCACATCCCTTTATCTGGAGCAATTTCTTTAAAGCTCTTCTCAATCATTCAACAGGCATTTAACAAGTACATTGTTACTGGAGAAAAAGAAACTGAATACCAACCCTTGCCTTAGACACTTTTGTACCTACCCCTTCCTCATTTTCACTCCCCTCTCCAGTCATTTGTTCCATAGGTACATGATCCCCTAAAACAAATGCTGTTTTTCAGTTGCTCAAGTCACCTCTTACCTAAAATACGTCAATGCAAGATTGCCTCAATGTCAAGCTCCTAGCTATCGATAAAATCATTCATCTATACTACAAAGTATTTACCAATACATATCTCCATTTTATAAAGCAATTATCCTCTGGTGAAAAAAGAAACAAATCTGCATATAACTGTTAAATTCTCGAATCCTTGTTACATGAAGATCTACAATTTTGGTTCTTTCTTCTTTTTAAGTACAAGTGCCTAATCCTTTGCTATATAAGAAAATTTAACCCTACCTCCTCTTTTCTTTCTGTTAGTAAAAGCCAAGCTTTAATCGTTATCTTGTCACTTTGACTATGACATTATTAATGAACATCATTATGTATGTTTCTCCAAAGACCAATTCATAACTTTGCTAATGATGTGAAAACTGTAATTTGAAAAGACTGTACTACAGAAGAACTGTTGATCTTAGAATCTTTCTATCTAAAAACCCACCATGAAGTGTTTACTTTCCAACTTGAATTTATTACTTTAATATTGTAGCTGTTGAATTACAGGTTCTGTATCTATCACACTGCTTGTCAATATCCACATAAACATAAAACTTGTGGCTTTGACAAAGAATCTGAAAAAGTCCCCATACAGTCTGAGAGGGGATAGCCCAATTTGGTGGAATATAATGAATGTCCCTTTCCATCACAGAATATCTGCTTCTTAGGTTCAATTAACCTCTGAATGATTCTCTTTATTCGAGGAAAGTAATTCTCCTTGATGTCCTTGTCATCTACAGGTTGGAAAAGAATTCCTTGCCATCAACTAGCGGCAAAGAATGAGCAGTCACTACCGTGACCCCAAAACACTCTCTTCTTTTCATTCCCCTCAAGTTCTGTCTAGGGCAGCAGGAGGAATTGATAGAGGGGCCAAAATCTTCAGACCGGAGCACTGCATCGATCATGCTGTTTCCTCCCACTGGCACGTGCATTCCCCTGGTTTTCCTTCTCCCCTCTCCTCAGGGTTGTTGTTCTTGACCTATACAGCACTCTCCCCGTGGTCTGAATTTTTACAGCCTACCAGATAAAATGCCCGGTGATCCCTAACACTTCCTGAAAGCACTACCTGCATCGATGTTTTCAAAACCATCTTAGGAGAAAAAAAGACTATGGTGTGGGATCTTGCTACAAAACAAGATTATGGTGTGTTTCACCGCCCTCCCAAGTTTTGGTACAGAACGTGTGGGCCTGGTGCCTGCAACTTGGAGCGAAAACCAGGAGGAGCCCTGAAACACACACACACACACACACACACACACACGGTGCTACAACTTGGAGCGAAAACCAGGAGGAGCCCCGACACAAATACACACACACACACACACACACACACGGTGCTACAACTTTGGAGCGAAAACTAGGAGCCCTGACACAAATACACACACACACACACACACACACACACACGGTGCTACAACTTGGAGCGAAAACCAGGAGGAGCCCTGAAACACACACACACACACACACACACACACACACACACACTGCTACAACTTGCAGCGAAAACCAGGAGGAGCCCTGAAACACACACACACACACACACACACACACACACACACTGCTACAACTTGGAGCGAAAACCAGGAGGAGCCCTGAAACACACACACGCACAGAGTGCTACAACTTGGAGCGAAAACCAGGAGCCCTGACACAAATACACACACACACACACACCTAAAAACCGGAAAGATCCGACTGGGGCCCAGGGCCTGAAAGGTGACACTTGGGATGACAGTGCAATGTGCGCAGCGGAGGCGCCTTCTCCCCGCTTCTCGGGACCCGGGCGACGCGCTCGGCCCACTGCCGACCACTTGCTCCCATCTGCTAAGAAGCGCTGCCCGCCAAAGTGACACGCGTGGCCGAGGTCCGGCCCCGGGCCGGCCGGGCGCACCCCACACCACCCGAGGCCGCCCCCCAGCCTCGCGGCCCCGGGGCCCGCAGGGAGGGCGGGTCCGCTCCGCGCGCCCGGACGCGGCTCCGCGAGGCTGGCGGGCGGCCCGAGGTGCGGGGCGTCTCCTACCGGGCGGTTCACCAGTCGGGGCGGGGTGCTCCGGGGCCAACCGGCGGGCCCGCCACAGGTGCGCCGGGCCGCCCCCACCCCAGCCTCCCGCCGCCGCGGCCCGGCCTTTACCTGCGGCCCGCGGACGGAGGCCCGGGCGCGGCCGCCCTTCCCCGCCGAGCTCGCCGGGCGCACGGACCGACGAACGGACGCCTCGGGTCGGCGACGGAGGGCGCACGGGGCCCCACCCGAAGGCCCCGCCGGGGACGCGAGGGCCGCCGCGGGGAGGGCGCGACCGCCCAACCAGGCCGCCCCGGGGCAGCGCGTCTTCCGCCCGCGGGCCCCCTCCGTCCGTCGCGCTCGCTGCCCCGCTGGAGACGCGCGGGCCCTCGCGCTCGCTCGCGTTTCCTGGCGTCTTTTGGTCCCTCCCTCTCGCCGTCCTTCCTGCTCCTCCTCCTCCCCACCCCGCCCTCCGGGTTGTCAGGGCAACCGAAGCGACGCCGGCCCCCGGGAGGAGAGGCGTTAGAAGGGGCTTGCAGCACCGGGGGCTCGGCCCGTAGGGGCCCGGGAGCAGCTTCCTCTATGGAGCTCCAGAGTAAGGGGGCCGGGGCCGGGGCCGGGGCGGGCCTTCCCTGGAACGGGTGTGGGCGCCCTGCGCGCAGCGCCACAGGCTTTTTTTTTTTTTTTTTTTAAACGCTTTTGACCTGGATATACGGCCTCCCTCTCGCGCTTTCTTCTCCGGGAGAGTCGAGAAAGGGGCTAAATCCCGCGGAGTGTGATTGTCGGGAGCCCGAGGGCTGCGTGAGCTCGGGAATGTGGGCTGGAGGCGGTAGCGCCCCCAGGGTGTTGCTTCCTGAAATGACCTCCCAAGCAAATCCATTTCTTGTTACTATTGCTGTCATTATTATTGGAGCTTCCCTGTTGGCTCCGATGGTAAAGAATCCTCCTGCAATGCGGGAGACACAGGTTCGATCCCTGGGTTGGGAAGATCCCTTGAAGGAGGGCATGGCAACCCACTCCAGTGTTCTTGCCTGGAGAATCCCATGACAGAGGAGCCTGGCGGGAATACAGTCCACAGGGTCGCAGAGTCAGACACGACTGAAGCGACTTGGCATAATAACACAGTCGTCACTGTTTTGTTTGGTACTCTGATTCATTGACCCTAAGTAGCCATTCTGCTTCTAAAATGTCAGCAATTGGACCTGCAAGGAGGCCTGCTCTTGTACATACTAGAAGATATGGCATCCTCTTCCCAGTAGTCGGAGATTTGAAAGAGAGAAAAATTTTGAGGTTTGTGCAAGGGTGTTTAATTCGTTGCTAGAGGTTCTCCGAGGTAGGCTTGGACACGCAAAAAGGGAAAAAGTTACGAGTTCTTTTACTGTTTCCCACTTTGTTTGACAAAAGGTGAGCCGTCTGGAATTATCAGATCTAACACCAGCTTTAACTTACTGTGTTTTTGATTGTTGTTCAGTGTGCTGTGCTTAGTCGCTCAGCCGTGTCCGACTCTTGCCACCCCATGGACTGTAGCCCATCAGGATCTTCTGTCCATGGGATTCTCCAGGCAAGAATACTGGAGTGAGTTGCCATGCCCTCCTCCAGGGTATCTTTCCAACCCAGGGCTCCCACGTTGCAGGCGGATTCTTTACCGTCTGAGCCACCAGGGAAGCACATTGATTGTTGTTTTTATATTATTAGTACTGCCACTACGACTACTATTCAAACCTCTCTAGGGACACAGAGCTCCATCCTTCTTTCCCAAGCTGTTTTATTGCTCCTTTTGTTCTTAAAATAAGAACAGTGTTTCATAGGGAAACTAGAAAGACCTGGAACTGTTATAGGAGGATGCAGTGTGACTCTGACAACCAAGTTGTCTTTTCTTGCACAGTTTCAGAAATGAAAGTACTCAGACCTTGTCCATTCTCTGCAGTATATGCTGATGTTGTTAAAGGTCGTTAGTTTCCAAGGAGGTTTCTAACGAGTTTTACCTTTCTTTTAACTCTCTTGCTGAGCTGAAAGCTTGTAAGTTGAGAATTATAGTTTGAGTGGACTTTATACGCTATTCTGTCACTCACACTTGTAACTCTCTGGATTCTGTGTGTTATCTAACTTGTTGAAAGAAATTTAACTTATAACAATGTTAGAATTTTTGTATCATTTCAAACTAATACCAGGGTGTGTATGTTCTCTCTTTAGAGAAGAAATAAAGTGAAGTGAAATAAATAGAAGAATAAATAAAGTGAAGAAATATCTCTCTTAAAAATACCTTTATTTCTTCAAATTTATGTTACTGTTTAACTGTGTAAACTAAAAATTTCAAGTATGGTATTGAATTTGGTATTTCCAATTTCAATACCAATACCAATTTCAAATTCCAGTACCAATTTCCATGGTATTTCCACGGTATTCTCTATGTTCTAAGTACTTTCCTGGAGTGGAGGATTGAACAGTGAATACAACCCTGTTCACTTTGATTATTCCTGGGAACCTGAGCAGACACTTGCCCAAGAACTTCTGAAAACCTCCCTGGGGTCTGAGATTAGGGGAAAGCAAACGGACAGAAGGCTTCCGGCAGAATAACCCAACAAAGAATGAGGGAAAGGGGTCCCAGACAGGTCCCTGAGACCAGAGAGAGCAGTGTGCGTTTAAGGTTCAGAGTTTGAAGATCAGTAGAACTGTGACTGAGAAGACAGAGGGGTGGAGGGGAGGAGGAAGAAAAGAGACAAGGCTGGAAGAGTGAGTAGGAGCCAGATCCTGGAGACTTTGTAAAACTGTGAGAAATTTATTACCTCTTTGAATGACACATCTCGTTTATATCTGATCACAGATATATCTGATCACACTGGGTCTTAACGTGGAAAATATTTATTAAATAATCTTTTATGCCTGGGACAGAACTGTACACTTATTCTTTTTTACATACTCTCAAATGCTGTCACTAGTTTAATTTTAGATAATTCAAACAATGACCATTTACCTTAGAGAATTCTTTTTTTTTTTTTTAATTTTTTTTAAAAAAATTTTTCAGTGGGTTTTGTCATACATTGATATGAATCAGCCATAGAGTTACACGAATTCCCCATCCCGAGGAATTCTTTAGCAGCCTAATAAACATCATTTTGGGTGAATATTAATTTATTTGCTGTTAATAAATATTTTAAAGGACAAAGATTAGATGGTCTTTAAGGTCCTTTTTAACTTCAAAAAATGTACCCTACCAGATTCCACCTGAGACTCAAGTTACTATTTTATCCTCTCAAAGATATTGGAAAATACTATGGCTGTGATATTAACAAATAGGACAATTATTCTGTCATCAGAATAACAAAATTAACAATATAGTATGTTGTTATGCCAATATTATCTGGCATATTTTAAGCCTGGTGTATACATGATACCATTTGTTATTGGGGGGTTTCAAGTAGCATTTTACTGGTGTAGTTGAATATAGCACCAGTAAACTGATTTAAAAGGAGGCCCCTTCTTCATTGCCTTTAAGGATTAAACATGTATCTAAGGACAACACCAAAGAACTACTAGAAAAAACCCCCAAGTCAGTGTTACCCATTCTGTTTCCACACACTTAGGTTTCTATTACTTTTAGGAGTGACCTTTATTAACTGAGTCATTAAAATCCCATAAACATAAGCACTTCAAATCCCACAGCTGGATCACACTGGCAATAAGCAGAGGGTGACTGGGGCTACCACTGTTTTGCAGAATGATAGTAAGCCAATGATCCAAGAAATGACTCCAGGGGGAAAGGGGCAGATTAAATCAGCTTACAACCCTGGGCTGTTTGGAATGGTTTTGGCTCTTGGCTTACATATTTACATCTTTAATTATTTTCTTCCTAAACTAACAACGCGGTTGGAAAGATAACCCACGTATGAAATAACATGAAAAATGCACATCAAATTCCTATTTTTAAAAAATTATTTATTTTTGACTGTGCTGGGTCTTCACTGCTATGCACAGGCTTTCACCAGTTGCAGCTAGTGTGGGCTACTCTCCAGCTGCCGTCCAAGTGCTTCTCACTGTGGTGGGTTCCCTTGTTGCGGAGCACAGGCTCTAGGCGCACCGGCTGGGTAGTTGTGGTGCATGGGCTTAGCTACCCCGCGACATGTGGCTTCTTCCCCAGCCAGGGCTTGAACCTGTGCCCCCTGCCTTGGAAGGTGGATTCTTATCCACTGTCCCACCAGTGAAAGTCGCTCAGCCGTGTCTGACTCTTTGCAACCCCACGGGCTGTACAGTCCATGGAAGTCTCCAGGCCAGAATACTGGAGTGGGTAGCCTTTCCCTTCTCCAGGGGATCTTTTCCCACCCAGGGATCGAACCCAGGTCTCCCACCTGGCAGGCGAATTCTTTACCAGCTGAGCCACAAGGGAAGCCTGAGAATACTGGAGTGGGTAGACTATCCCTTCTCCAGTGGATTTTCCTGACCCAGGAATCGAGCTGGAGTCTCCTGCATTGCAGTCAGATTCTTTACCAACTGAACTCACCACCAAGGAAGTTCCAAATTCCTTTTTTTCTATTTTTTTTTTTAAGAGAAGATTTAAGTTCAACAGTACTATCTCTTCCCTAATATTTTATAAGTGGTAATGCCAAGGAGTAGCTTTGCAGGTCTTTAAACTTTCCTCTCATGATCTTCCCTAGCCCACCAAATCACCCTAAACAAGTACATAATCTAAATTTTAAAATGTGCATATTTATCAAGTGCAGCATCAAGATATACCCTTAGCTCCCACTTACAACCTTATTGCCACCTGCCCTCTAAACTCGCCTTAAATTAAAAACGCTGGGCCTATTTCAGGCCAGGCAGCAGTTTCTTGATAGATACCTCCCTTTTCAAAGAAATCCTAAATGGGATTCTAGGTTACTCCAGTGACTAAGAGACTGAGACATAGCCTTAAAGGGGTGAAGACCTGTTTCTCCAAACCTGTTTTCCCACTGGTCTGCCCCATCTATGGGTAGGATTTCACCATCTTCCCAGCTCCTCCGGCTGGAAATCCAAGTGTCATCCTGAGCTCCTCTCTTTTACTCAGCACCCCTCCCACTCACCCCACCCATCAGCGTGCCTGTTTATTCCACCTCACACACACCCTAACTCTGTGTCTTTCTCCCTGCGGTCCTCACCCATACTCCAAGCCACCATCTTGCCTAGCCCGTGATGGGAGTCTCTGCTGATTTCTGCACTTCCTCTCCCCACCTGTGCTCACCTGGGGACCAGAGTAAGCTTTTCAAAATGCACAGGTCATGTCACTCCCCTGCCAAAAGGCCCCCACACCCCCGCAAGAGTTCTCATCCAGCTGCCTCAGCAACCCACCGCGTATAGGATCTGGGGTACATGATGCTTCAGCCCAACGGTCTTTTTGTCCCTTCAACGTACCAAGCTCCTTCGGGACTGCGGGTCTTGGCACAGGCTCTTCCCGGGGGTGGGGGGGAGGTTCTCCCTCCTGCTCAGGTCCCACACAGTGTCTTCTGGTCTCAGCTTAAATGCCATTCCTTTGTGCTTCGTGTTCAGTCGTGTCCAACTCTTTGCGACTCCATGGACGGTAGCCCGCCAGGCTCCTCTGTCCATGGGATTTCCCAGGCAAGAATACTGGAGTGGGTGGCCATTCCCCTCTCCAGGGGATCTTCCCGACCCAGGGATCGACCCCCTGACTCCTGGGTCTCCTGCATTGTAGGCAAATTCTTCACCGCAGAGCGGTCAGCGATGCCCCATGTCACTCCTTGGTGCATGCTTCTCCAAAGAGGGTCAGGCCCCCTCCCTGTGTTACTCCTGTCTCTGCAGTGATCACAACCTGTGATTCTCTTGTTAATGTTCACAATCTGTGTTCTCCACCGGGCTGTAGGGTGGCTAAAGAGTGCCCAGTCTACCATTTTGCTTCCAACACTTAACATGGAATAGGCCCCAAACAAGCATTTACTGAATGGATGGCACTGCTGTGAACACCTGGGTGCCTTATTTAGTTTTATTTCCTTAAGAGTGTTGCAATGTGCTTCAAAAGAAAGCCATTTTACTCTGTAACAGAAAGGGCTATGCACCAGTGAGATTTGACTTGCCTCTTGTGTTGTATGCTTTGGGTAAAGTTCATTTAAATCAGGAGCTTGTAAATGTCAGGTGAATTACAAATATGGCATTTCTTTTTCTTCACTAGTTTAAAAGGGGGTCCTTTGAGTATCTTATTCTATCCAGTAAAATTAAGGAAATAAGAAGGGAATCTTATCTGGGGGTACTGAAAGACTGCCAGCTCATAGACTCGACAAAATCTTTGCACTGCCATCGAGTACTTGTTCATTAATTATCTGAGAGACTGCTGAGTATTTAAGAGCAATAAATTAGTGAAACTCAGGAGTGATTTTTAAAAGTCTGTGTAACAATTTTTTGTCAAGTAGTCTTAGTCTCTTACAGAGTGAAGCAAGTCAGAAAGAAAGACACCAATACAGTATATTAATGCATATACATGGAATTTAGAAAGATGGTAACGATCACCCTATATGCGAGACAGCAAAAGAGACACAGATATAAAGAACAGTCTTTTGGACTCTGGGAAAAGTTGAGGGTAGATGAAATGAGAGAATAGCATTGAAACATGTATATTACTATGTGTGAAATAGATCACCAGTCCAAGTTCAATACATGAGACAGAGTGCTCAGGGCTAGTGCACTGGGATGACCCTGAGGGATGGGATGGGGAGGAAGGTGGGAGGGGGGTTCAGGATGGGGGACACATGTATGCCCATGGCTGATTCAATGTATGGCAAAAACCACTACAGTATTGTAAAGTAATTAGCCTCCAATTAAAATAAAAGACTAATTTTTTTTAAAAAAGAATATTAATTCTATCAATTAGATTGCAATTCAAAAGTTACCATTAAGAAATAAAGGCTTATTTGAATCAAGTTTAAAACTTAAAAAAATTCAAAGCAACAGGTTTTAAATAGCTATAAAATCCCCATCAAAATACTGATGCTCATTGCCATCCTGACCTCAGGATGCTCAGCCCACCACAGGGAGAAGCAGACAGACTGGATGGGTGCAGCTGTGTCTCAGTAGAAGCTCAGCGCTATCCTCCAGCCAAGTCTGTACCCGATAACTTGGATTCCACCTCCTCTTGCTGGGGAGAGATAGCCTGTTACCACCTGCTTGGTCTGGGGAATCTGCCCAAACAGGCCCAGGAACTGAACTAAACTGACCAGTTTCCTGGAGGGGCTTGTGCCTGAGCATCACCCAAGAGTGGCCTGGATGAGTCATTAAGTACAGAAGGTGGTGCAAACTCATTCACAATAAACAATTCACACCAGTGTTCTGTGCATTCCCTTGCTCACCGGGCTGGGGCAAAACTGGAGATGCTTATCCTGGGACCCTGCCCAAGTCTGGGGACATTTGTGTCCTGAGAAGCAGAAAAAAAGGAGGAGGCATCCCTTGTTTTTAAATTCCTTTAGCTGAAACACCAATACGTTGGCCTCCTGATGCAAAGAACTGACTCATTTGAAAAGACCCTGATGCTGGGAAAGATTGAGGGCAGGAGGAGAAGGGGACGACAGAGGATGAGATGGTTGGATGGCATCACTGACGCAATGGACATGAGTTTGGGTAGACTCTGGGAGTTGGTGATGGACAGGGAGGCCTGGCGTGCTGTGGTCCATGGGGTCGCGAAGAGTCGGACACGACTGAGCGACTGAACTGAACTGAACTGAGCTGAGCTGTAAGCCACCCCCTTCCAGGCTGTCAGGGACCCCTTCCTGGCCTCACCTTCCTGGGACAGTTCTCTCGTTCTCACTCTCCTGCCTCCTTGTTTTTGTCCGGAACTCGCTCACTGCCCGTCCGTGTATCTGTCCTTAAAAACATCTTGCCAACGTTACCATCTCTTAAAAAAAACGTTGCCTCTCTGTTTACCCTCCTCCAACCAAAATCAGAGTTGATTTCTCCCTCGTAGATACTGTCTGCATTTTATTGCTACTTTTATTATTCTAACGTGTTGTGATTGATATATATGTATTTGTTCAACTCTCCCATTAGAAGTTACCTTGAAATGGGGACTTCCCTGGTGGCCCATGGTTTAAGAATCTGCCTTCCAATGCAGGAGATGTGGGTTTAATCCTTGGTCAAGAAACTAAGATCCCAGATGCCTTGAAGCAACTAAACCCTCACACTGCAGCTAGAGAAGTGCCCTCAATGCAGACCTGGCACAGACAAAAAAAAGAAAGTTAACTTGAAATGGACTAAGGGCTTAAATGTCAGACCTGAAATTCTAAAGCTCTTACCAGAAAACACAGGGAAAGAGCTCCTCAGCATAGATCTTGGCAATGGTTTTTTGGATATGACACTAAAAGCACAAGCAACAAAAGTAAAAAAATCAACACATGGGAGAACATCAAATGAATAATCTTCTATACAGCAGAAGAAACAATCATCAAAACGGAAAGGCAGTCTATAGAATGGGAGAGAATATTTGCAAACCATCTCTCGGTAAGGGACTGATCATCTCAAACGTATTAGGAACTCATACAGCTCAATAGCAGGAAAACAGTCCATTTTAAAACTGGACAGGAGACCCGAACAGACATTTTTCCAAAGAAGATATATGCAAGTGGTCAACAGATATGTGAAAAAGTGTTCAGCATGACTGATCATCAGGAAATGTGAATTGAAACCACAATGAGCTGCCATCTTACACCTTTCAGAATGGCTGTTATCAAAAAGATACAGAGAAGTGTTGGCAAGGATGTGGAGAAAAGGGAACCCCAGTCCACTGTGATGATCCTCTTGATAACACAGGTCAGCCCTATTCATCATGAGAGGCGGCTACACAAGGACCTGAAGAGCAGAGGGTGAGAATCACTGGGGTCATCTTGGAGGCTGGATATCACAGACATTCTGTCAGTTGTATTACTTGTTTTAAAGGCTTTTTATATTTTATATTTATTTTCATATTTTTATATTTGTATTTTCTCTGGCTTCCCTGATAGCTCAGTTGGTAAAGAATCTGCCTGCAATGCGGGAGACCTGGGTTCAATCCCTGGGTTGGAAAGATACCCTGGAGAAGAGAAAGGCTGCCCACTCCAGTATTCTGGCCTGGAGAATTCCATGGGGTTGCAAGAGTTGGACACGACTGAGTCACTTCCACATTTTCTCCATTATGCGTTTGTTGTCGATTTCATCTATTTCTTCTTATATCTTTACTTCCATCATTTCAGTTTGCTGTTCTCTTTTAAAAATTTTTTTGAGATAAATTCTTACATCATTGCTTTCAGCCTTCTTTTTTAAATAAATGCATCTAAGGCTTTGAATTTCCCTCTGAGCCTAAGTATTTTTTGGTTTTGTTTATTTTTAGCAAAATTGTTTTGTAGCTTACATACATATGAGAAAGTAGACAATGTTAAATCTCTAGGTTGATGGATTATCACAAAGTAAACACACTCTGTTACTAGTACCCAGATGTGGAAATGGACTACCAGTGGTTATTTAAGTCTGAAACTCATAGTATTGTCATCTATTTTAAAGGTCACATCTGATCATTTCAACACCTGAATCACTTGTAGGTTTGTCTCTCATTTCTCTTGTTGCTCTTAGTATTCAGTAATTTGGTCATGTATCCTGGAATTCCTGGTAAGTTTTGATTGAATCCTTGACATTCTTTGTGAAAAATCATAGAGGTTTGGGTAGGTATTATCTATAGAGAATTTTATTTACTTTTGGTTAGCTTTTAGGTTACAAATAAATTACCTTGCCTCAGCTGAGGATACTCTGTTTTCAATTTGCCCTTGTTTCTAGGATGTTGTCAGCCATTTCAGGGACATTGGCTGAAAATCTAGAGTTTTCACTAGTGTCCTTCCTATTCAGCAGGTCTTATCCTTCATTTCTTGATGCTTAGCACCATGATATTGCCAAAATTTCTGCTTATTCATGGTCAGCAGCTTCCTCAAGGAGGGCTTCTGGGCTAATTTCTCGTGTCCCCTTTTCACTGGAGTCTTGGCCCATTAAGCCTTGGTTGTTTTGGCAGTCTTCAACTCCAGTGCTTTTGTGTGACTGTTGCAAGTTTTACTTTCTATCTGTCTTGCCCCAGCTATGAATCAACCGCAGGTACTGTAGGGGGGATGTAGGGCCAGTTTCAATGTTCTTTTCTTCTCTTGGGGAACTTGGTCCCTAATCTTGTCTACCTTCTTGGACCTTATTGCCTTCATATAGCTGTTTTTAAATATACTATGCAGTTTTTGTTCTTTGTGGAAGTATTACTGCAATACCTGCTAGAAGATTAAATTGATAATTAAAACTTAACAGAAGATCCTCAAAGACATTTAATTCAAAAGACTTAACCAGGGCTTTCAATAAATTTTTCATAGCCTTCTATTTCTTTTAAGATCTGAAAGCATATGTAAAATTTAATTTATTACATCCAGAAGTATTTCCTGCCTTTTAATCATTCAATATGTAGTTCGCGATTTATGCATAATATCCCTGTCTTCTGGTTTGTGATCAAATTGTGTAAATCCTAGTTAATAAAGATAACTTTAAACATCAGTAGATTATATTTTTGGGCTAAGTCCTTGAAGATTAAAAGAAACTTTTATGACTATTTTATGTCCATTGTAGAGAAAGCACTTTTGATGGTTAAAAATTATATATACCAAAAAAAAAGTATATATATATATATACACCAAAAATAAGGTGAGGCCAAAGATAACTAATGGAATAGTTTCTCCAGGGGAAAGCAGTGTCTGCTATCTATTAACATCTTATCTGTTAATTTAGTTGAAAATGTGCTCAGGTAATTCCTGGAGTTGGTTAAAGGTGATACTTAAGCCTTCTTGGATCTACTTAGATGGTGGTGATCTTTTCTCTCTTGGTTGGCTGGCTTCCTCTCTATTCTGTGCATATTTTGGGATAAGGGCACCTGTGTCACCCCACTATATATTATTAGTTTCAAGTGCCCAAAGAGAGACAGAATTTTCTTTCTTAATTTGAATTATAAGGGCAGGATCCTTGTTAGACCAGCTGTATCGGATGCCTACTCCATCGTGAAGGATGGAGTGGAGGGATGTCTGTGACAGCTCATAAGCCAGGGAAGCTGTAAGGATCTGGGTGAATGTCACGGCATCGTCAGCCAAGGTGACTGCAAAACCATCGTGGTTCTATACTGTGTTCAGTGGGTCTTTGACTTGTTGCTGCTCTTCACTAGGAGGGAGGCCTGATCCTCACTGAGCATCTCCTCCAAAACTGTTACCGTGGAAGCAGGGACTGACTCTTCACTGAGTTACTTCTAAGATCCATTCAAAGAAGCGGGGACTATTTTTTTTTTTAAATGACTCAACTGTTTGACCTTGCTTAAGGTGACAGACATGAGTGGTGCTATAAACCAGAGCAGCACTGCAGCCAAGTCTCTCTGACCAGTATAGAATTACCTCTTACTCACAGCATTTCAAACGTCAAGGTATACAGCAGCCACACCAAACTTCTCTGCAAGTCTCCTTTCTTCCCATTTCTCAGAATGAAAATCCTCATGACGTTGCTCTTTAGAAAGTTCTCTGTACTACACCTGCTTTCTTGTCTTCCACAGTGAGAGAGTCAAACTTAAATTTAAGGAATCTTTTATGCAGACTAACATAATGAATTTAGGCCCAGTGAAATCCAAGACACGGAGTAGCCACAGTATTCTCAGTTCTTGGTGTATAAAGTGAAAATAACTTGTATCCCAGTTTACCATTTAATCCTAAGACTGAAGCTGGTCTAGGAGTCAGAGCTGTGGTGTCACAGGCTGTGGCTGTGAGCAGGCACCCCTGACACAGCGTCCTGAAAGCCGGCTTTGTCTGTTTCACCATTGAAAACCAAGGATGACAGAAGTGTTAGTCACTCATCGTGCCCGATTCTCTGAGGCCCGCATGGACTGCAGCCCACCAGGAGCCTCTGTCCATGAGATTTTCCAGGCAAAGATGCCGGAGTGGGTTGCCATTTCCTTCTGTGCGGGATCTTCCTGACCCAGGGATCAAATCCGGGTCTGCTGCACCGCAGGCGGATTCTTTCCTAACTGAGCTGTGAGGGAAGCCCTAAATAATGACACAGTTCAGGACCAAACTCCCTGATTCGAATGAGCTCCGGACCTTGAGTGCTTGAAACACGCCAACCACACAGAAGGTCGTGTGTCGCCTGTCCTGATGGGGTATGTCATTAGGTCAGTGTCCTGCTTCTGTGGTTCAGGTATTGCAGTGGCCATGTGTCTTGGGTCTGGGAACACCATGAATTACATGGTAGACTTTTCAGATCTGTAAAGGAATAACAATTGCTGTTCAAGCCTGGCATTATCCCCTTTGTGCTATATTTGCATGAATATGGAGCCTGTCCTTTTTTTTTTAAACTTTATTTTGTACTGGAGTATAGCCAATTAACAATGCTGTGATAGATTCAGGTGGACAGCAGAGGGACTCAGCCGTACAGACACATGTATCCGCTCTCCCCCAGACTCCCGTCCCATCCAGGCTGCCACAGAACATTGAGCAGAGCTCCCGGTGCTATATGCAGCTTGTCTTAATTTATGCTTCCTGTTATTACAAATGTGTATTTCATATCACACACATACATATGTACTTCTTACTTTGGAAATTTTGAGAGTCATAGCGTAGTTCGAAGTCTTAGAATGAACACTTTTATTCCTTTCATGGAGATATGATTGTTTACATTTTGCCACACTGGACCTCTCTTGCCATCTCTCTCTCTTCCCCTCCCCTCTGTCACTTCTTGGATACACACACACACACACACATCCTTTTGCTGAACCATCTGAAAGTGTTTGTACATAGCATGGCACTTCAATCCTGAATACAGCAATATGTGGAGGACATTCTCCTACATAGTCACAGTACAATGAATAACAGCCTCCAAACTCAGCCGTAATGGTGGTAATAATACCTCATGTGGACTCCCTATTCATAGTTTCTCAATTGCCTTCATAATATCCTATATGGCTGTCTTTATTTCTTTCCAAGTAACCAGGATCTGATCCAGGATTGTACACTGTGTTTAATTGTCAGAGTCTTTTAAGTCTTCTTTAATCTAGAACAGTCTCTCATATTTTTTTTTTCTTTCATGACACTGACAGTTTTGAAGTGGCCAGCTGTCTTTACGGAATGTCCCAGGCTAGATTTGTCTGACTGTTGCCTGAAGATGTATTCAGTGAGGTATTTTCACAAGGGGATGTAACCTTACACTGAGGCTGCGGATTCCAGCTCTGTATCCTATTTTGATACAAAGTTGCGGCCGCAGCAGAAAAGGAAGAGATTAATTTTCTGGAAGGCAAGGGAAATCCCAGTTGAAGAATCTCTGTTGAGAAGAGAAAAACTAGTTTCTCCGGGTTGTCAAGTCTGTGCTACAAGAGCCTGTCAATTCATGGCGCTAAAGCCACTCCTTGGTTCTTGCCCTCTGTAGGTGTGGGGCGGCGGGGCGGCAGGCAGCCTGGAAAGGAAAGGCGTGCCCTTCTTTTCTAAGAAATCTGCTCCGAGCAGAGGAGAGAACCTGACATGCGTGAAATAATTTTCCAGTGGAATAAGACAGTGCGTCTCAGCTTAGGGCCAGGGCGCAGCTTTGGGCATGGCCAAGAATGAGTGAATCAGTGGCTGGTAGTTGGGCCAAAGCCTGCTCTCCATATTTTTATTTTGACTGCTTCCCAGTATCCACTTATGACTCAAATCAGACCTGTGTCTTTGCAGCCTTCCACACGCAATACCCCTGGAGAAGGGAAAGGCTACCCACTCTGGGATTCTGGCCTGGAGAACTCCTGGGACTGTATAGTCCTTGGGGGGTGGCAGAAAGTTGGACACGACTCTGACTTTCACAAACGCGCACCGCAGTGATTTTACTCCTTCACCCTGTGCCCTGTCTCCTCTGCCATCTCCTGTCTGCGCTGGTGGCCGCCCCCGAGACGCCCCCAGGCCCCCTCCTGCCCCAGCGTCCTCCGCCTGGTCCCTGCCCCGTTGAGCCAGGTTGGCCTGTAGGGCCGGTGGCATGGGGCACAGTGCTGAGGTCCCTCCCTCGATTAGGTTGTAGATGACCGGAAAGTCTGCCTCGGGCCGATGTTCAGCCTTTGTCTTTCTTTCAGCCTCTTTCTTTCTCTCTTTTCCCAACCACCTGACAGTTGCAAAGCCATGAACGCACTCAAGCGTCCCTCTGACCGAGGACCAGCGAGGACTGGCTCCTGCCAACAACTCAGGGAGCTCGCTCGTAGCCAGATTCTCCAGGCGCAGCTGAGCCTCGAGATGCAGGCGACCTTGGCTGGCAACTTGACGGCCACCTCAAAGGGAGGCTCTGAGCCCTATCTGCCCAGCCAAGCCATCCCCAGACTCCTGACCCTTCAAAACCACAAGATAATAGGTTCTTGTTGTTTTAAGCCACGAAGCTTGGAGGTAATTTGTTATGCAACCTTGGAATATCAGACACCACCTTGTGCCAGACACCCTGGCCTTCCTGACTCCAGGCAGCACTGATCTCGTCCAGCCAGAACTCCTTTTACACTTTGCCTCTTTTTCACTCTTTCTAGAATTTCTCATTTTACTTTTGAGATAAGTACTATAGTCTGTTGCTATTGTTTAGTCGCTAAGTTGTGTTCAGCTCTTTGCAACCCCAGGGACTGTAGCCCTCCAGGCTTCTCTGTCCATGGGATTCCCAGACAAAATTACTAGAGTGGGTTGCCATTTCCTTCTCCAGGAGGTCTTCCTGACCCAGGGATCAAACCCGTGTCTCCTGCACTGGCAGGCGGCTTCTTTACTACTGAGCCACCAGGAAAGCCCAAGTAATACAATGACAAGTTTCAAAAATCCAAAGTTACCAAAGAGTATACAGTGAAAGGCCATCTCTTCCTCTGACACTGTCCCCCAGGTCCCACCCTGCAGGCAACTACCGTGTTAGTTTTTGATGTATCATTCCAGAGATAGTTTAAACATTGTGTATATATGTCAATACAGGTAAATTATATAAGCTACATTCTTTTTCTCTATTCTATACCTTTTTTTTTGTCACCTGTTTTGGAGAGCTTTCTGTTTATTCCATCATGAGGTTTTTCATTTTTTTAAACAACTGTGCAGTATTCTACAGAATGAATTTATCTAATTTATTTAACCAGTCCACTGCCGCTGATCATTCAGTTTGGTTCCAGTCTTTGCTACCATGATAGGGTGAACAAAAGATGTCTATTTCCTAATCCCCCAAACCTATGACTGTGTTACCTCCTGTGGCAAAAGGGGGTTTGCTGCTGTATTGAGGTAAGGATGGCGAAATGGGGAGAGTGGTTGTATTACTCAGGTGGGCCCAAAGGAATCAACCACAAGCGTCTTTGTAAGAGGGAAGGAGCCGAATCAAACGCCGGAAGTGGGTGTGAGGGTGGAAGGGGAGGCTGGAGCGATGCGAGGTCAGGCACCGCAGAATGTGGGAAACCTCTAGAAGCTGGAGAAGCCTTGGGAATGGACTCTCCCTTAGAGCCTCCAAAAGAATAGGCCTTCAGTTTCTGTTTTCGCTGGATAAGACTCATCCTGGACTCCCATGTCCAGAGCTGTAAAAGAATACATGTGTATTGTTTTAAGCTACTTTGTTTGTGGCTTAAAGCTCAAGGCTCAAATTGGTTCCAGCGGCATAGGAAACTTGTCCAGCTATTCTTAGAACCACCGTGGACAAAGTTGCACTAAATAACAGGTCCTGTGCCTGACATTCTGCGTTTGTGCTCATATATTTGTAGAATAAATGTCTAGGTGTGGGATTGCCTAGAGTCAAAGGCAGTGAGAGTTTGGTAATTGCTATCATCCTCCACAGGGCTTACACTAATTTCCTTTCCAACAGCAATGTACATCTCTCTCTTTCTACAGCCTCCCCAGCATCTGCATTTTTCAGACTTCTGGATTTTTACCATTCTGTGACTGATAAATCCTAATTTCCTTGTGTGACTGAAAGTGGGGTCTGGCTGCTTACCTCTCAAAAGCCAATAAAGAGGCCAAGTTTATCGGTGGAAAGTTTGCTTTATTTTGGATGCCGGGAATGGGGGTGGGAGGGGCAGACACCTGTCCGAGGGCTGACTGCCACATCCCCCCCCACCCCCCCACCCCCCCCCCCCCCCCCGACAGTCAGGGGCAAGAGCTTTTATAGACAGAGGGAGGGGCTCCATGCAGACACAGCACCGTCAGCTCTGTCATCTTGAAATTGGTCGTCAGTGGTCTGAGCAGCGCCATCTTGTTTTAGGTACAGTTACTCTTCAGTTCCAGAGTCAGTTTGTTTCCATTTCTTGAGGCCAGTTCTTGGAATCGTGGCCGCCTATGGCATGGCTAGTGTCGGGTCATAGTTAACCTCTCCACGTGGTGGGGCTTCAGTATCTATAAGACAGCTCACGGGATAGGGCTCAGAATATCATCTACAGTCTTTGAGGAAGAACTAAAGGTCCTTGACTTTGCTTCATGACTCCATTATTTGGTCTCCTTTGACTGTTCTCCGTTGTTTCTGCATGTTCTCACTTCTCTGATTAAACTTATTCTTTGGATAAAGTTTTGCCACAGAGCAAAGTCAGGCGGAGGACATGGGGGAAGGACCATAGCGCCCTGCTTCGTTTCCCTAGAACGACCTGATCATTAACTTGTCCTCATCTGCACCGCATGGTTAGGGTGTGACCTTCAGGGTTAGGATTCGGTGTTTATTTCTGCCTTATCTTCCACCGTTTGCCTTTGTGCCCCTCCCACTACCGGACGTAAAATGGGTTCTGCCCGGAGAAATGAGACAAGAAAATATCCAGAGGCAGCGATAAGGAATGTCCATTTTATCCATCTCTGTATCCCTCAAGTTCCGTTGAGGGATAATGTCTATTTTGGACTTAAATATCCTAATCGCAGTCGCTGACGAGTGAAGAGTTAAGAAACGGTTGCCTGGCAACGTGGGGTCATTCTCGCTGTTGGGTGGATGTGGGCAGGATCAGCAAACACAGCTAGCGTACAGCCCCACCTCCAACCCCAGACCTTCCCTCGGAGGTCAACACAGTCCAGGCTCCTCGCCAGTCCTCGGATATTGTTTGCTCACGCAATAAAACCTGCTTGCGGTGCCCAGTTCAAGGACCAGCAGCTGCATCAGGAGCTGTAACTCAAGTTGCAGTTTTCCTGCAAAGGGGACAAATGGAAACTTGCGCCGCCACCTTCCTCCTCTCTCCTTACCTTGGGGTCGAGCTACATCCCCGTTCCTCACGTTTCCTTCTTCTTTTGTACGGCTGACATCTTTTTAAAAAATATTTCTTTTCCGAGTTTCCAGCATCCTTATTTACTTTTTTTGAGCTCTTGAAACTTCAGGGAAAGGAAACGCTATAACCCTCTTAAAAACACTGGAGAGTGAAGTTTGTTGCTTTTGTTTATACTGTAGACTGGTTGGTTTGACATTTTAAAACATTTAAAAGTTTTGAGAAATCTCCTGGTTAGTAACTTGAACTCAGCTGATTTAAAAAAAAAAATCTGTTTAAGGTGTAGTGTTTAGCTTCCGTGTGAACCAATGTTAGACTATGGGTTTAGGATTTTCAAAACTTCCAAGGAACTACAAAACTTAATGAAACAAACGTAATAAATCATGGATGTACAGAGGAGCCCAATTACCAATTTTTTTCCCTGCTGTTTCTTGAAGAGGAAAAAGGATACAAAACAGTGAAGCCTTTTAGTAAAAGAGAAACATGTACCTTCTTCCTGTTTGTATTCTGAATAGGTAATGACAAAAATGCCCAACAAATGATTTTTAAGGTAGAACGGTGATTCTCCGTTTTCTTTCTGCTTATGTGTGCACATCTTTGTTGGCGCTCCCTCTGCATGGCGCCTAAACTTGAGTCCTTTAGTGTCTAGCAGAAGGAAGGCATGCTAGTAAACAGACTCGGTCCAGAGGCCTGTCTTTCCAGGTGCTTTCAGTTGTAACTTGATCACAGATAACAGCCTGAGTCTGGCCACTTTGCCACACCTGTGTCTACTAAGGCTTTCCGTATGAGTCCTCGCCATCCCTGCTTCCAAGTGCTTCTATATCTGAGTTTATTTTGTTCTTTAGTCGCCCAGTCATGTCCGACTCTTTTCTGACCCCATGGACTGCAGCCTGCCAGGCTCCTTTGTCCATGAGTTAATCTTAGATAAAAACAAATTGTGGTCCTGCCAGCAGCTCAGGGAGACAAGGTAGCGTGGATGGGCACGGGGGTCCGTCCGGCCTGCGTTACTGTCGGCTAGCTCCGGGATGTTTCCCACTTCCCGTGGCTCAGGGAGATAGTGAGCCTGACCTTGCAAGGTTCCCGTGAAGGTTGAGTGAGACAGTGTGTGAACCGTGTCCACCACCGTGGGGCCTGGCTTGTTAATGACCATGTAGGTCACACGGTGACACTTGACATAAACTGAAACAAGACCTGGAAGAAGATGAGTGACATCAACCCGGACCGATCGGCCCAATGAAAGGCTAAGAAGAACCACTGAGAGACGGGGTGCGTTTTCTATCACTCTAGTAACCGTTAGAGTGGTCACTTATGACCTCACTAGTGTCCCATGACAGTGTGGGACGCTTCTGTTTTTTCCTGAGGAAAGCAACTTCCTATGGACATTTTAAAACATTTAAAACATTTTAAAACATTTCCACCCCCAAAAGTCTCTGTGACAGTCTTCATTCTTTGAGATGTCACATTCTAAATTTGGCATTACTTTCTCCTCATTTTCTAAACCCCCTTTGTGCATCACATTTGATATTTTAGAAAAGATCTGAGTGGTCTCTTTATTGGGTAAGTCCCACTAGACTTGCAGCTAGACTGCAAGCCCCGTGAGGACAGGACCCAGTCCTGCGCGCATGTGTCATCTGCAGGTTCACGGGGAAGACACCGGGTGGGCACTCAGTACTGATCGAGTAAGAATGTGGAAGAAAATGTAGGCAGCATTGAAACCCAAAGACAGAGAAACGTTACAGAGAGTTGGGGGAAGAAAGGCTGCTGGAAGGCATGTATCCTAGCCATTTTCACCATATTTTCTCCCCTAAGGAGAAAAACTAAGTTCTCCCTAACAAGAGAAATTAAATACTAAGGGACAGGATGTGTGTCATGTATGGCTGAGTTTTGACAGACCACAAGCATGGTAATATCTAAGACCTTCCTTCTCCCTGATAACGTACTGTTGTACATTAAAGGGTTTCCCTCATAGCTCAGTTGGTAAAGAATCTGCCTGCAATGCAGGAGACCCCAGTTCGATTCCTGGGTTGGGAAGATCCACTGGAGAAGGGAGAGGCTACCCACTCCAGTCTTCTTGGGCTTCCCTGGTGGCTCAGCTGGTAAAGAATCTGCCTTCAATGTGGGAGACTTGGGTTCCATCTCTGGGTTGGGAAGATCCCCTGGAGAAGGGAGAGGCTACCCACTCCAGTATTCTGGCCTGGAGAATTCCGTGGACTGTATAGTCCATGGGGTTGCAAAGAGTCGGGCATGACTGAGCGACTTTCACTTTCCTTCTCCCTCCTCCTGGCCAAGAGCACATTTGGGAGGACAAGTGGAAAGTGCATGAGTAGAGGCCTGGGTCTCCAAGCTCATGTCCACCTCCTGAGCAGTTGATTCGCTGCAGAAGGGCAGGGAGGTGGCTGTGTGATGAGAAGTGTGGTCCGTGAGCTCCTGGGTCAGGCTGGGTGTGGAGGTGTAGGTAGCAGGAGAGTTTCTGGCAATGAACTTGCCCCCACGCAGAGGGAAGTTTGATGAGAGGGAGCCGGGAAGTCAGGGAGCAGGTGGAAAAGCCCTAGAATGGAATGACTGTGGATGGCAGAGCCAGCCGCCCCAGGCTGGGAGATCAGTGAGTGATGAGTGCTAACCCACTGCGACTTAAGCTTCAATGTGTCCTTGCAAGGGGTCCGGTTAAAATTCAATGCTTCCCATAAGGGGCCCTACTTTCTGTTTTTCTAACAAAACCATCCCAGGTGATGCCTTCTATAAGCCATATTTGACTAGCACACCTGTGGATGCTACTCATATTTAAGAGTAATTTTGTAAACAAATGTAAAATTATGGCTCTCATATATAGCAAATACATGTTAAACATTTGCTAATGAAATAACCAGTAAGACATTACCACCACCAAAGGACAGACAGATGTGTAGATCACGAATACTGAAATAAACTTAAATGAGGCCAAAGTGGCTTTGCCCTGTGGAGGGAGGGCTGTTCTTCCATGGGAGAAGTCATCTGCATATCCAGGGACCAGAATCATTTGCATAGCCGTCAGTTCTTTTCAATTTAGTGTGTAAAATAGGTGAAGGACAATGCAACACTAAATTGGAAATCACACCTGATCACACCTGAAGAGGTTTGATCTGAAGAGTGTGTAGTTTTCCCATTGAAGCACAGATTTCCTGCCCCCCCCAACCCCCGTAATTTGTATTTGAGTGGCATTTTCAAAATTTGAATGCTCTATGTACTAACTTGACAACTTGTATTCAACTGTTTGCGATTGGCAATTTCTTTTTTTTCCTCATAATTTAATTATTTAGCTCCTCTGGGTAATGTGAAAAAATAGAGAGAGCCTTTAAATAGGATTTCCATCAAGAGGCAGTAGGAGCTATCAGCTTTCCCCGAAGGTAGGTTTATGAAGGAGATACTGTTTAAAGAGGACCTTTGTGAGACAGGGGCGAACTGTTCTGATTGCTCAATCTGGATTTTTGGTATATAAAAAGAAAATCTGTGGTTAAAGCACTTGCCATTTGCATTATTCATAAGAGCTAAAAGATGGAAGCAACCTAAGTGTCTATTGATAGATGAGCAGATAAAATGCCATTTAAATTTTTAAAGGCAAGGAATTCTGATGTATGCTACAGCTTTTTGTATTTTTAAAAATATTTTTATAGAATAGTTGATCTACAATGTTGTGTTAATCTCTGCTGTACAGTGAAGTGACTCAGTTATACGTATACATGCATTCTTTTTTTTTTTTTTACATGCATTCTTTTTATGTTGTTTCCCATCATGGTTTATCACAGGATGTTGATATCCCCTGTACTATGCAGCGGGACCTTGCTGTTCATCCAGACACACATTACAGCTTGGCAACAATATAAGTGAAGTAGTGAAGTGAAGTCGCTCAGTCGTGTCTGAATCTTTGCGACCCCGTGGACTGTAGACTACCAGACTCCTCCATCTGGGGTTCTCCAGGCAGGAATACAGGAGTGGGTTGCCATTAGTCCCAAAAGGACAAGTGCTGTAGGATCCCAGTGTCTAATGACAAAAGATAAGACCGCTTGGTAGTGGGTCCGTCCTGTATTTAAGAGAAAGCAACCCATGCACTGGAGGGGGAGCCCCCGTCCCCAGGGCGTCTGGGCAAGAGCGAGGTTTGCAGGGCTGGAAGCAGTAACAGGGAGACACGCCGTGGTTGGCGAGGGGTACATATCGGACCTTATTTAGAAACATCAAGGAGTGGAGAAATCAGGTGCAGAGCCCAGCGCTGGATTGGCTGGCTGGATACGCTGTTTCCGGGGAAGCGGAGCATTTATAGGAACAGGGAAGTTTGTTTTGCTGGTGTGGAACCCTGGCAGGAGGGACTGCGTGTGGGGCCTAGAGATTCGTGTCCGCACCGCTCACCTGGAGCGGTCAGGTTCACGGAGGCAAGTTGGAGAAGCCGTGCGCGCGGCTCAGGCAGGGGTAACGGGCAGCGTGACAGACGCGTGCAGGGGTTTAGTTTGCGATGAGCAAGTTCTGGAGATGGGCAGTGCCCATGCCTGCACCACAGTGCGAATGTCCTTAGTGCTACTAAGCTGTCCCCAGAAAAACGGTTTAAGTGGTAAACTTTGTCACATGTGGTGGTTTTTTGTTTTTCTACCAGAATAAAAAGATTTTGAAACACTTGCCATTTAAACACCTACTATGTGGCCTAACCGTCGCACTCCTGGGCATGTACCCGGAGAAAATCATAATTCAAAGTGACGCCTGCAGCCTGATGTTCATTGCATTCATTATAGCCAGGGCATGAACACGACATAATTATCCAGCAGCAGAGGAGCGGATAAGGATGTGGTACATGTAGCCAGTGGGATATTAATCATGGAGAGGAGTGACATCGCATCATCTGTAGACCTGGATGGACTTAGAGACTGTCATACAGAGTGAAGTAAGTCAGAGTAAGTCAGAAAGAGAGAAGCAAATGTCATATAGTGACACATAAACGTGCAATCTAGAAAAATGGTACAGTTCAGTGCAGTCGCTCAGTCATGTCCGACTCTTCGAAACCCCATGGACTGCAGCATGCTGGGCTTCCCTGTCCTTCACCAACTCCCGGAGCTTGCTCAAATTTATGTCTATCGAGTTGGTGATGCCATCCAACCATCTCATCCTTCCTCTGTCGTCCCCTTCTCCTCCCTCCTTCAATCTTTCCCAGCATCAGGGTCTTTTCCAGTGAGTCAGTTCTTTGCATCAGGTGGCCAAAGTATTGGAGCTTTAGCTTCAGCATCAGACCTTCCAATGAATATTCAGGACTGATTTCCTTTAGGATTGACTGATTTGATCTCCTTGCAGTCCAAGGGACTCTCAAGAGTCTTCTCCAGCAGCACAGTTCAAAAGTATCAATTCTTCAGCACTCAGATTTCTTTATGGTCCAACTCTCACATGACTACTGGAACAACTGTAGCTTTGACTAGATGGACCTTTGTTGGCAAAGTACAGATGAACAGAAAAATGGTACCGATGAACCTATTTGCAAAACAAATAGACACAGATGTAGAGAACAAACGTGGGCACCCAGGTGGGAACTGGGGGAGTGGGATGAATTGGGAGACTGGGATTGACATGTACACACTGTTGACACTTTGTATAAAAACAGATAATGAATATGAACCTACTGTATGGCTCAGGAAACCCTACTCGGTGCTCTGTGGTAACCTAAATGGGAAGGAAATCCAAAAAAGAGGGGATGTATGTATACTTAGAGCTGATTCACTTTGCTGTACAGCAGAAACTAACAACAATGTAACTATACTCCAATAAAAATTAATTAAAAATAAACACCTACTAAATGCTAATCGCTTCATACACATTTCCACTGCTTCTAAAAACTACCTTGCATAGTAAGTATCATTTCCAGGTCGAAGATGATTAAGCTGAACCTCAGAGAGACTAGTTACACATTCCAGGGCTCATAATTAGCGTGACTTAGGCCTCGATGATGTTAAATCATGCACTCTTCTACTGTACCATGCTTATCTCCGTGTAGCTGGAGAAATTTCAGTGGGTAATCCCCAGAATAACTAATAGCATTGAAAAATGTATCAGTAAAGAAACAAAAGTATGTTGTTTGAATTGTTGTAGTTCAGTCACTAAGTCCTCTCTGACTCTTTGTGACCCCATGGACTATGTAGCCTGCTAGGCTTCTCTGTCCATGGGATTTCCTAGGCAACAATACCGGAGTAGGCTACCATTTCCTTCTCCAGGGGATCCTCCTGACCCAGGGACCAAACTCATGTCTCCTTCACTAGCAGTTGGATTCTTTGCCACTGCACCACCAGGGAAGCCCGTATTATTTGAATAGAGACCAGCCAAAGACGGCTGGGACTGCTTTAAGTCTACGTAGCATTGAAAAGTAAATCAGTAGGCAAGGGAAGGAATTTTCAGGTTTCAAGAAGAAATAGAAGTCATGAGAGGCACAAAAATTTAAATCCTAGTTCACTGATGAGAACACGGAGTTAGCTACAGTTTGTAACAGAATATTTAGTAAGGAGCTAACGTCTTTGTTGTTCAGTCGCTCAGTTGTGTCTGACTCTCTGTGACCCCGTGGACTGCAGCATGCCAGGCCTCCCTGTCCTTCACCAACTCCTGGAGCTTGCTCAGACTCATATCCATTGAGTCAGTGATGCCATCTAACCATCTCATCCTCTGTCGTCCCCTTCTTCCACCTTCTATCTTTCCCAGCATCAGGGTCTTTTCAAATGAGTCAGCTCTTCCCATCAGGTAGCCAAAGTATTGGAGCTTCGGCTTCAGCATCAGTCCTTCCAATGAATATTCAGGGTTGATTTCCTATAGGGTTGACTGGTTTGATCTCCTTGTGGTCCAAGCACCACAGTTGGAAAGCTAACTTCCTGACGGAGGGAATCGCTTAGTATCAAATAGAAACAAATGCTCGAAAACCCTGGAGGTAAGACTGCTCCTTTGTTTTTCCTGTGACCTGGGAGACCTTGAGGAATGAGGGGAAGAATCAGGCCTTGTCTTGCAATTCACATGAAAGAGTTAAAATGGGCCAGCCCCTCAAGCTGTGGACTTGTGAACCATGACATCTAGAGAGGTCAATTCCCTGTGAGATACCAGGGATTTGAAGCTGGTCAAAGGTGCGCAGACTCAGCTGACTCTCACTGACCTTAGCTGTTGGAGGTTCCGTTTTTCTGGCTGGGGTTCTGCTAGGCCCTTTCTTCCTCCTCCTGTGACCCTGGGTCCACCTTCTGCCCATTGCCTCTGAAGGCTCCTTAGCCTGCATGGGTGATGAAATGCTCGGAGGTTGGCCATAAATCTCCAAGTGAGCTCTCTCACTGAATTTGATTATATTCCAATCTTTTCTTTCTGACCTGACTTTTTAACCAACACCAAAGCTGTGTGATTTTGCTTTAGTAATTTTATGATTTCTCTTGGGGCCTCTCATTCTTGATTCCTCACTTCACCACTCAGTAAGTGTGTGACTTTGTGTTTTTCTGCCTATACTGCTTTGGGGATTTTTGTAAGTATTGTGACTTTTCACAATGAGAAGAATATAGACTTTGCTGATTCGAGCTTTCCTGATGGCTCTGTGAGTAAAGAATCTGCCTGCAATACAGGAGACATAGGAGATGCGAGTTGGATCCCTGGGTAGGGAAGATTCCCTGGAGGAGGAAAATGGCAATCCACTCCAATACTCTTGCTAGAAAAACCCAATGGACAGAAGAGCCTGGTGGGCTGCGATCCAAAGGGCTGCAAAGAGTCAGACACGCCTGAGCGACTAAGCACAAGGTAATCAGTATTCATTCCTTTCAGTTCAGATGACACTGAGATCATGCCAAATAACGGAGGGCAAGAGTATGGGCTTAGGAGATACGTACTGCCCCTTGCCCTGTCTGTGTTGGGCTTTTAAACACTTTATCATATTTGACCTCATTTGTTTTTCTCATTGCTTAAGCGCATTGCCAAACATAAAGTGGAATTTCAGACTAAAGTGAAGAAACATGATACAGAATACAGAATAAATCAGCAATCATTTGGCCTCTACGTTTTGCTTTTTATTTTTCTGGATTTAAGATGAAGACCAAACCTTAATCTCTGGTTTGAGTCTTTAAGTACTGTGATGGCTCATTTAGCTCAGTTTTAGATGTCACAGTATTTCCTTACAGCCATCTTTATAAGGTGTCCAAATGAATCGACCCTGTTGATCACAATTCATTGATTTATTAAGCAGAAAACTTAAGGAGCTCTTTTCTTTTTTTTCTGAAAACTTTCTTTAAAATTTTTTTCTAATAAAAAGATTTTCTGTCTCTCGGAGTAGTCCTAGTAATAAGTGCAAACACTGGAATGATCGTTGTTTTGGCAGAAAGCCATGGAAACGTTGCTGTTGCTCTGTGTGGTTTATGGGAGGGGTTGACAAACATCATCAGAGAAATGATCATAAATAGAGACTGTGTCAGAGTTTGCGCTCAGCCGCTGATGGTTGCTGTTGACCCAGAGCAAGCACTGGGAAACTTGCACACCAGTGGCGGGGCACAGAATTTATAGCAATGGTTTTGCAGCTTGCTTGCCAGAACTCAAATCTATCAGTAGTTCAATACTTTATGTTAGGTGAGGCTTCTTGGTTAGGGTCTCTGTTTTGAAAAAGAGGCTTTAGTATGGGTTTATATATGTTTATAAAACAAATTTGGGGGAATACTTACACCCACTATTCTTTTGTGGAGACACACGCTGACTTTGCTGGCCACCTAATTATTTCCTTCATTAATCTGAAAACATTTCTGTCTACCGTTACTTCCTCTCCCTTGAACTTGGCTGCTCTTGCCTTTTGCACTTACATAGAAATTTTAATGAGACTTAGGATTTCCAATGGGACTAAATCAATAGGTCATTCTGGTGAGAACTTTACAGTACTGAATCTTCCAATTCATGAATTTATCGCACCATTTATTGTGTCTTTCCATTCTAAAATAATGTGATTCTTTTCTTTGAAAGGCAATACATCTTGTAGATTTATTGTTAAGTTCCTTGCATTTTTGGTGCTTTGTAAATAGTTAAAATTTAATTCCAAATTGTTAGGTGTCTGTCTAGCTAACTTGCTGTATTTACCTATAGATTTTTTTTATTATCAATATACATAATTACATTGTGTATAAATGGATTTTTTCCTTCATCGGCTGTTCTTTTGCTTTTTATTTTCATTATCACATTGGCTAGGACCCACAGTAAAGTGTTGGCCAGCAGTGCTGACAATGGTCATCTTTGTCTTCTCAATTTCAGAGAATACTTTGTGCTTCATATCAAGAAAGATATCTATTGTTGTGATAGATCCCCTTTATCAGAATAAGGGAGTTCCTTTCTATTCCTAACTTGGTTACTATTTTTTAAAATCATGGAATGGGTTTTGAATTTTAACAAGTACTTTTTATGCATCTGAGATGATCGTATTCCTTTTTCTTTAATCACCGGATATGTTGATTATCTTAATTGTTTTTCCATGTTAAAATCAATCAAGGATTCTAGTATAAACAAATTTGGATTACACTTCTTACATTGTCCTCTTTATATATTGTTGGCTTCAGTTTACAAAGACATCTTTAAACTTTGTTCTCAAATTTACATACACTACGTGTTATCTTTTCTGATGTGTAGTTCTATGAAGTTGCTCTGTGTGAACATAAGTTTTCATTTCACGTGGGTAAGTACCTAGGAGGAGGATTTCTGGATCACATTGTTGGTACATGTTTGACTCTGTAAGGTACTGCCAAATCATATCTGGAAGTGGCCGTACCATTTCAGTTTCTTTAATGATACAGGCGGTTTCACACAACTTATTCTTGAGTTTGGTAGTGTAGGGGAGGTAACACTTCATCTGACCCCTCTTCAGTTTTCAGCTGGGGCTCTTTAGCAGATAGGCTAGCAAAAGAAAAACAGTGTATTCACTTGCACAGTGTACCTCACACAGGAGAAGCTTCAGAGAGAAGTAACTCACTGGTGGTGGCTTTGAGTTCTGGCTTCTATAGCATCTTCAACAAAGAGCAGTACCTTTGTAGAGAAATAGCAGAGGAAAAGGAATGCGGTTTTCATCTTTTAAGGGCAGCAAACCATGATAAGGTAAATACATGAAAGGAAAACTTAACGGAGTCAGGCTTGTCCTCGTGTTGTCTGTGGGCTGATGACTCTCTAGTAAGAAAAGCAAAAAAAACCCAAATAAGTTATTCTGTCTTTAGGCAGAAATGGAAGAGGATGGAGAGCTTTTCCTGTGTACGCTGCTGCTCAGTTCCCTTCAGCTCAAAAATAGTTTTTATGCCAGAGGGTGACATCAAAAATTTAATAATTTTTAAATCAGACATTCTGATTTCCTTTGGTATTTTGCCTATGTAATCTGATCTGTAAAGTGTATATGCATAATGTTGTATGTGGTTTCTTGTTTTAGATTTTTTTAGTATCCCTTATTAACTTTCTTATGTCTGTAGGGTCTGTAATGATGGTCTCTTTTTCATTCCTGGTGTTGATTATTTGTCCCTTTTTTCTTACTGTCTGACTAGAAGTTTATCATTTTTTAAAAAAATCCACCCCCTCCCCAAAGCACAAACTTTGGCTTTCATTAATTTTTCTGTTTTAAATTTTCTTGATTTAGTCTCTTTAACCTTCCTACTGCTTGGTTTAGATTTATTCTGCCTTTCTTCATCTATTTTCTTAATGTAGATGCTTAGATAATTGACCTAATATTTTTCTTTTCTGATGTAATAATTTAGTGCTATAAATTTTCCTCTAAGGAAGAATTTAGACAAGTTGTTTATTCAGTTAAATATTTCTTAATTTTCCTTGAGACTTCCTCTTTGACCCATGGATCATTTAAAGAATGCTATTTAATTTCCACATATTTGGAGGTGTTCTAGTAATGAGAACATACTTTGATTTCTATTCTCTAACTTTGTAAGAATTTGTTTTATGACCCAGAATATACCCTATTGTACCCTGCCATACTGACCATTCTTTAAGTTCAAGTTCTGAACTTCTTTTCTTGATCTGCCTATTATTTACCTTTCAGAATCCTCAGGTCATTGGTTATATTTTGTTCAGCATTTTTCTTTGAATCAGTGGGAATGGCAGGCTATCACACCCATCCTACATGGAGGGTAGACCACAAATTGTCAGTACATTAACATTTTTTTTTATTCACACTGAACAACATTGGCCTATAAATCTCTTTTCTTGCACTTGCCTTGGGTTTTGATTTAAAGGTTATTTTTATTTTAATCTCATAAAACAAATTGCAGAGTGTTTCTTTTTCTATTCTTGGAAAGAATTTGTGTTAGATTTTTTTTTTTTTTAGTTTCTGTGTTTTGTAGGAAATTTTAGTGAAGCCACCTGAGCCTGAAAATTTCTTTAAAGGAAGAATTTTTTGACTACTGAATTAACATATTTGATATGATAAGACTGCTCATTCTACTTTGAGTCCATTTGATGTTGCTTTTTATTGGATATTTATTTTTCATATGTACTTTAAAATCTGGCTTAAAGTTATTCATAGGGAAGGAGGTTCAAGAGGGAGGGGTCATATATACACCTATGGCTAATTCATGTTGATATATGACAGAAATCAAACCAATATTGTAAAGCAATTATCCTTCAATTAAAAATAAATAAATTTTTAAAGAAGTTGTTCATAATTGCAACTTACCTCTGAAAGTCTTCAGATCTATAGTTCAGGCCTTTTTAAAAGCTGTATATTGTTCATTCTTCTACTGCTTTTTTCCTTAATAACTCTTACTAAAGATTTGTCCATTTTATTATTCATTTTAAAGAGTCAAGTTTTAGCTTGGTTGATTCTACTGTGTGTGTGTGTGTGTGTGTGGGAAGTTGTGTTTGCATTTTATTTATTTCTATTATGTATTCCCTGTTTGAGTTTCTTGTTCTGTTTCTAATTTATTGATCAATGTGTAGTTATAGATTTTTTTTGCAAAGTTCATTTTCTAATGCTCATGTTTAAATGTATAGGTTTCTGTTTAAGAATGGATTCAACTGCATCCTATAGTTTTTGAAATTCATAAAATATAATTTTTCTTGTAATTTTATCTTTGATCTATGAGTCATTTAGAAGTGTGTGCCTCAGTGTCTAAAAGTTGGATTTTCTAGTAAGCCTTTTGTTTCCCATTGTTAACTTAATTATATTATTGTCAAGAGATTTTGATCTGTATTATTCCACTAATTTGAAGTTTATTTGCTTTACCCCAAAAGTTTATGGTTAATGTTTTGAAATTGTTTCACATTTGCTGGAAAGGAAGTATATTTCCAGAACTGTTAGAGCTGTGTTCTAATACGTATGTTCACTGAGTGTATTTTTTTCATAATCTGTTAAAATTTTTGACATCCTAATTTTTATGTTTTTTTCCGTTTGCAGAGAGATACATTAAATATCTCTCATGATTGTGGCTCTGCCTCTCTTTATGTTCTGTCAGCTTTTGCTAATACGTGAGGCTCTATTTGGACACATAGGGTTTAAGTGTATGTGTGTGTGTCTGTGGTGTTTTGCTGTTGCTTTTTCTGCCATGCCGCTTGTGAGATCTTAGTTCCCTGAATGGGATCGATCAACGCTGCACCTCTGACAGTGAAAGCACAGAGCAAAAACGACTGCTAGAGAATTCCCAAAATATATGTATCTTGGTAATTTGAACATTTATCATTTATATCATTTATATACATATGTGCTAAGCCTTATGACTGATATAGCTACAGTAACTTTGGTTAAACTGTGCCGTGTGTATGGGTATTGCATATATATTTATTTATTTTTCTTTACTTTCAACCATTTTGTATCTCTGTATTTTAGATATAGTTTTGTAAATAGCATGAAATTGAATTTAGCGGTTTAACAATTTTTAACTAGGTCATTTAGTCAATTTGCATATATTATGTACCCTGATATGGATTCTATACTTATGGTTGAGTATTTATATATATATATATATATATATATATATATATATATGTATATTTACATGTTTGTATCATCTTATTTTACACCATCCTACTTGGTCCTACTTTTATGTTCTCTCACCCTCATTTTTTTGCCTTTTGTTGGATTACTGTGATGCTTCTAGTCATTTGGGAGTTTTTGTATTTTTTTCAGTGGTTGTCACATTCATCTAAACATGTATATGTAAGTTGAAAGTGTCTAAGGTTGATTTATCCTTCTGAATGATACAAGAGCTTTAGTTTAGTTTTTAGTTTAATTGCTCAGTCGTGTCTGACTCTTTGCGACCCCGTGGACTGTAGCCCGCCAGGCTCCTCCATCCATGGGATTTTCCAGGCAAGAGCACTGGAGTGGGTTGCCATTTCCTTCTCCAGAGGATCTTCCTGACCCAGGGATCGAACCTGGGTCTCCCACACTGCAGGCAGACACTTTACCATCTGAGCCACCAGGGAATTCCTTCTTGATTCCTTCCTGATTTACCCTTCTGAATGATACAAGAGTTTTAGAGTACTTTAATTGCCTTAACTCTTCTTGAGTTACACAATTATATTTACATTTATTTTCAACTTAGCATTGAAACAATTGTAGAATTACTTGTGGTTGTAAGAAGTGGAGATTCCGGATACCCCTCAGTTTCTCTCAATGTTGGCTGGTTGTTCATTTGCTAAGTTGTGTCCGACTCTTTGAGACCCCATGGACTGCAGTATGCTAGGCTTTCCTGTCCTACACTCTCTCCCAGATCTTGTTCAAACTTATGTCCATTGAGTCAGTGATGCCATTCCAACCATCTCACGCTCTGCCTTCCCCTTCTCCTGCCTTCAGTCTTTCCCAGCATCAGGGTCTTTCCCAATAAGTAGGCTCTTCACATCAGGTGGCCAAAGTACTGGAGCTCCAGTATCAGTCTTCCCAATGACTATTCTGGATTGATATCCTTTAGGTTTGACTGGTTTGATCTTCTTGCTGTCCAGGGGACTCTTAAGAGCCTTCTGCAGCACCACAGTTCAAAAGCATCAGTTCTTCAGCACCCAGCTTTCTTTATAGTCTTACTTTCACACCCATACTTGACTACTAGAAAAAACCATAGTTTTGACTATATGGACCTTTGTCAGCAACGTGATGTATCACAACCAGGAAGTTGATATTAATGCAGTCTTCTGATCTTACACAGATATAAGCAGCTTCACATGTGGGCATTTAGTTCTATGTATGTTTATGATGTCGGTGACCACTACTGTTGTCCACACACAGAACAGTCCAGCAGAAGGGTCCCTTGGACTGTTTTTTTCTTTTTTCTTTTTAAGACACAGACACTGCTCTCCCCCCGCCCCCCACCCCTGGAAACCTCTATTCTCTTCATCTATGTAATTTTGTCAAGGAAACAATTTTATAGATGTATAAGGCATCTATGGATAAGTACACACAGGTATAAGAAATATACAGGTAAGATTATACATGTACAACCCAATGGATTTTTACATAGTTAGCATATAAGACTTGGAATATTACCAACACGCCCAGAAGCTTCTCTCTTGGATTTCCTTCCAGTGGCTACTCTTACCTTCTCCCCAAAGAGATCTCCGTCTCTGACTTTTTACACTAGTTTTGTCAACTCTTCATTTTGTAAATATAAACTTATTTTTCCTGTGTCTGGTTTCTTTTCCTCAATGTTGGTCTTCTGAGATACATCTGTGCTGGTGCCCCTGAGTAGTGAGTTCATGTTAATTGTTGTATGCGTTTCATAGTCACGGACGGATGAGAGAGTTGAACTATAAAAAAGGCTGAGCGCCAAAGAATTGATGCCTTTGAACAGTGGTGCTGGAGAAGACTCTTGAGAGTCAGTTAGACAGCAGGGATATCAAACCAGACAAATCTAATGGAAATCAACCCTGAATATTCACTCACTGGAAGGACTGAAGCTGAAGCCCCAATCCTTTGGCCACCTGATGGGAAGAGCTGACTCACTGGAAAAGACCGTGATGCTGGGGAAGGCTGAGGGCAGGGGGAGAAGCGGGCAACAGAGAATGAGATGGTTAGATGGCATCACTGACTCAATGGACATGAGTTTGATCAAACGCTGAGAGATAGTGAAGGACAGGGAAGCTGGGAGTGCTGTGGTTCATGGGGTCGCAGAGAGTCGGACACGACTTAGCAATTGAATAGCAACAACATTCGCCAAGGTCTTCATCTCTCCTGCTGGCGGGTGTTCTCAGCTGGGTCTGTTACAGGAAAGGTGCATCTTCTGGTGCACATGTATATATGTCTGCTGGATGTGAATCAAGAGAGGCAGTGGTGTTTCATAAAGTATATGTGTGTTCAGCTTTAGGAGATAACTGCTAAACACTCACACTGGCCATGGCGATTTATACTCTCACTGCCTGTGTTTGAATGTTCCTGTTTTTCTTTTCCCCCCATTCTTCCCAATACTTACTATTGTGTCAGCTTTAACATTTTTTAGATTTTGATTTAGTCATTCTGAGGGGTGTGTAGTATCTCACTGTGTTTGTAATTCGATTTCCCTTGATGCCTAAGTAGACTGAGCCCCTTTTCATGTGTGTTAGTTTGGGCCGCTTGAACATTCTCTTCGGGGGAGAGGCTGCTTGAGTCTCTTGCCTAACTTTCTATTGAGTTGCTTCTCACTTTTATTACGGATTTGTAGGAATTCTTAACTGTATTCTAGATCAAAGTATCCTGGTTATATTTTCTCCCACTTAGTAGCTTGCTTTTCCATTCTCTTCATGATTTCTTTTGATGAGTAGAAATAATTTTAATATAATCAATCAATATTTTCCTTTATGGATAATGCTTTTGATGTTTTTCATAGAATTATTTTTTGTCTAATCACAGTTCTTGACAGTATTCTGTTATCTTTTAGAAGCCTTTTCACATTTTTATTTGTCATCTGTCTGGAACTGATTTTTATTTATGGTGTATATTTTTAAAAACTATGGCTGTGCTGTTGATATAGCATCATTTATTAAAATGACCATTTTTTTCTTCACCATTCTTCAGTGTACATTTTATTATAAATTAAGCACTATATATATATATGTATATGTGTGTGTATATATATATATGGACTCTTTTCAGGTCTTTAACCTCATTCATTGGTTAAGTTTGTTTTGTTCTGGGAATAAGAAGCCTAATAAAACAGTCTCTGCTCTTAAAGTGCTTACAACTGAATGTAGGAATTAGTTAAGTAAACTGCTAATTTCAGTGTGATGGGTTGTAGAAGGAAAAAGTATTAAAATTGTGCTTACATCTACGTTTAGGATTAAACTGTTAAGATTCACTTTAGTACAGAAACTATAATGCAGTAGTAAGAAGATTCTCATAACTGAAAGAAATTTTGCATTTCATTTCCTAGATTTTCTTTATAGTTCACCATGTACAAATATATCCCTAACATTCATTGTTTAGTTTTGCCTGTTTGGCTTTAATATCAAATGGCATCAAACCACGTGTATTCTGTACTGTTGTGCTTTAGGTTCAGTAAGCTTTTTAAGACTAATTACATTTTAGTGATGGAATTTTTCAGGCAGTGGGGAAACCTTTGTGCCAACTGCCTCCATTAAATCAGTAGTTCCTAAAATATGGTACGCAGCGTGACTTTAGGCATTAACATTTTAGCATGTCGTTCATTTTATATTTATTTTTATAGCTGCTTTCTGAAGTTGATTTAAAAAGATGCCAGGTTTTTCATTTGCTTACGGCATAAAATTTCAAGTTAACTTAAGAACACTGAAGTCGACAGTTTTGCAGATGTTAGATGCTTGGTGCATCTATGGAACAGGGCCGAAATTTGAGGTAGCGTGTCTTATTATCCAAGACATGCTTGGATAACACTGCCTCATTTAGCCAAGTAGTGCCTTTTCCTGGCCCAGGGAATGGGCGGGGAGGCGGGGGCTTCTGTCATCGCTTCCTTTTGACGGAAGCCACTACCTGGCAAGGTGAAGCTGCTCCTTAGGAAAGTTACCATAGGCTGAGACGGCAGCAGCGCACGAGGCAGGATTGTGAAAAAGGTGGAAGGGAGCTTAGGTCTGCCATTCTTCTGCCATGGTTGCCTGTTAAGGATGCACATGATTGAATGTCAACAAATCTGTAGTTTCTTTGGTTATAAGATTAAATACTCCCTTGTTGTCTGGTCTTCTTCCCTGGCACTTGGGGAGGTAAAGGGTGGTATAAGTGTACTTGCATTTTGAATTGAGGAATGGGTGTGCAAAAACCGAGCTCTGTCTTGAGCAGGCGGAGCCTCAGTTTCAGAAAGAGTGATGCTTGGAGGGTGGATGTCAGAGGATGGCAGAAGCTAAAGGCAAGACACAGAGCCAGAACAGGAGGATGGGGATAGAAGGGGAGAGGGTGTGTGGGGGAAAACCTCCATCCAAAGTGAATGCATGAGGCCACAGTGCCTTTCACTGCTAACCTAGAGCGGATTTTATAATGCACTCAAGGTGCTTGGCGATCTGCCTGCAGAAAGGAAGTGAGAAGCAACGAGACTTGTGACTGTGGATGTGGAAGAGAGGTTCAGTTAGTTTGGGAGGGATCGTCAGAGTTCAGTGTTGGACAGTGGAAGCCGGATGACCTATTCATGACAGCAAAGAGCCAGCTGGAGGCGAGTTGAGGTGGGCAGAAAGGTAGGTTCAATTGGCCTAGGAAATCTGAGGTTACTGGGGCCAGTGCAGGAGGCTAAAGTGGTCACCACAAAGCTAAGCAAAAGTGCCAGGGGTGGGGTCTTAGCCAGCTGGAGACAGTAAGTTAGAGCTATGGGAGTGGTATGAGAAGGAGACAGACAGACTGACTGCGCAGAGCCCAGGGGAGAGAGCAAAAGGCCCCAGCCAGTGGTGGTGTCCAGCACAGAGCCTCCTTGCACTGTTCTTACTCACTATGTCGTGTCCGATTCTCTGCGACCCCATGGACTGTAGCCCGCCAGGCTATTTGAAATGTTTGTTAAATACCTGTGTAGGTATTGGAGGTCAGAAATTTAAGAGATGTAGTAAGAATTCAACTTCTGGAGGTAGAGTTTGTGGCAAGCTTAACCTTGGAATGGGGTCTTATACGTGGTGGTGAAATAAAAAAAAAAAGAAAAAAATGACCTGCGAGTTCTTGTAGCACTCAGCTCACCTGAAATAGAGCCTAGAGCTTGGCTTTTCAGCCTCCCACTCAGAGCCTGGTATGGCTCTCATTTAACACCTGCTTTTAAATCAACATGACTCTCTTTGGTCCTTTTCCACAGTAAGTTGGAACTCAGGCCTGAGGTGACAGTTGGCAACCTGGTCTGGAGGGAGGAGACAGGAAGCAGAATCAGATGTGCTTGATGACTGGACACTCCTAAGGATGCGGGGCTCTCCTAGAGCTGGGGCAGGTTACACGCTAAATGGGTGAACAGCGGGCCGGGTCAGGCGTGCAGGTCAGCCAGGCGGGCAGGCAGCCTCTGACAGCGCTGGGTGAGGCCTGGGAGGAACCTGGTCCCGAGGGAATCTAGCTTAGGCAGTAGGTGGCAATGTCGGCAAGCCGATGAAAGCTACATGAACACATGAGAAAATATCATTTGATCATTTTAATAAAAGCAGGAAAATCATTTGAAAGTCAGCCCTCAAATATGACTGAAAATGCTTAGCAATTAAGGAATTGGGAGTAGGAATGTTCTTAACCCGATAAATGATTTGCACAGATTTTTTTTTTTTTATATTGTGTTCCCTTTAAAATCAGGATCAAACAAATATAATGTTTGAGCATTGCTGGACAAGGAGAACAAAGGCTAAAGACTGGAAAGGATGAAACCACCAAATAGTTCTTTTATTTTTTGCCGATGTTATGAGTATCTACCAAAATGGTAGAGTTTATATCATATACAATAAAAATGAAAGGCAAATGATTATCCCAGAGTCTCACAAGGTGACCAGCAGATCAACAGACAAACATCAATTGGTACATTTCTATGATATTAGTTAAAAACTGTTAGCACATTTAAAAATATCATTATGCCAAATTAAAAGAACGTAGGAATACCCATTTTGCTAGATGTGAGTCCTGTAATGAAGAAATTTATACACCTTCACTGAAAAATAGTAAAAAAGACTCAATAATAAATTTCACAGGTAGGTAGACTGGGAATTGTAAAATTATTTCTAATCAAAATTATGCTGGGACAGCTATCAATATGAGGGAAACCTATGAAATTGGATCACTATCTCCCTTTATATATAAAATCAGTACCAAATGAATCAAGAATTAAATATGAAAGGTAAAATTTTAAACGTTTGGAAGGATATATAGGAAAATGCATTTCTAACTTTGAGATGGGCGATAACCGTTTTCATAGAAAGACCACAGAGCAAGGAAACAAATCAGTCCTGCAGAAATTCTGTGTTTGCAGCCAGTCTGACAAGGTAGAGGGCATATGGCCGTTCTCTGTACTGCTCACTTTTGCAGTGAACCTAAAACATCTCTTTAAAAAAGCATATTAAAGTAATGTCAAGGAGATACCATTTAAAAGAGATCTGAAAATTTGACCGCATGCTGTATTCCTGGGGGCATGGAAGTAGGTATAGAATTGTGCTGGGGGGTGTGTGTGTTGGCGGGGTGTGGGTGCTTCCCAGGTGGTGCTCGTGGTAAAGAGCTCACCTGCCAGTGCAGGAGATGCGGGTTTGATCCCTGTGGTCGGGAAGGTCCCCTGGAGGAGGGCATGGCAGCCCACTCCAGTGTTCTTGCCTAGGAAATCCCAAGCACAGAGGAGCCTGGTGGGCTACAGCTCCCGGGGTCACAGAGAGCTGGACACGACTGAAGTGACTTAGCATGCACGCACAAAGACGGAAGTCACATTAATCCAGTTTAAACATGTACCTTCTCTGATTTATCCTCTAGACACTTTCCTACATGAATGAAAAGGTAAGTAGACACATTGTTTATAGTAGGAAAAGATTGGAAACATTCTCAAAGCCCTATAAAAGGGGATAGGTTAAATATAGTGCATTCATATAAAGGCATACTTCATAGGTATCAAAAGAAAAAGGATAATTCAGTCTTTTTTTTTTTTTAATGTTTTAGAAGAGTTTCAGCCTTCCATCTTTTTATTGGTAATTTCACGTACATTTTTAGGATTTTACTGACAAATTTGCTGAAACTTCTATCAGGTTTTGCTTTTTTTTTGTTTCCTGTGTGACCATTTCACATTTCCTTGGGCCAGGGTTATCACACACATCAGTAAATTGAGAATACTTGTTCTTAAACAGTTTTTAAATTGTAAAGATTGAGGGCAGGAGGAGAAGGGGGCAGCAGAGGATGAGATGGTCAGATAGCACCACTGACTCAATGGACCTGAGCTTGAGCAAACTCTGGGAGACAGTGAAGGTCAGGGAAGCCTGGTGTGCTGCAGTTCGTGGGGTCACAAAGAGGTCAGACATGACCTAACTTCATAATAGTGGCAATTATGAGTTATATTTTATCTTTAATTTGCCTTTTTAAGGAAAATTCAGGAAAAATTTTCACTATTTTCCCCATTATTTTGTCTGATTTACTTATCTCTTAGCTGGATTATCAAAACAAACAAAACAAAAAATTCCAGGGGCCTGTTCATTGTGCTTGAAATTTTATCCCTTCCCTTTAATTACTGCTTTTATTGAGAACTGAAAAATTTTCTTTGACAACTTACTTCTGGATGTCAGAATGATTTTTACCTTATTGTTCATTTTTAATCACCTTCATTTCACACTTCAACAGTTTTCTGCATTTTCTTCTGTGCTTAACAGATAAATTGAAACCCTTCATATGTCCGAATATGAAATTTAAGATATTTTTACTGCCCTCATCTAAAATAGTGTCTCAAAATTGTAGTTAAAATGACAGTCAACCTTTTTTAGTTTTTAAAATATTAAAAAAATTTTGTATGTAAAAAACACACCTTTTACAAGTGTACAATCCAGTGGGTTTTTTAGTATATTCACAGAGATGTGTAACTATCACTGCAATCTAAATTCATTTCGTGACCCCCAGAGGAGATCCCATACCCATTAGCACTCATTCCTCTTTCTCCTGTCCTCCCTGCTCACTGCACCCATTCATTCACTTTCTGTCTGTGGATTTACCTAGTCTGAACTCTTCATATACAGAATTCCATGATATGTGGCCCTTTGTGCCACTATTATTAACTATTTTTTTCCTTTCTTATCACTGACTTTTGAATAAACATTTTTGTGCCTAGTTTACATTCAAATTTTCCTTCTCACTCATAGAAAATGTTTTAGAACCGTTAAAATGTCATTGTACTTTACAGTATTGTTGTGCTACAAGATTTCATTAATTTAGAATGGGCAAGCGATCTAACTACCCTTTTCAGTTCAGTTCAGTTCAGTCTCTGTCGTGTCCAACTCTTTGTGACCCCATGGACTGCAGCACACTAGGCCTCCCTGTCCATCACCAACTCCCAGAGTTTACTCAAACTCATGTCCATTGAGTTGGTGGTGCCAACCAACCATCTCTGTCGTCCCCTTCTCCTCCCACCTTCAATCTTTCCCAGCATCAGGGTCTTTTCAAATGGTTCAGCTCTTCGCATGAGGTGGTCAAAGTACTGGAGTTTCAGCTTCAGCATCAGTCCTTCCAATGAACACCCAGGACTTATGTCCTTTAGGATGGACTGGCTGGATCTCCTTGCAGTCCAAGGGACTCTCGAGTCTTCTCCAACACCACAGTTCAAAAGCATCAATTCTTCAGCGCTCAGCTTTTTTCACAGTCCAACTCTCACATCCATACATGACCACTGGAAAAACCATAGCCTTGACTAGACGGACCTTTGTTGGTAAAGTAATGTCTCTGCTTTCTAATATGCTATTTAGGTTGGTCATAACTTTTCTTTCAAGGAGCAAGCGTCTTTTAATTTCATGGCTGCAGTCACCATCTGCAGTGATTTTGGAGTCCCCAAAATAAAGTCAGTCACTGTTTCCACTGTTTCCCATCTATTTGCCATGAAGTGATGGGACCGAATGCCATGATCTTAGTTTTCTGAATGTTCAGCTTTAAGTCAACTTTTTCAAACTACCCTTTAGACTCTTTAAAGGAAAAATCTGGTTTGGCATGGATGTTAAAATACTCCATCTAATATATGAGAAAAACCCAAGAAAAGAGCGTAACTGTTAAAAGACCCTGAAGTAGTCATTGCTTCCGATATTGAGAGGCAGATTTCCTGATGTGATTTGGGGATGAGCAGCACTGAAATATATTTTAAAGATCTAGATTTTCAGAGTGCTTGACGCTAGCCCCTCTCCTAGTGGTCATATTGTCGTTGATGAGTCGCAGGTGTGGAATGTGGGGTCCGGTAGTCCAGGACTGCATTCATCCTGTCGAAAAGCTAAAGCTGCGTTTGAATGACTCTTGTATGCGCCTTAATTTCAGATGAGTTTCACCAAACACTTAAGAACGGGCTTTTTGCACAGCAAATTGGTCTCCTGTCTTCGAGCAGCACACGTAGTGACATACCCAAAGCAGTTCACTATTGTAGATTCTGAAGCAAAATCGAGTATAATTGGATGTCTGGTTTGTTTATTTGATTTCTCACTTCATTTAGTTCAAGTTTTCCCCTATTCTGATGAATTCTTTATGAGCTGTTTTGGATAAATAAGTCACATCAGTCCTTTCATTTTGACAGTTTGCCAAGCACGCATGTAAAACTTGATCAAACCCAGCGGTTAGTCTGATTCTCTGAAATTTCTGCTGTTTGAAAGCATCAGTTTTCACTGTGCTATCTGACGGGTGAACCTGCTTGATTTAACCGTTTAATACCTTCAACTACTCTTTGTAAAGTACCTCACAATAATGCCGAATGTTCCTTCTTGTCTGTTCTTCAAAGTGATGGTAAAGCACACGTTAATTCCGTTTACGTGTAGTCCGAGTAGAACAGTTACCTTGTGATCTGTGACCTCTGGTTTCTGAGAGTTCTCATTACATTTAATTCCATCTGAAAGCATATCTGTGTAAGTAGTGTGTATCTTGTAAAAATACTCAACAGTATCAACAAAACCCCTGATATATACATTCATCAGAAAACCCAGTATATACATTCATCAGTTGAGAAATAGACCAAAGAAAATCTGGTAAAAAGCTGTTCATCTGTGTGTTTGTTTTACAGTATCTGTTGAAGAAGCATTTTAATAAATTCTTTATATGTTCATTTGATTCTCTGTAAATTGGGATCGCGACTTTGGAGGAAAAAAATTTGCATTCACAGTGTGTGACAGTCCAGGATGAAAGTTCAGGGTACTCATGGAAGTCAATAAATTAATTAAAATGAGGCTGTGCAGACAGCAAAAATAGTTTTCTGTTTGGAAATTCTGTTTCATATTTAGGAATCCTCCATTTCTCATAATCTTATCACTTCTGTTGTCATTTTCGTGACCAGTACTTTCTTGGCTATGATGATTCTTTTCAAAATAATTCTGCATACCATTTTAGCCTTTAGGTTTTAAAATTTTACTATTGTATTGGTGAGTTTTTAACTTTTCAAAGGTTCTGCCAATCTTCATTCTCCACCCCCGCCAATTTCCTCCTTTAAATTCTGCTAGAATCCTTACTTTCCATTGCATTTGAATTTGGGAATGATCTATAATTGTAGAAAACAGTGGAAAATTTATCTGAAATTAAGGCGGACAAGAGAGTAATTCAAATGCACTTAAAATTTGCCACTGTGTTCAACTGAACCTCATAATTGTATAATCAAATTATTCTTATACTACAAATATTGAATTATTGATGGGGTGTGTGTTGGAGTTTTTCACTGGAACATTTGTTTCTTCAGGCTACTCTGCTGTATTGGTGGCGATTTCGCATGCTGTTTTATCTGGAACTGTCAGACTTTGTAAGGGCGAGATGCATCAGATAAGTTAAGGTGTGCATAAAGAATGCATAAATCATGCAGCCCCGTCTTTAGTTATACTCGCTCTTTGCCATAATGCTTTGTGTCCTACAAACCAAGACTTAACGACAAATTTTATTTCCTGTAATTTGCTGCAAAAAGGAAAGTGTGGTGTGTTTATGATGGCATATGCTGCTCATTGTGTGTGTTTCTGACAGGTGAAAAATTGTGTTTTAACTGTATATTAATGAGACCCAAATCCTCTGCTTGAGACTTTATAAATATTTGTTTGAAAGAATTTTCTAGAGACTGGCGCTAGTAGACTTCAGTCTCCTCTACTGTTCAAATGGCAGTAGGACCTTTCACCTCAAACCTGTTTGATGGGGTGTGAGCCCAGGGCATGGTGGGAATATCCCTGGAAGTGATTGCCACAGAGGATGGGGGGCCGATAGGACCTCAGTTATAACAGGAGTGACTGCAAAGTGCACAGCTGTACTTTGTCAAATTGAACCAAATGCATCTCCAGCTCCATGTCCCATTAGTCCAGCAGCCCCCAGCCTTTTAGGCACCAGGGATGGGTTTCGTGGAAGAAAATTTTTCCACAGACCGGGGAGCGGGAGGTGGTTTTGGGATGATTCAAGCGCGTTACATTTATTGTGTAGTTTTTTCCTATTATTATTATATTAGCTCTACCTCAGATCATCTGGCAGGAGGTACCGGGGGTTGGGGACCCCTGCCTTAGTGCTATCTCGAGAGTCCCGTTCCTGCTATACACCAGACTTGGGGAGGTGGCCGGAGGGGATGCAGGGGCGGGGAGGGGGCACTCTGCTAACAACCTGGAGTTCAAACATAGCACGATTTACAAGAAAATGTTTCACCGCGTGAACACACTGCTAGGATCCCTCATTGAGTCTTGCAAGGGCCTTGTGCAGATGAGAAATCCCCCTCCCAAAGAGTCAGGCTTCATTAGCTTTATACTGAATCCCTCTGTGGGTCTGATTATTGCATGGCTTAGGGACCCCCTTGGCCCACCAAAATCCTTAGTAAATATGGGTTCAGCTGGGCAGGATTCATCCACCGGACCCTCACCGCGTCCAGATGCCTGCGTGCTCCCCTCTCTGCCGGAGGCGCTTTCTGTCACGTGGCCTCTGCTTCCGGCAGGATTTGGCCCCCATCCACTTAAATGCCTGTGGACAGAGGGCGGGAGCCCAGTCGTGGGACCTGGGATCAGAGCAGCTCCTCCGTCTGTAACAGGAGGAGCCCCTCTCATAACCCGGTCTGGTGCGGAACCAGGAACCGCGCGTGGAGGACCCCTCGGCCCTGGGGCCCGGGCGCCCTGCTCCGGGAGGGCTGCCGGGCCGGGCCTCTCCGGCTGAGGCGGAGTCTCTGCGGGCTGCCTGCTGGTCTTGAAGCTTCTCTCGACACCCCTGAGGAAGAGAGGAGCTGCCCCAGGGCGACCTCTGAGTGGGATGAGGGGTGTCTTCAGACACCTCCCGCCCCCTCCCCAACTGCCTTCTTCCCCATTCCATCAGTTCTGGTTCTGTGTCTTGTGCCTTGGAATCTTGAAAGGTGAATTTATCTGCAGGATGACTTCCATTGTAGGGGCGGCGGCGGAAATGACTGCAACAACCTGGGTTCTGGGCTCTAGAGAACGGGGAGCCTGTGAAAGTTCTCTGAGATCCAGGTCCCAGGGAGCCAGCAGGGCCAGCGTCCTCTTGGCTGCTAACTTGCCTTTTTTCTGTTTCATGGGGAGCCACGGCCCCAGACCCAGCAGAGCTTGGCGGTGTCTGGAGCTGGATAGACCAGGGAAGGCTCTGCGTCCCAGCCTGAAATGTGGGTGAGGGGTCAGCCTTGCTCCAGGTGCCTGAGATAAGACAGTGGCTTCAAAGCAGTTAGCATAGCATCTGGCCCAGTGTGAATGCTTATATAAATGCTAGTATTACCACAACAGTTTTGTTTCTGTGGTGAAAAGCATAAAATTATCCTAATAGAATAAAAAAAATTTTTTAATGAAATAGATATAAATTTAATACTCCAGAAGAATTTTAATAATTAATGGATTCTTTTTTTACCCCCTGTTCTGGGCAAAATGGAGGATTTTTACTTTAAAAAGACATGGAGAGGAACAATAATTAATAGTGCCGTTATATAACTCAGCATGAACTATAGTTTAAAAAGAACAATTGCCTAAAATGATAGCTTTGCCGAAGTGACTGGAATTTTTTTGTCAGTTCCTTTGCTTGCTGAAGAATTTCTGTGAAACACTTGTAATACTCATATTTGATACACTTATCTTATTTTTAATGACATTTTAATAAAAACCCAGTTACATGCTTCATATCAAGTGATTATTTAGCTCCCAAACAAAATCAAGTTTGTTCTTAGTAAGAAAAAATACGCTTTCTACAGAAGTGGAATGTCAAGGAGGCAAAAGCGGAGCAGGGGAAATATATCATACTCAAGGAAAATTCAAAGAATTTTAGGTTTTGGAAGTTTTCTATTTGAATGAACTATGATTGCTCATCCCAGATATGGCAGGATGCCATCTAAAGCCACATTCTTATTTATTCACATTTTAAAACAAAGAATTATTTTATAGTTTTAAAGTCGTTATTGAATTTGTTACAACACTGCTTCTGTTTTTTGTTTTGGTTTTTTTTTTTTTGTCCATGAGGCGTATGGGATCCTAGCTTCTGACCAGGGATTAAACCCACACCCCTCTGGATTGGAAGGCGAAGTCTTTACCACTAGACCATCAGGGAAGTCCCATGTATTCATTTTAAACTTAGAATCAGGAGGAAAATGGAGATTAATATAAATATTGAATCACTTGGCTGTGTAGCCGTTTGGCTACAAAGTATTTATTCTTACCAAGAACACAAACATTTCACAGAGAATGCATAATGGCCCTTAAAGCTTAAGCCAGTACTTTGTTTAAAATTGAAATATAGTTGATTTACAGTGTTATGTTAGTTTTTGCTGTCCGGCAGAGTGATTCAGTTATATAATATGTATGCTTTTTAAAAATAATTTTCATTATGGTTTATCACAAGACATTGAATATAGTTCCCTGTGCTATACAGTAGGGCCTTGTTGTTTATCCGGTCTGTTTATCATGGTTTGCATCTGCTAATCCCAAATTCCCAATCCATCCCGCCCCACCCACACCCCACACTCTGCCTTGGCAACCACAAGTCCGTTCTGTAGTTAAACCAGTTCTCATACTGTGGAAAGGAACAACAGCCAAGATGGGGATTGAATACATCTGAAGGGGGATTCAAAGTGATATTTATTGAGGATTCCACTGTAAGAAAAGCAAAAAAAAAAAAAAAAAAAAAACAACATAGGCTTTCTTGAAGATTGTAGAGAAAATATGATTTATTGCAGATATCCCTTGCTTCCATGCTCTAATATCAAGCCTCCATATATAATGCAAGTTATACTAGCATAAAAAATGGAAGGGAGCAGTCAGATTTATTGTTATGTATGAGCATGAATAATTTTTGTTTTTATTGCTTTCCCACTTCAGATCAAGTTGGAATTTTTCACTTTTGACCAAAGGCTCTTCTTGGGTTTGCAGAGAATATAGCAGAGGTACATGAAATGTAATATATTTATTGTGTATGTTTGTGATGGGATGTAACATAATTGAAGTAGTAATGCAAAAGTTTTGGTTAAGAACTTTAAATAAATTTAAAGTCAGAGTTTAGTAATTAACTTCTAAGAGTTAAGTAGTTGTGTGATAATCTGTGGGTATATTCATTTAGGGATTTCAGTGACCAAGAAGGGACTCACTCTGGCCCTTTATTTTTTTTTTTTCCAAGTATCAAACACTTTATTCTAGTTCCTGCTGAGCGGGAACAAATTATTCCAGTTCCCACAAGGCAGGTTAGGTTGGTTGATCTGAATAGAGGAAAAACTCCCCACGTTCTTGACCTAGACATCCACGCTCCAGGAGAGTGAAGAGGGGGAAAAGGAAGAAAATGTAACTAAAATGATGGTTTTTAATGGGAACCAGAGGTATAGTTACAGTTACATAGTCTGACACAAAAAACCCTTGGGTGATCAGGAGGTGGAAGGTTACAAAATAATGAGGGTAGTAGCACTGGGTCCAGGAAGAAAGCTGCTCCAAGGCCTCAGGGGCCAGGCTAGCACGGCCTCTCCCTGCGATCCTGTCTGTGCTCACCCCTGGAGTCCATCTTGCCAGGGCCGAAGCCACCTCTGTCCCCAGCACCCCGGCCCCCTCGGAAGCCCCCACGGTCCCCTCCTCGGCCTCGGTAGCCGCCCCGATCATAGCCTCCTCTGCCACCACGACGATCATCTCCGTAGTTACCCCCCATATGAGAACCTCCTGGTCCCCCTCCTGGGCCATCTGGTTTAGGGGCCTTACACTGGTTACATTCATTCCTCCAAGAGAAGTTCATGTTCTCACAGGTAGGATTAGGACACTTCCAATCCCCTGCTTGCTGCTGTCCTCTGCCACCGCCACCACCACCGGGGAATCCTCCTCGGCCAGCGCTGCCGCTGCCACCACCTCCATAGCCTCCACGGCCCACGGGTCCTCCTCGCCCTCGGCCTCCACGACCATTGCCACCACCCCGACTGAAGTCTGCTCGCCGAGTAGCAAATGAGACCTTGATAGGATTCCCAGAGAATTCTTTACCATCAAACCAGTCAATAGCTGCTTTGGCGGAAGGTGGGTCATCAGATGATACCGTGGCCTCTCCCTTCAGTTTGCCTGTTTCCCTGTCTGTGTACAGATTAATCATGGGCTGTCCTGTTTTCTAATTTGTCTTAATGATACCAATCTGCTTGAAGTAATCAGCTACAGACTGAATTGTAACATTCTCGCCCAGCCCTTGCACGAAGATGGTGTTATTGTCTGAATTATCCTGTTCAGAGTCATGACGTGATCCTTGTTCCCGAGGGCCACCAAATTTATTGAAGCCTCCACGGCCACCTCCGCGTCCTCTGGGTTCATAGCCACCACTGCTGCGGTTGTAACCACCGCCACCGCCCCGGCCCCGGCCCCCACGGTCCTGCTGGCCTCCCCCGTAGCCACCACTCTGGTCCTGATTGCCATAACCACCACCGCCGCCACCACCGCTCATGGAGGACTGATCTTGGCCATAGCTACCTCTGCCACCCCCTCCACCACCTCCACTGCCACTGTTGTACTGGTTCTGCTGTCTGTAGCCCTGAGGGGGGTTATAGCTTTGCTGCTGTCCACCATAGCTAGACTGCTGGCCATAGCCTCTACTCTGGGGCTGCCCATAACCGCTGCTTTGAGAACTAACTTCCTGAGGTGCTGCTAGGAGCTGGCTGCTGGCCATAGCCAGGGTACGAGGACTGTTGCCCGTAAGACGACTGAGAACTCTGGCTACTGCCATAGCCACCAGCTGAGCCATATCCCTGGGGAGCTGACTGTGCGCCGTAGCTGTTCTGGGTCTGTCCATAAGAACTACCGTAGCTGCTCTGGCCATAGCCCGAAGTGTCCGCAGACTGGCCGTAGCCACCGTAACTCTGCTGCCCGTGGGGCTGACTGCTCTGCTGGGAGTAGCCCTGCCCAGGCTGAGATGGGTAGGCCCCATAGCTTTGGGTTGCTTGTTGGGTATGGTCGTTTGAGGCCATGTCCGTGCACACGTGCACAGGCCGACAAGCAGCAAGGTTCCGACACTACAGAGCACCAACGCCTGGAGGACTCTCACTCAGGCCCTTTAAGAAAGTCTCTGACAAACCAAAGGGAAGATAATTTTAGTAAACAAATCAGAAGGAGAAATGTGAACTCATTATGAACTTGTAAGGGTGGGTCCTGGGTGGTGTAGAACCTGTCACGATCTTTCTCTAAATAGTGCTATACAATTTTACATTATGCATAAGAATCTTACAATAGCCTGTTTCTGTCCTCCACATCCTTTGTCTTACTGTAGTTTTCTTCTATATATCCCATTAACCTCCCAATGCATTTCTATCATTTTTACTTTTGGAAGATGATGTATTTTATACTTCCCCATACATTTGCTGTTTTTCGTGTCCATTATTCCTTTGTGTAAATGCAGATTTTCATCTTGTATGATTTCTCTTCTGCCTGAGAAATTTTCTTTGACATTTTTTATAATTCAGCATTGCTGGTGATGAATTCTCTTGGCTTTTTTTTCTTAAATCTAACAAAAGCCTTTATTTTGATTTTATTGCTTAAAGAGATCGTCCCTGGGTAAAGAAATCCAGCACTCAGAACTTGAAACACATCTCTGCACTGTGATAGATTGCCTGGTGGCTCAGATGATATAAGTGTCTGCCTGCAATGCAGGAGACTGCAGTTTGATCCCTAGGTTGGAAAGATCCCCTGGAGAAGGAAATGGCAACCCACTCCAGTATTCTTGCCTGGAAAATCCCATGGATGGAGGAGCCTGGCGGGCTACAGTCCATGGGGTCGCAAAGAGTTGGACACGACTGAGCGACTTCAATGCACTGTGATAGGCTTGCATGTTTCTGAGAAGAGGTCTGCTGTCAGTCTTATCTTTGTTTTTCTGTGATTAATTTTTTCAGCCTATGGCTGCTTTTAAGATTATTTGCTGAATTTCAACAATTAGATTAAAAACCAAAGCTATCAATATTTGGCATGGTTTTCTTAAGTTTGTTCTGCTTGAGGTTCTTGAAGTTCTAGGTCTGTGGGTTTATACTTCTCATCAAATTTAGGAAATTTTGGCTTTTTTTTTTTTTTTTGCCTAAAACAACATGAGTTTATTGTCTTACACTTACTGAGGCTGGGCTCCCCCTGAAGCCTGTAGGGGAGGAGTCTTCCTGGTCTCTTCCAGTTTCTGGTGTTCTGGCAGTCCTTGATGTTCCTTGATTTGGAGATACATTATTTTGATCTCTGCCTCTGTTGGACAGAGGACAGACATAGCATTGTCCTTGTGTCTGTCTAGGTCTCTTTTCTTCTTATTAGGACATGAGTCATGTTAGACTTGCGTCCCCCTCTACTCCTTTAAGACCTCATCCTAACTAATTACATATGCAGCTATCTTATGTGCAAAGATCGCATTTCCAGGTGCTGGGGACTGAGGACTTCTACATACATTTTTCGAGTGTGAATTCAACTCATAACAGAGAGAGAATTGAAGATGTAAGTGAAAGAGTCCTGAGTTTAGTTTTCTGTAAGAAAAATGGAAAATGTAAAACACATAAGCAAAATTACGTGGCATATGATGGTCAGTTTTTAGCCCTTTACATTGTATTTCTAGCTTACTTTCCGAAATCTAGGAAATATTTCCATATATTCTTTCTTTTCACCAGCTGCTATGGTAATGATATTCTTCCTCTGTATACATATTTCTATTGCGTTTCTCTGGATTTAATAATAATAAGCATTACCAATAAAGAGATAAGAGTGATAAGGGGTTTCCTACACAAAATTTTTATGGTTATTTCACTTGGGAAAAGGAGAAATAAAAGATTAGAGGAATATGTTTTGTTTCAGAACATTATGTTTAATATGTCAGTTTAAATCAATGTGCGGCTACTGAACAGCATGATATGGCCGTGAAGATACACAAGCAAGATTAAACATTTCAACCAATAGTGACCCTCAGATCTCTGAGTAGTTCTCAGATGTATAGCTATTATTCCTCTAATTTTCTGTCTCCTTTTTCTCATACTTTGAAGTACAGTCACATGTTTGTTGAACTGCTTGATGTTCTTTTGAGCCAGTGATTGTCTTCTCATCTCTTCTCTCACTGTGGCTCAGTTTACCAGTTTTGTATTGTGTCTTCTAGTTTATTGGTGTGCTTTCTGCCATGTATAATCTGCTTTTGATTGCATTCAGTTTTTCATTTCAGATTGTATCTTTCATTTCAAGAAGTTTCAGTTTGGTATTTTTATGTCTTCTGGCCTTTTTGTTTATCTTCTTAAGCACACAGAGCATAGTTTCATTGGGTAATGTACTTGCTTATAAGTTCTGTCACCTCTGTTATTTCTGGGCTCATTCCTATCAATTGTTTTCATTACGGGTCATATTTTCTGCCTTTTGCATATTGGTGATGTTGTTCCTAAAATAAAGTTTATTTTTTTTTTTATCATAGTGTAGAGTTATAAAACAATTATAAAAATGAAATAGTACATAGTTCTCACATAATGCACAGTCAGCTTCCCCTATGGGCATCTTACATGAATGTGGCACCTTTGTTACAAGTAATGAACCAATGTTGATAAATCATTATTGACTAATTCAGATTTCTTTAGTTTTTACCAAATGCTCTTCTTCTGTTCCATGATGCCATCCAGAATACCACATTGCATTTCGTCTTCTTGTCTCCCTAAGTTCCTCTCGGCTGTGACAGTCTCTCAGACTGCCTTTGTTTTTGGTGACCTTGGCAGTCTTGAGGAGTGCTGGTCAGGTGTTTCGTAGAACATCTTTCAGTTGATATTTACCTGCAGTTTTTCTCCTGATTAGATTGAGTTTATGGCTTTTGGGGGCAGAAAACCAGAGGTGAAAATGCCATTTTCATTACACTGAACTAAGGATACACACTGTCAGCTTGACTCAGCACTATTCATGCATACATTTTCATCTCCTGGCTGACGTCCTGCTTGTCAGGCTTCTCGGTAAAGTTACCCTCCTTCTTCCCCCTCCTTTCCCTACTGAACTCTCTGTGTAGCCCACATTGATGGAGAAACGAGTTATGTTCTATTTGCTCGAGTGCAGAGTGTCTCTATCAATTACTTGGATTCTTCCGCACAGGAGATTTGCCTCTTCTCCCACATTTGTTTTGTTCACTCCTTTATTTATATTAGTGTGAAGTCAAGGATATATATTTTATACTTTGAGTTATAGTCCAGTGCTCAATTTATTTTGCTACTCAAATGTACCAGCTTTGGCCATTGGGAGTTTTTTTTTTTTTTTTCTGGTTGGCTCTTACTTCCTTTTGGTGTACCCACTGTGGTAGACTTTCTTTTTTTCTTTTTTTTAGCATTAACTTACTTTCCAGCACACTAAGATACTTCAGGCTCATTCATCTTCCATGTTTCCTGCCCCATTTCTAGATTCAGCCCTTTCTCCAAGGAGTTCTTCTTTCTTTAATTGAAACATTAGGAACCAAGATCTCTGTGCTAGATGAGCTTATTGCTATTGGCATATCTGCTTTTAGACCTTCTCCTCTGACAGAACAAGGAAATATGAGCATATATGCGTGCACAATGCTAAGTTGCCTCAGTAGTGTCCGACTTTCTGCGACCCTACGGACTGCAGCCTGCCAGGCTCCTCAGTCCATGGGATTCTCCAGGCAAGGTTACTGGAGTGCCCTCATCCTGGGGCTCTTCCTGATTCAGGGATTGAATCCATGTCTCTTGCATCTCCTGCACTGGCAGGTGAGTTCTTTACCACTAGCACCACTTGGGAAGCATACATACACCTAATAAATATTTGTGTGTGTAAGTGAAGTGAGATATGCAGTCACAGTGTCTCAAACTGTAGTTCACTAGCATGTGGATCATTCTAACCTCCTCTCCTTGCTCATCTATAAACACCCACTCCAGCAGAGAAATCTGACTCCCACTCTCTGCCATCCATTTAGCTAATTGTCTAACCTTCGTATGCATGCACATTAATATCAGAATGCTTAGCCTGTACCCTGTGGGAAATGATGCAATCAACTAGTGTATAGTGCTTGGGTACAGTTTCTTTAGCCCTTAGTTTTAGAGATTCTGCTTATTTCCAAGGTGACTTAGGGCAGAAAGAGCCCTTTCCCTTGCCTCAATAAGGCAAACTCTCCCAGAGTTTGCTCAAAGTCATGTCCATCGAGTCAGCGATGCTATCAAACCATCTCATCCTCTGTCGCCCCCTTCTCCTCCTGCCCTCAATCTTTCCCAGCACCAGGGTCTTTTCCATTGAGTCGGTCTTCGTAAGCCTCTATGGTTTTTGACCAATGCTCTGTCATATGTCCACATTTACAGTATCAGGATCGTTTCACTGCCCTGAAAAATGCCTTTACATCTCACCTCTTCATCCTGCCTTCCCTCTCTTGAGACCTCAGGCAGCTCTCTTTCTCCTGTCTCCATAGTTTTGCCTTTTTGAGAACATTACAAGTAGAATCATACAGATGTATCTCTTTCATACTGGTTTCTTTCATTTAGCAATATGCATTTAAGAGTCTAACATTTTTTTTTCATAGCTCGATAGCTCATTTCTTTTCATTGCTGAATATCATTCTGTGGTAGGGAGGTACCGCAGTTTCTTTATCCATTAAAGGACCTATTGTTTCTGCTTTTTTTGATGGTTATGAATAAAGCTGTTGTAAACATTATCAAGCAAGCTTTTTGGGTAAACTTAAGTTTTCAAGTCAACTGGGTAACTGGGTGCATGATTGCTGAGTCATATGTTTAGCTTTGTGGAACATAAGACTGTTTAAATTTGTGGGAAAAAAAACAAAAAAACTGTGCCAAACTGTCTTCCAAACTGGCCATACCATTTTGCATTTTTACCAGCAGTGAATGAGTTCCTACCGCGCTGCATCTTTGCTAGCATTTGGTATTGTCAGGCTTTTGGATTTCAGCCATTCCAACATACCGTGTAAGTGGTGTCACGTTGTTTCAATTCTCAATTTCCTAATGATGTATGATCTTGAGCATCTTTTCACATGTTATTTACCATCTGTGTGTCTTCTTTGGTGAGGTATCTGTTTAGCTCTTTTGCCAATTTCTTAATTGTGTTGTCTTCTTATTGTTGAGTTTTAAGAATTCTTTTTATATTTTGGATACAAGTTCTTTATCCAGCTTATGTTTTTACAAATATTTGCAAAATGCTTTCATTTTTTGTTGGTAAATATGTTTGTTTCATTCTTGCTCCCGAAGGGAATCTTTTTTAATGAGTATGCAGTTCTAGACTGATGGCTACCTTTCCTTTCCCCTCTGAAGATCCTTCTGTATTGTTTTATGGCTTCCCTTGTTGTCATCGAGAATTCTGCTGTGACCCGAATGTTCCTTTGTAAGGGGATGTGTATTTTTTCTCTGGTTGCTTTTGGGGTCTCATCATTGTCTTTATCCTCCTGTTCCATTTTTGTGTCTAGGTATGTTTTCCCTCCTGATCCTATTAGGAAAGTATTTTGCTTCCTAAAGTTGTGATTTCATATTTTTAATTAGTTATGTCACATTTTCAGTGATTATCCTTTAAATGTTGCCTCTCCTCTATTTTCTTCACTCTTCCTTTGAATAAATATGTTAGATCTTCTCATTCTGTTTTCTTAGTCTCTGTGTTATACGTCCATTCTTTGCTTTATTCTGGGAAAGCTGGGTAAATTCTGCAGATATATAATTATCTTTTCATTTTTTGCTTACTTTACCATTCAACCCACCTCCTTAGTTTTATGTTTCAGCAATTATATTTTGACTTCTAGAATTTCCAGTTGCTTTTCTTCTCAGATATTTTTGGTCATTTCTAACAATTTTTTTGTTGTTGTTACATGCTCAACTTTGGAAAGAATTGGTTGATTTCTTTAAAACTTCCGTACCTGGCTCTTGGATATTCTGAATCTGACAATTTCAATCTCTTCTGTTCTTGGAGGGTGTTTTAAGTGTGGGTTTTATTGTGATTTAGGTGTAGTGAGTCTGAGAGAGCAGGAGATGACTGCAGCAGTGGAGAAGGTGACTTGTTACAGTTCCCGAGGGGCAGGGAAATGCCATGTGGGGGTTGCCCAGGGAGGTGCCGGGAGGCGCCAGGATGCAGCATGAGCAAGCTTTGCTGCTGTGGTTTCTGTGCAAAAAGCTTACAGGGCAGAATAAACAGGCAGCCGGCTTCAGGTTGGCTAGTTTGAATAATTTCCACAGGCTCTGGGGTGGAGGGCCTGTCCCTGTTTGGTTGGTACCATCCTGGGGTGATGAGGGCTGCAGATGCTGGCCTGGAGTTTGCCATCAGAAGAGGTGGGGAGTGTGTGGACTCTGGCCTGGTAATTTTTTTTCATGTGAAAGGCACACTGGAGGGCAAATTTACCATCTCCAGGAATCGGCTAGCCCTGGGACAGACTGTCTCCCCAGGGTCAGTAAGGCCCCAGATGTCTAAACAGCAGAGGGAAAAGACATGTTTTCTACCGGAAGACATGTCTCTGACTCTGTGACGTGTCTTCCTTGTGTTTGACGATCTTTGATCTTAAGTTATGGCTGAACTGGGGACTTTTCCCTTCAGAGAGCATTTGCTTCTGCCCCGGGGGTAGCTGAGGGGCTCGTGGGAATGGTGACCACTTTGGAGTCCCTGGAGATGCTCAGAGCAGCGACTCTGACTCAGCTGCTGTCCTCCAAGTTCAATGTCCCGGTAGCATCATTGCTGTGTTGCCCTGGCCTCGTGATAACTTTATGCCCTGCTGTTTACAGGTCAGGCCTGGTCTGAATCTCCACCCCTCTGACTCCTGGCTTCTCCGGTCCTGGTTCTCTGCTTCTGTAGGTTCCTTTGTTCCTGTTTTCTGGGTGTTGCTACACAAGCAGACCTTGAAGGTATTGTGGGTTCAGTTCCAAACTGCCGTGATAAGGCGAATCTCACAAAAAAGTGTGTTACTCAAATGTTTTGGTTTCTCTGTGCATAAAAAGTTATGTTTAGACTGTACCATTGTCCATTAAGTATGTAGTAGCCTTATGTCTGAAAAAACAATGTGCATCCCTTAAGTAAAGAATACTTTATTGCTAAAAATGCTGTCATCTGAGCCTTCAGTGAATTGTAACATCAAAGATCACAGATCACCGTAACAAATATAATAGTAATAATAAACATGTTTGGAATACAAGAAAATGACCAAAACATGACACAGACGCATGAATGAACAAATGCCACTGAAAGAGCAGCACCGTGAGACTTGCACAACGCACAAACCTTCACAATTTTTTTTTTTAAAGCAAAATCTATGAAACTTCATATGAACTGTAGACCTCCAGGCTCCTCTGTCCATGGGATTCTCCAGGCAAGAATACTGGAGTGGGCTGCCATGCCTTCCTCTCGGGGATCTTTCCAGCCCAGGGATCAAACCCGCATCTCTTGCATCTCCTGCATTGGTAGGCAGTTTCTTCACCACTAACGCCACCTGGGGAGCCCAGAATTTATAATAAAGCCAAGTGCAGTAGAAAGATGAAGGGGGTATGCCTGTCCTGCCTTCAGGACCCTGAGGCACCGATTTCTCTTCCCTCTGGTTCCTGATTGATCTAAACCCTGCTTATATTTTAAAACTTTCCATAGAGTGGGGAGGCATCGAAGAAGCGGGCTGTCTCTAGGTCATTCTACCTTTGATGAGACCAATGGTGTCTCAAATGACGCGTCCCATCCCAGGTCTAATTGTGGTGTGGAGGGACTTTTAGAAGACAGTCTTTGATGTCTGAATCTGATCCCATTCCATGACTGATCTCACTACCTCCCTGGCGCTAACTGAGCACCCTGACCTTTCCACCTGAGTTACCGCAGTGGCCTCCCGGCTGATCTCCTTGCTCCCGTCCTTACCCGCTTCGGTCTGTTTCCAATATGGTAGCCGAAGGGATCCTGTTAAAACCTAAATCAGTTCACTCTTGCCCCCACAACCTTTGAATTGCTTTCTGTCTCACGTAGAAGAAAGTGAAGTCACTCAGTTGTGTCCGACTCTTTGTGACCCCATGGACTGTAGCCTACCAGGATTCTCCGTCGATGGGATTTTCCAGGCAAGAGTATTGGAGTGGGTTGCCATTTCCTTCTCCAAGGCATCTTCCCAACCCAGGGATCGAACCTGGGTCTTCCTCATTGTAGGCAGACACTTTACTGTCTGAGCCATCAGGGAAGTCAAGCATTTTTACCGAGACCCAAAGGCCCCAGATAACACCCTCCCCTGCCTCTTCTCTCGACTTCTCTCACTCACCCCCTCCTGCAGATGCTCGTGGTCCTGTGCTGCCCTGGCCTCGGTGCTGGGCTTGCTCTTGCCGCAGAGCCTTTGAACTGGCCGTGCCAGTTGCCTAGGGTGCCTTCATCCAGACTTCGGCATGACTTGTGTGCTGTTCTATCAGCCGTTTACTCACAAGTGTCACATCCTCAGAGGAACCTTCCTCTGCCACCCTGGTGTAAAACTGCAACCGACCCCACGCTCCCTCGTCCCATTCTGCTTTGTTATATTTTTTTTCTTAGCACTTAGTGTCATCTTACGTACTATATATTTTCTCTTGTAAAAAATCAACTTTATTGAGATATGATTTACATATGATATTAAGAAAATGTAACCCTGTTTAAGTATGCAGTCAAATGACTTTTGCCAAATGGATTCTTTGGTGTAACCAACACTGAGGTCGAGAGAGGGCACGTCTATCACCAAAAACTCCCCGTAGGTCCCTGTGCTACTTTCAGTTACAGCTGGAGGATCTGATGACTGTCAGTGTCAATGCCTGCCTTTTCTAGAAGGTCATGTAAATGGGGTCAGTCTGTACGAACTCGGTTGTCTGGCTTCTTTTATGCAGCATCACGTTTTTGAGCTCCATCTAGGTTACAGTGGGGCTTCAATGGTGGCTCAGATGGTAAAGCGTCTGCCTGCAATGCGGGAGACCCAGGTTCAATCCCTGGGTCGGGAAAATCCCCTGGGGAAGGAAATGGCAACCCACTCCAGTACTCTCGCCTGAAAAATTCCATGGACAGAGGAGCCTGGTGGGCTACAGGCCATGGGGTCGCAAAGAGTCAGACACGACTGAGCGACTTCACGTACTAGGTTACAGTACATATCAACAGTAGTAACTAGTTATTGGTTATTAAGAATTAGCTAATCCATCTTTTTTTTTTTTTTTAATCCATCTTTTTTTATTGCTGAGTGGTATCTCCTTGTATGGATATTCTATAGTTTGTTCATTTACATGCTGATTGGCATTTGGGATTTTCAGGTTTTATTGATTATGAATAAAGCTACTCTGAATTTTCATGTGTGGCCATATGTTTCGTTCGCTTTGGGTAAATACCTAGGGGTGGAATTGCTTGCTCATTGCACAAGTCTATGTTTAACTTTTTGAGAAGCTGCCAAACACTTATTAAGAGGGATGGCCCTGTTTTGGATTTCCACCAGGACTGTGTGGATTACAGTTGTTCTGCGTCCTTTTGACACTGGATGTCCTTGGTCTCTATGTACTTTCTTCTCATTTTAATTTCCATTTCTGATGACTAGTAATATTGAATATCTTTTCATATTCTTTCTAGCCATTTGTAAATCTTCTTTTGTGAACTATTATTTCACATTTTCTCCTTGTTTTTAAACTGTGTCTTCCTATGATTGAGTTGTAATATATTAACTTGTCAATGCTTATAGTCTGGACACAAATCTTTTTAGATATGTGTATTGCTAATATTTGCTCCCACTGCATGTGTTACCTTTTAATTTTGCTAGTGTTATTTTCCAAAGAGTAGAACTTTTCATTTTATTGAAACTCACCTTATCAAATTGCTTTCTTTTGTGGTTAATGTTTTTGTGTCCTGTGTAAGAAATTTTTTGTGTAATCTATGGTTGTAAAGATTTTCTTCTAACACTCAATGTACTTTGTGTATCTTTTCCCTCCACCCATTAAAACACAAGCTCCTTGAGGTAGAGATTTTTTTTTGATTTGTTTATCGTTCAATCTCCAGTATTGCATCAGTTCATCATTCATAATAGGCTCTCCGTAAATATTTGTTGTTGTTGATCAGTCTCTCAGTCACGTCCGACTCTGTGACCCCCAGCATGCCAGGCTTCCCTGTCCATCACCATCTCCTGGAGCTTGCTCAAACTCATGTCCATTGAGTCGCTGATGCCATCCAACCATCTCATCCTCTGTCGTTCCCTTCCCCTCCTGCCCTCAATCTTTCCCAGAATCAGGGTCTTTTCTAATGAGTCAGTTCTTCACATCCGGTAGCCAAAGTATTGGAGCTTCAGCTTCAGCATCAGTCCTTCCAATGAATATTCAGGACTGATTTCCTTTAGGATGGACTGGTTTGATCTTCTTGCAGTCCAAGGGACTCTTAAGATTTTCTCCAATGCCACAGTTCAAAATCATCAATCTTCAGTGTTCAGCTTTCTTTATGGTCCAACTCTCACATCCCTATGTGCCTACTGGAGAAACCATAGCTTTGAGTAGACAGACTGTTGTTGGCAAAGTAATGTCTGCTTGTTAGTATGCTGTCTAGGTTTGTCATAGCTTTTCTTCCAAGGGGCAAGCATCCTTTAATTTCATGGCTGCAATCACCATCTGCTGTGATTTTTGAGCTCAAGAAAATAAAGTCTGTCACTGCTTCCATTGTTTCCCCATCTATTTGCCATGAAGTGATGGGACCAGATGCCAAGATCTTTGATTTTGAATGTTGAGTTTTAAGCTGGCTTTTTCACTCTCCTCTTTCACCTCCGTCAAGAAACTCTTTAGTTCATCTTTGCTTTCTGCTATAAGGCTGCTGTCATCTGCATATCTGAAGTTATTGATATTTCTCCCAGCAATCATGATTCCAGCTTGTGCTTCATCCAGTCCAGTGTTTCACATGATGTACTCTGCATATAAGTTAAATAAGCAGGTGACAATATGCAGCCTTGACATATTCCTTTTCCAGTTTGAACCCATCTGTTGTTCCATGTCCGGTTCTAACTGTCGCTTCTTGACCTGAATACAGGTTTTGCAGGAGGCAGGTAAGGTTGTCTGGTATTCCCATTTCTTGAAGAATTTTCCACAGTCTGCTTGATCCACACAGTCAAAGGCTTTAGTGTAGTCAATGAAGCAGAAGTAGGTGTTTTTCTGGAATTTTCTTGCTTTTTCGACAATCCAGTGGATGTTGGTAATTTGATCTCTGGTTCCTCTGCCTTTTCTATATCCATCTTGAACATCGGAAGTCCATGGTTCATATACTTTTGAAGTCTATAATGGAGAATTTTGAGCATTATTTTGCCAGCATGTGAAATGAGTGCAGTTGTGCAATTGTAGTTTGAGCATTCTGTGGCGTTGCCCTTCTTTGGAATTGGAATGAAAGCTGACCTTTTCCAGTCCTGTGGCCACTGCTAAGTTTTCCAAAGTTGCTGGCATATTGAGTGCAGCAGTTTCAAAGAAACATCTTTTAGGATTTGAACTCACTTAGCTGGAATTCCAACACCTCCACTAGCTTTGTTCGTAGTGATGCTTCCTAAGGCCCACTTGACTTCATACTCCAGGATGTCTGGCTCTAGGTGAGTGATCACACTATTGTGGTTATCTGGGTCATGACGATGTTTTTTGTATAGTTCTTCTGTGTATTCTTGCCCCCTCTTCTTAATATCTTCTGCTTCTGTTAGGTCTGTACCGTTTCTGTCGTTTATTGTGCCCATCTTTGCATGAAATGTTCCCTTGGTATCTCTAATTTTCTTAAAGTGATCTCTAGTCTTTCCCATTCTATTGGTTTCCTCTGTTTCTTTGCATTGATCACTTAGGAAGTCTTCTTACCTCTCCTTGGTATTCTTTGGTATTCTGCCTTCAAATGGGTGTATCTTTCCTTTTCTCCTTTGCTTTTTGCTTCTCTTCTTTTTCAGCTATTTGTAAGGCCTCCTCTAGCAACCATTTGTCCTTTTTGCATTTCTTTTTCTTTGGGATGGTTTTGATCACTGCTTCTCCTATACAGTGCCACAAACCTCCATCCATGGTTCTTTAGGCACTCTGTCTATCAGATCTAATCCCTTAAATCTACTTGTCACTTCTACTGTATAATCTTAAGGGATTTGATTTATGTCATACCTGAATGGTCTAGTGGTTTTCCCTACTTTCTTCAGTTTAAGTCTAAATTTGGCAATAAGGAGTTCGTGATCTGAGCCACAGTCAACTCCTGGTCTTGTTTTTGCTGTCTGTATAGAGCTTCTTCATCTTCAGCTGCAAAGAATATAATTAATCTGACTTCAGTGTTGACCATCTGGTGATGTCCATGTGTAGAGTTGTCGCAAGTGTTGTTGGAAGAGGAGGTTTGCTGTGACTAGTGTGTTCTCTTGGCAAAACTCTGTTAGCCTTTGCCCTGCTTCATTCCGTACTCCAAGGCCAAATTTGCCTGTTACTCCAGGTGTTTCTTGACTTCCTACTTTTGCATTCCAGTCCCGTATAATGAAAAGAACATCTTTTTTTATTTTTGGTGTTAGTTCTAGAAGGTCTTGTAGGCCTTCATAGAACTGTTCAACTTCAGCTTCTTTGGCATTAGTAGTTTGGTATAGATCTGGATTACTGTGATATTGAATGGTTTGCCTTGGGAACAAACAGATCATTCTGTTGTTTTTGAGATTGCATCCAAGTACTGCATTTCAGACTCTTTTGTTGACTATGATGGCTACTCCATTTCTTGTAAGGGATTCTTGCCCACAGTAGTACATATAATGGTCATCTGAATTAAATTTGCCCATTCCGGTCCATTTTAGTTCATTGATTCCTAAAATGTTGAAGTTCACCCTTGTCATCTCCTGTTTGACCACTTCCAATTTACCTTGATTCATGGCCCTAACATTCCAGGTTCCTATGCAATAGTGTTCTTTACAGCATCGAATTTTACTGGATGAATGAATGTTTTTAGAATTTTCTTACATGTGTATATAAACAACACATTAGATTGTTTTGCATATTTTATAAGGAATATAGTGAATATGAACTGAAGTAAGCAGCACAGTGGTTCCAGGTATAAATAGAAGATATTTATTTTTATATATAATATTCTATCATCTAAATGAAGCTCAGTCTCTTTATTTGCTCTCTTGTTGAGATGTCTATTTCCAATTTTTCATTAATATGTCATTAATAATGCGACAGTGATTTTACCTGTGTGTGGATATGTTTCATATGACACTTGCTTTGAGGAGTTGATAATCTTGCTTGCCTGATGTGAGAAAATCAGCCTCCCCCATAGTGTTAGTACATTGAAATAGGCTCCTTTTAAAGGCAATTTTGAAATATGTACCAAAATTAAACATATATACATCTAAAGACCCAACAGTTTTACTTCCAGCAATTTGTCTTGTAAAAATACTTGCATCACTATGTAAAGTTAAATGCACAATTTTTTTAATTGAAGTATCATCTGTAATAAATGATTGAATACAAAGAGAAGTTTGTCTTTAAAAATTGCATTAGTTACATGCTTTAAGATGCAAGAATCTCAATCTGTTAAATGAAAAAGGCAAACTTCAAAACAGTACCTTGAGTATAGTCCATCTTTGTAAAATTTTGCATGTTTGTTAAAGAAATCTTTGAGTTTTCATCAAGTTATTGCTGGTGATCATCTCTGGGGAGGAGATTATGAGAGAATTTTATTTCCTGTTTCAGTATTTTTGTGTTGCTTGATCTTTATTTTTTAAGGAAAAATGACTAGGTATTTTATATTATTAATAGGAAACATAATGCTATCACTATTTTGGGGGAAAATGTACTTCATTGAGAGAATTATTTTTCAAAGTTTCCAATGAATGGGCTTCCCTGGTGGCTCAGACAGTAAAGAATCTGCCTGCAATATGGGAGACCTGGGTTCGGAAGATCCCCTGGAGGAGGGCATGGCAACCCACTCCAGTGTTCTTGCCTGGAGAATCCCAGGGACAGAGGAGCCTGGTGGGCTGCGGTCTATGGGGTCACACAGAGTCGGACACGACTGAAGTGACTTAGCAGCAGCAGCAGCATGCTTTTTAGAGCTCATCCTATGAGACGGTGTTTATCACCTTCATTGTTGAAGTTAATACTTGAATGTCTTCCATGGCCTAATTTTCATTTGCTGAGTTATGTTGTAATTTTGGTTTTGAAACGGATATACCTTTATATGTTGGGTTGGCCAAAAATTTCACTCAGGTTTTTCTATAAGATGTTACTTACAAAAGTTTATGGTTTAAAGATAATTTCAAATAGAAATCTCCTAAACATTTTTAGGAAATTTAGGAAAGGAGATGAAGGGTAGGGGCCAGTAGGTAGGTGTGAGAAGAGGGGGAGGAGATTGAGGGAGGAAGTTGGAAAAGGTTGAAGAGTGAAGCGATACCTGATGGGAAGATTAAAAAGATTTATTTGTGTTCAAGCTGAGATCAAAGTGGTATATTTGTAACTGGTGCAGAGAGGGGAAGTAAATCTATTTTCATACTGTTTCTTAGACATTGGAGGAGAGACTTTTTGGAAGGAGAACTATAACATACTAACTGCCTTTGAATTTTATTCGCTGAACAGATTTACTTACTATTTACAACGAAGGACCTGACAATGAATCTTGGCCGTTAAGACATGGTTAGAGGCAAGAAACAAATGCATATGAAAGCAATCCTATAGCAGAAGCAGGGGATTTCTTATTCAGGATATTATTCTGATAAATGCCAAGAACAGTGACCATTATTTATAATTAGTACTTGATTTATGACCCTGTTTCTTTCTATACTGGCTGCAAAAGTACAATTTATTTTTCTGCGTGCACCCTGGTAACCTATTTAGAATGAGTCAATCTGGAGACATTTCTGGTAAAAAAAAAATTTTGTTTTTATAAGTTAAGTTCATCCAACATTTCTGTTTATCCTTGTTATTGCAAACCATTGCTGTTGGAGAACCAGCAACATAGTTATAAGTTATAAAAGAGCCTCATTTGGAAGCGCATAGTATGTGGTAAATATTATGTATTGATGTATAATGAAAATTGCAGTGATTTCATTAATAAATTACAACTCCTAAAGATTCCTGTTTATCAGCTGTGTTGATAACGAGGGTTGAATTTTTCCCTGAAGACCTTAATATCAGTTGGACCACTCTGTTCCTTTTAAAATTATCTCATTCATTTTTCAGTTTGCATTGACATTCCAAGAAGGTTGCGCTGCGTGTTTCTGTCAACAGAGGTGGAATGATAAGCCGTTTTTCTTACTGTAATCTCCTTCATGGCCCTTTCTGGCTGCATCATTGAGGCATGAGCTCAAGTCTCTTGGCACCTTGGTCCTTTTCCTTTAGAGCGAGGATCACAATTGCAGGAATTGCTTTGGGGTCTCTTGTCATATGTTTGAATCTGCTGCAGGACCAGACTCTGAGAACTGAATCCACCTGTCTTGTGCCCCCATACTCTTAATATTGAGCAGGGTGACGACCTTACGGTAACATTTAACAGAAGATACAACCAGAGAACAGAGAGTGGTTAGAAAGAGGGAGATTGGCAGGAAAGGGAACAGAGAAAGTGGCTGTTGAGGGAAGTCTAAGACCATAGCCCCTGATGTCATCACTCTTCAAACTGCACCAAATGCTACAAAGCCATAGGATTGCAAAGATTTTCATGTCAATGTTCTTTATTCCATTTTATTTGTGTGAATAAGGGGCTCATGACGGTATAGTCGATTTGTGTTAGGAGCTGGATTGAGTTAGTTTTTATAGGGCTGCATGGAAGGCAACTGACAAACATTGGAGTCAAGAGCCAGGTGTTCCATCCTATGGGATGACCCACATGAACTAGAATATGGGTAACGTAATGACTTGACCTCACTAAACTGAAGCACTGGAGGCTTCTCTTTCCTTATGGGAAGTTTCTATCTATTTTTCACACTTACTGGTAAATAATGTTCAGTCGAAGTATGGATAAGCGTTGACAGCTGTAGCATAAAATATGGTAAATTGTATATTGTGAGTTAAGACATTATATTTAATGGTTTAATTATTCTCAGCATATTAAGGATCAATACGAAATCCCTTAAATATTTGAATAATGTCATACTAGCTTGAATCAGATGTTAATTTAGTAGAGTTGGGGCTGGAAAGTGAAGGGAACCTCAGTTTATCTCCTCAAGAAGATTAGTCTGTAATTGGATTGAAGCTGTCATTGGAATGTAGAAAATATCAAAGACATATAACTCCCAAGGATTTCTGAATTTGAAACTGGACCACTGTTATATAACATTTTAAGGTAATTTTGAAGTGTAGGTTACCTGGATACCCAGTTACTTGGGAGATGAATAAGACAATAAGGATGTAAATATTGAGACAAGGATATATACAGACACAAAACATTTTTGGCCAACCCAGTGCAACCCATGCATGGTACATCCATGCAGCAGCACCTTGTTCTGTTATTTTTTTATTAAATAATTCAGACATAACATGTCTAAAATAATCATATGCCACCACTCAGCTTAAGAAACAGTGTTACCAATAAAATTATTTTTCTGCCATTCCATTACTTTTATCTCCCTCCTCCTTTTGGTATAGTTTTGCCTTCTCAAGCTTTATGTAAACTATATCATTCTGTACATATCATTTTACAGTTTGCTTTTGTGATTCAACCCCTCCCCACTCTGATTTATTAAGGTAGATATGCTTATTGCAGTGGTAAAGAATCTGCCAGCCAGTGCAGGAGATGTGGGTTGGATCCCTGGGTCGGGAAGATCCCCTGGAGAAAGAAATGGTAACCCACTCCAGTATTCTTGCCTGGAGAATCTCGTGGACAGAGGAGCCTGGCAGGCTACAGACCATGGGTCACAAAAAGTCAGGCATGACTGAATGACTGAACGCACACGCATGCATTTAATTGTAACTTTAGTCTTAACTGCTGTACAGTATTCCAATTCATGATTGTTCATAATTCGTCCAACCCTCTTATGCCACCATTTAGGTGGTTTCCGATTTTTCCCAACTGCAAAGTTGCCGTGGACATTGCTGCACATCAGGGACTGTGGCTGGGAGTGAAGTTCCCACTTCCCGGACTTGACTTCACTTTGCCAAGTTGTTCTCCAAACAGAGGTCTCAGCTGTGCTTCCACTGGCAGTTAGGAGTATTGCCCTTGTTTCTCTTTTCTGCCACTGGCAGATTTCAGTTTTTGTGAGTTTGATTGTGCAGTCTGTTTGAATCGCCAAGTTCTGATCATTGAGGTGGTGTGTGTTGCGTTGGCCTTCTGCTTGGGCTGAGTGGCTTGGTCAGATCCGTTCGTGGTGGTCTTTTCTTAAGAACGTATATAATCTGCAAAAATAAACAACGCAAATAAAGAAATGGATAGAGGACCTAAATAGAAGATGTACAGATGGCCAAGAGATACATGAAAAGGTGTTCCACACAGTTCATTGTTAGAAATGCAAGTCAAAATTACAATGAGGTATCATCTCACACCAGTCAGAATGCCCATCATCAAAAAGTCTAGAAGTAATAATTGCTGGAGAGGGTGTGGAGAAAGGGGAACACTTCTACTCTATTGGTGGAAGTGTAAATTGGTGCAGCCACTGTGGAAAACAGTGTGGACGTTCCCTAAACTAATAATAGCTACCATATGATCCAGTAATCCCAGTCCTATGCATCTATCTGGAGAAAATGAATTTGAAAAGACACATGACCACCTATGTTCATAAAAGCATAATTTACAAAGCTAAGGCATAGAAGCAACCTGTATATCCACTAACAGATGAAAGGATAAAGAAGATGTGGTATACGTACACAATGGAATATTACTCAGTCATCAAAGGAATGAAATAATGCCATTTGCAGCAACATGGATGGACCTAGAAATTGTCATACTAAGTGAAGTAAGCCAGAATGAGAAAGACAAATACTGTGTGATATTACTTATATGTTGAATCTAAAATATGACACAGATGAGCTTATTTATGAAATAGAAACACATATAGAAAGCGAACTTTGGTTACCAAAGGGGATGGCAGGAGTTGTGGCAGAGCTACATTAGTAGTTTGAGATTAGCAGATACAAACTACTATATATAAAGTAGATAAACATTAAGGTCCTACTGGACAGCACTTGTTCAATTGCCAAGTTGTGTCCAACTCTTTTAGACCCCATGGACTGCAGCGTGCCAGACTCCTCTGTCCTCCACTATCTCCTGGGGTTTGCTCAGATTCATATCCATTGAGTCAGTGATGCTATCTAACCATCCCATCATCTGCTGTCCCCTTCTCCTCTTGCCTTCAATCTTTCCCAGCATCAACACAGGCAACGATTATTCGATACCTTGTAATAAACTATAATGGAAAAGAATGTGAAAAAGAAAATTATATATATGTAAAACAGAATCGCTTTGTACACCAGAAACTAACAGAGCGTTGTAAATCAACTGTATTTCATTTAAAAAATATAAGCTGAGCAGACGCACTATGAATACTGTCCCATCAGCACTGTCCCATCCCACCGTCCTGCTGGCCCCTTAGGGCCGCCCCCAGCCCCCGCCGTGATGGTGCTGGTGCGCTTGGGACACAGGCCAGTGTCCCACCAGTGCTGAGTGGACAGATGTAAACTTATTCCTTGGAAATGAATGTGATGTGGAATATCTGCTTGACACCAAAGTGGTCAATAAATTGAACCAGAGAGTAATTGCTCTGTCTCATGCTGTGAAACACCCACACTGACTTATTCTTGGTTCATTTTTATCAGACTTGTTTCTATTATAGACAAACAAGCTCAGGGAGGTAGAATTAAGACTGGTAGTTTTATCTTAGCTGAATTTTGTTTTCATAAAGATAAGTGAAAGTGTGCTATTCCATTTTTCTTGTTCAATGCTATTACAACATTAAAATATACCTTAAAAAATCAGTCATAATTCTACCACTGTAATTGCCTTTCATTTTTCTAAGTTCCTTTTCAGTTCTTCTGTTCTTGTGAATCTGTAAATTTTGTGATTATAATCAGAGTCTGTGCAGATTTGCATTCCTCCCCCAGCATATCAAACACACATTAGTATTTATTTTTCCATGTGTCTTTTTAGTGGCTAGGTACTCTTGCATTTAAATGATGTACTACAGTGTATGTAACACATTCTATACTCTTGGACATTTATATTCAGTTCTTGTTATCAGTGATGCTAAAGTGATTCTCTTGGTTTTTATGTAATTTAGGCGTCTATGTAGTTAAACATAGGCATGTAGTAAATTGCATACAGAGGGTCTGAGGGCCTGGTTCTGGAGTCACATTTCCTGGATTCAAATTTTTGTTCTGTTGCATACTGTGTGCCCTCCCTGGAAAGTTATATGACCATTGTGTGTCTATGGTGTATCTCTAAAATGGGGAAATTCAAGTAGTTCCTAAGGTTGCTTTGAAGATTAAATGATAAAATATAGGTAAGTTGCTTAGAACAGTCTGATACAAAGTGAAAGCTCATTAAAATTTAGCAATTAAACAGCTATATTCACAATAGCCAAGGCATGAAAGTAACCTAAATGTCCATCACCAGAGGAATGGATAAGGAAGATGTGGTCCATACACACAATGGAATGTTACTCAGCCAGGAAAAAGAATGAAATAATGCCATTTGCAGCAACATGGGTGGACCTAGAGATGATCATACTAAGTAAGTCAGAAAGAGAATGACCTATACTGTATGATATCACTTATATATGTAATCTAAAAAAAATGATACAAATGAACTTATTTATAAAACAGACTTACAGTTACCAAATGGAAAAGGAAGGAGGATAAATTAGAATATTTTGTTGCTGTCTTTCAGTCGCTCAGTTGTGTCTGACTCTCTGTGACCCCGTGGACTGCAGCATGCCAGGCTTCCCTGTCCTTCACCATCTCCCGGAGTTTGCTCAAACTCATGTCCATTGAGTCGATGATGCCATCCAACCATCTTGTCCTCTATCATCCCCTTCTCCTCTTGACTTCAATCTTTCCGGCATCAGGGTCTTTTCTAATGAGTTGGCTCTTTGCATCAGGTGGCCAAAGTACTGAAGCATCAGCTTCAGCATCCGTCCTTCCAATGAATATTCAGGGTTGGTTTCCTTTAGGATGGACTAGTTTGATTTCCTTACTGTCCAAGGGACTCTCAAGAGTCTTTTCCAGCACCACAGTTGGAAAGCATCACTTCTTCAGCACTCAGCCTTCTTTACATGACTCTCATATCTGTACATGACTACTGGAAAAACCATAGCTTTGACTATACAGACCTTTGTTAGCAAAGTAATGTCTCTGCTTTTTAATATGCTGTTTATGTTTCTCATAACTTTTCTTCCAAGAAGCAAGCATCTTTAAATTTCATGACTGCAGTCACTGTGTGCAGTGATTTTGGAGCCCCCAAAATAGTCTGTCGCTGTTTCCATTGTTTCCCCATCTATTTGCCATGAAGTGATGAGACCGGATGCCATTACCTTAGTTTTTTGAATGTTGAGTTTTAAGCCAGCTTTTCGCTCTCCTCTTTCACTTTCATCAGGCTCTTTAGTTCCTCTTCACTTTCTGCCATTAGGGGAGTGTCATCTGCATATCTGAGGCTATTGATATTTCTCCCGGCAATCTTGATTCCAGCTTGTGATTCATCCAGGCTGACATTTCTCATGATGTATACTCTGCATATAAGTTAAATAAGCAGGGTGACAATATACAGGCTTGACATACTCCTTTCCCAATTTGGAACCAGTCCATTGTTCCATATCCTGTTCTAACTATTGCTTCTTGACCTGCATACAGGTTTTGCAGGAGGCAGGTAGGTATTCCCATTTCTTGAAGAATTTTCCATAGTTTGTTGTGATCCACACAGTCAAAGGCTTTAGCATAATCAATGAAACAGAAGTAGATGTTTTTCTGGAATTCTCTTGCTTTTTCTATGATCCAACGGATGCTGGCAGTTTGATCTCTGGTTCCTCTGCCTTTTCTAAATCCAGCTTGTACATCTGGAAGTTCTCGGTTCACATATTGTGGAAGCCTAGCTTGAAGGATTTTGAGCATTACCTTGCTAGCATATGAAATGAGTGCAATTGTGCAGTAGTTTGAATGTTCTTTGGCATTGCCTTTCTTTGGGACTGTAGTGAAAACTGATATTTATTTCTTCTTTATTTAATTTGGAAATAACTGATACACATTACTATATTAGAAAAATAGATAAACAACAAGGTCCTACTGTGTAGTTTGGGGAACTATATTCAGGATTTTATAGTCTATAATGGAAAAGAATCTGGAGAAGAATACATAGATAAATGTGTGTGTGTGTGTGTATGTGCATGCATGCTCAGTTGCTTCAGTCATGTCTGATTCTTTTTGACCCTGTGGACCCTAGCCTGCCTAGCTTCTCTGTTCATGGGAATCTCTAGGCAAGAATACTGAGGTGGGTTGTCATTCCCTCCTCCAGGGGATATTCCTGACCTAGGGATCGAACCCGCATCTCTTATGTCTCCTGCATCGGTAGGTGGATTCATTACCACTCGTGCCACCTGGGATGTATTATAATAGCTCCATCACTTGGCTGCATGCCTGAAACCAATGCAGAGCTGGAAATTAAGTATACTTCAATTAAAAATTTAGTTATTAAATAGTCCAGATCTTAGGGGGAGGGATGGAGATATTGATGGGTGGAAACCTAGATAAAATAAGATTGGTCATAATCATGCTGATAATTGATGAGGCTAGGTGTCAGGTACAAGGGGTTCACTATGCTATTCTTTCAATTCTTATATGTGTTTGAAATGTTTTAATAATAGAAAGTGAAAGTACACATAATAAAAACATTTATTTATTTATTTGTTTTGCTTTTAATTATTTTCTTTGGACATGTTTCTAGGAGTGGGGTCACCCTAGATATCACCAGGTGGGATATTTTTATAATCATTGTTTTGAATATGGCCAAATTGCTTTAGTAAAAGATTGTGTGGTGCTATCCACAAGTAAGCCAATTTTATCACAATCTTAGACAGCATAAGGTATGATCATTAAGTGTTTGTCACCCAATTTTATCAATAAAATTGCCTCTCACAGTTATTCCCCCCGCCTTTTATTTTATTTTATTTATTTATTTTTTTTCCCACCCCCTTTTATGAGACTGAGCGTTACCTACTGCGCTAACGAGGCACCTCCCCACCTCCTTTTAAAGTTAAGCAGACACCGCAAGCATTTTGTTCTTAATTTTATTTGTTTCTGGCTGCACTGGGTCTTCGTTGCTGTGTGCGGGCTTCCTCCAGTAGGTGAGCGGGGGCTACCGTAGTTGTGTCCATGCTTCTCATTGCAGGGGCTTCTCTTGCTGTGGAGCACGGGCTCCAGGGTGCGCAGGCCTCATTAATCGCGGCGTGGGCTCAATACTTGTGGCACGCGGGCCTACTTGCCTCACAGCATGTGGGATCTTCCTGGACCAGGGATCGAACCTGTGTCTCCTATATTGGAAGGCGGATTCTTTACGACTGAGCCCCTAGGGAAGCCCAAGCATCTTCTTAATTGTGGTTACTGCTGGTTATCATTTGCAAAAAAATTATCTGCCTCTGTCCTTGGGCCTTTTATTTGTGAGGATTTGATAGCATTCATTGTATGAAAGCCATATAGTGGTTTGGCGTTAAACTCACTGAAACTATCATATTTCACTTAAAAAAATTATTTATTTTAATTGGAGGCTAATTACTTTACAATATTGTGGTGGTTTTTGCCATGCATTGACATGAGTCAGCCACGGGTGTGCACGTGTCCCCCATCCTGAACCCCCCTCCCGCCTCCCTCCCCACTGAACGGAGGAACTGTCATCACTGTTTGGTACCGTGATATTTGACTGAAAAATCCCTTCTTTCATATGTATTCACGGCAGACATGCTTTTTGACACTTTCACAATCCGAGGTGTAGGAATGATTATGACCTCTGTGTCTTACTGATTTGGAGTATGTTCCTGATTTATGCTTGCTGTAAACGCATGGTCAAGCCATGATGAATGGCTCCGAGGTGGCAGCTACCACTGTTCTTTAATAGCGACCCCTCCGCCTGCTGTTACCTTCGCTGTGGGCCAGGCTGCAGACGTCCCTTGCCAATGAAACTTGACCTCAGTGAATTTGCAGGTGTCTCCGGAAGGACAGAGAAACTGCCAGCCTGTTTTTACGGCATTCCATATTTGTGATGAACGGACTCAGACTGGCTTTCTCTCTTTTTCAGTCCCTGCTTTTCATTATACTGACCACAACTGCTAATTCCAGTACAGGTCATGATCGCAAATTCTCTCCATAGAGTTTTAAAGTATGGTCAGCTGCTTATCATTAAGATACTCAGCAATGTTTTTATTCACTCATCTTTTGGGACTCCTCCTGTGGGGGCTGGCACATTTCTGTTATATTATTATATTATTAGGATGTCAAGGCCTAATATTATAGAGTGGTTTATTTAAACTTTATATTTTTCTGTATTTAAATATATTATTTGTAAATGATAGTTTTTTAAAATGGATTTCTGGTGTATACTAGAGAGCCACATTTTATTCCATCTTCATAACCATAGGGACAGAACAGTGACAGTGTATGAAACCCTCTCTATTTCAATTTCATGTTATTTATTACTTGACAAATGGCAAGAGAGGCATAAAATTGTTTTATTTGTCAGATTTGCATAAGAAGTTTCTTACAAAAAGCTTTTATAGTACACAACATACATAAATTCTTACATAATCATCCTTTTGAGATTAGCCTTATAGTTTTTTTTTGCTTTCTCATTTCTCATTTTCTCATTTTTTTTTCCTTTCTCATTTTTTGGGAAAATTTTTTTGGGTATATATCTCTATTTTTATCCTGTTAAAGTATGAATGAAAAAATGAAGTTGCTCAGTCGTGTCCGACTCTTTGCAACCCCATGGACTGTAGCCTATCAGGGTCCTCCATTCATTGGATTTTCCAGGCAAGAATACTGGAGTGGGTTGCCATTTCTTTCTCCAACTGTTACAGTATAATTGACATCTAATGTGATGTTTCAGGTGTATGACCTAATTATCTGACATTTGTATACATAGCGAAATGATCATCAGGTTAAGTCTAGTTAACATGAATCGTTATATAGAGTTATAAGCATTCCGCTCCCCTCCTTTTTTCGTGTGATTTTTAAGATCTACTCTTGAAAGTGAAAGTGTTAGTCGCTCAGTCATGTCTGACTTTTTGTGGCCAGGCTCCTCTGTCCGTGGGATTCTCTAGGCATGAACACTGGAGTGGGTTACTATTTCTTCCTCCAGGGGATCTTCCCGACCCAGGGGTCAAACCCTGGTCTGCTGTGTCTCTTGCGTTGGCAGGCGGGGTCTTGACCACCAGCACCACTTCTACTCCTCAGTTCAGTTCAGCTCAGTCGCTCAGTCGTGTCCGACTCTCTGCGACCCTGTGAATCGCAGTACACCAGGCCTCCTTGTCCATCACCAGCTCCCGGAGTTTACTCACACTCATGTCCATTGAGCTGGTGATGCCATCCAACCATCTCATCCTCTGTCGTTCCCCTCTCCTCCCACCCTCAATCTTTCCCAGCATCAGGGTCTTTTCCACCGAGTCAGCTCTTCGCATGAGGTGGCCAAAGTATTGGAGCTTCAGCTTCAGCATCAGTCCTTCCAATGAATATTCAGGGCTGATCTCCTTTAGGATGGACTTGTTGGCTTTCCAGCTTTCAAATATGCAATATTAACTATAGTCACTATGCTATATGCTACATCCCCGTGACTTAATTGTTTTGTAGATGGAAGTCTGTAACTTCTGACCCCCTTGGTCCGTTTTTCATCCCTCCCACCCCACCTGGCCTCTTGCACCCACCAGTTTGTTTTCTGGTGGAAAACTTTTAAGGCAAGAAAAATTTGTCATGATGGAAAGAAATTACCAGTTGTTTTAAAGGAAAGATGCAAAATTGAAAGGTGTTTTTTTTTCCCCCCCTTTTTGTTAGTAATCTTTAGAAAAGCTAAACTTCAAGTCCAAGTTTGTGACATAAGATTATGAGATTGGCTAAATTTGGATACTGGTTTTCAGACTTAAATAAACAAAAGCACCTTTAAAAGTATCTGATACTTATAATCAGGAAAAATAGAGTTCTAAAACTCCTGTATTAAAAACATCTAAATTGTGTCTATGCCGGTGTGTGTGTATGTGTGTTGTACATGTATTTTATAAAATTATGAAAACAATTCCCAAAATAGTGTTTCTACTTAGATAAATATAAATGCAAATGTGGACATAAACATCTTGGCTGAATAAATAAATAAAAGGTGGGCTTTTGAGTTTTCCAAAATGTTGATTGTAGTCAGTTTGGGAAAGATATATTATGACTTACGACAGCTGGTAGGTTCATCTCAGGGTACAGCAAGTCAGGGCTGTTGACCTAGATGTACTGACCTCCCCTTGCAATTCCAGCTTCATTGTGAATCCTGAGGATGACAAAATTTAAGAATAAAGGAATTTGTTCATGTACTGGGAGTAAATTCAATTTAGCATACTTTCCCGACAGGATGCCTATTCCTTGTTGGTACAAAAAAACCTTCTCAGATGTTTATAAGTTGTCTCACTGATTATTTTACCCACATTTGAGAGCCTTTCCTTTGCGTCCCATGCTAAACATAAAGAGGCACCTGGCTGGTTTCCTACCCACTTCACAGGGTCAAGGTGAACATTACCAAACCTCTCTGCCTGTGGTCCTCGTAGACCATCTAATCCTCCTCTTTATGGACCAAGTTCCTGCCAGTGAGCAGCCTTCCTGACTCAGGGCTGGGAGGGAGCCCGTCTCCCTCCCTTCTGCAGTGTCACACCCCCAGCCTTCACTCATTCCAATAATGACCTGGTTCATTATTTCCCTTTCTCTTGTTATTTCCTTTTGCTCATTTAAAAGTGTTCTTGGAGTTCAAATGAGTTCCCAATTTAACCCTGATTTAAAATGAGTGGTTGGAACGTTTCGAGAGAACAGCATCGAAACATGTATGTTATTAAGGGTGAAACAGATCACCAGTCCAGGTTGGATGCATGAGACAAGTGCTTGGGCCTGGTGCACTGGGAAGACCCAGAGGGATCGGGTGGAGAGGGAGGTGGGAGGGGGGATCGGGATGGGGAATACATGTAAATCCATGGCTGATTCATGTCAATGTATGGCAAAAACCACTACAATATTGTAAAGTAATTAGCCTCCAACTAATAAAAATAAGTGGAAAAAAATAAAATGAGTGGCTGAAGGAAACTTGGAGATCTAACCAACAGTACAATATTTTTTACCCCAGGGTCTGCATATCATATCTCTGTTCCTAAAGTTAAAAAGTGAAAGTCACTCAGTCGTGTCTGACTCTTTGTGACCCCATAAACTATATAGTCCATGGAATTCTCCAGGTCAGAATACTGGAGTGGGTAGCCTTTTCCTTCTCCGGGGGATCTTCCTAGGGACTGAACCGAGGTCTCCCGAATTGCAGGCAGATTCTTTACCAGCTGAGTCACAAGGGAAGCCCAAGAATACTGGAGTGGGTAGCCTATCCCTTCTCCAGGGGATCTTCCCGACCCAGGAGTCAAACCGGGGTCTCCTGCATTGCAGGTGGATTCTTTACCCACTGAGCTATCAGGGAAGACCCTTTATTCCTAAGAGACAACTTAATACAAATTTGAAAAGCCAGGTGGCCTGGGTTTTCATCGTGACTCTGCCAGTTAGCACTCCATGACCTTGGGCAAGTTGCCCTCTCTGCGTCTGAGATTTTTTTTTATTGTTGTTTAGTCTCTCAGTCGTGTCCCTGACCAGGGATCAAACCTGAGTCTCCAGCATTGGTAGGCAGATTCTTTACCACTGAGCCACCTGGGAAGCCCATCTGGGTCCTGTCTGGCATTAATCGTTTTATGCCCAAAGCAGCTCTCGGGTGGCTGGAGACTTGGATCTTGTCAAGCTGTACTTCCAAGTAAAGAAGATGGAGAATATCACCACGGGTTAGTGCACTAACCTTGGGGTTCTGGGCGAGTCCAGTCTTGTCTTGGGATCGATCAACTGGGCTGCTCTCGTGGTCATGCCTTCGCTCAGTCTTCATTCATGAGTGCTGAACCTGGGAGAGGCTGTGGAGTTGAGAAACTTGAATCGCTTCTTTAAAAAGTAACACTAAATCAACCTTCTACACACCATGCCTTTTCCAGGGTACCAGAGCTGGAGGGGGTGATGATGAGCAGGGAGGGTTCTGACCCCGTCTTGTCGCTGCAGCTGGCAGTGGGCACACTGCTGGGTCGGGAGGCAGGGTAGCACCCATGGTCATGCCAGGTTGACGGATAGAGGGCTCTGGTTATTTGCCCATGCCAGTGATCAAGAGCAAGGCATGAGAAACACATGCAAAACTGGGGATGTTATCTTTTTGTTTCTCATATATTCTGAACCATTTGATTTGTCCCTTTTGAAACTGGGCATTCATTTAGATTTTCTTACCTTCTTTTTTTTAATTAAAAATTTTTTTTTTTTAATTTTGTCTGCACTCAGTCTTTGTTGCAGCGTGCATGCTTCTCTAGCTGTTCTGTGAGGGCTGAGTTGATCCACGATGTGTGGGATCTTAGTTCCCTGACCCGGGGTAGAACCTGCACCCCCTGCTTGGGAGGGTGGATTCTTAACCACCCGACCACCGGAGAAGTCCTGAGAATTTCTTACCTTTCTTGATTTCCAATGGGATCATTAATTTTTTTTTTGTCTTTTTAAAAAAATTGAAATTAGTTGGTTTGCAATATTGTGCTCATTTCCGGTGTAAAGCACCGTGATTGTTATACACACACACACACACACACACACACACACACACACACACACATATTCTGCAGACTGTCTTCCCTTAACAGTTACTACAGAATACGGAGCTGAGTTTCCTGTGGTATGTAGTAGGTCCTTATTGGTTATCTATTTTATATATATAGCATGTATATGCTAATCCCAGTTTTTTAAGCTGGATGTCTCTGAAACTGAAACTTTACTCAGCTTCTACTTATCGTGAGGGTAATTCCTAACAGCCTGCCCATCCTGGTCTCTGAAAGGTTTAAGGAGGCTCTGAATAGTTTTAGGAGGCTCTGATAAAGAACAGACTTGTTCAGCAACAGGGTCCCAATGGAAGTCACCATGCTGTTCCCCAGTCAGAGGTGCAGAAACGGAATGAAATGACTCATGTTGAAAGGCCTGTGTCCGACATGTGGTATGTGATCATTAGCTCCTCTCCCCATGTGCGTTAATTAGTATTTAAAACACTGAAATACGTTTTGCTAAGAAAACCAACAGCTCCACAAAAGTAGTGTATATCATTTATTTTTATAGTTATTTCTTAAAAATAGATATTCCAGATACACCAAAATTATTGAAACTCATAATATGCCCCAATGTGCCACCTAGGTTTCAAAGGTTAACGTTTTGCCACATGTGCCTTAAATTCTTAAAGACACGAGACCCTCCAAACTCAGTGGTGAGTCACCCTCCCTGCCCCAGCATCCCTCGTCCTTTCCCTGACTCTTTTTAAGAGCACTCTCTCCTGGGGGAGTACATTCTTCAGGGTTTTCTAACTTTTACTGTATCTCTATATTTGTAAACTATGCTTATAATTACATGGTTTATATATAGTGTGTTGTACGTTTTAAAAAGATACACTCACACAGTGCAGTGTGTCCTTTGAACCCGTGTCTTTTACACACACATTTGAGATTTGAGTTGCATGTAAAACTACTTCCTTTTAGCTGCTATGTGCTCCCCCTGTAGCTCAGTGAGTAGAGTCTGCCCACGATACAGGAGACCCGGGTTCGATCCCTGGGTGGGGAAGATCCCCCGGAGAAGGAAATGGCAACCCACTCCAGTATTCTTGCCTGGAGAATCCCATGGACAGAGGAGCCTGGCGGGCTGCAGTCCATGGGGTCATAAGAGTTGGACACGACTTAGGATACCATTGGTCTGAAATATCCCATAGTTTATTTAGATACTTCATATGTATTATTTGTCACCAGGCACTGTTTTCATCTCTGATTCAGAGCAGGTATTCAAACCCAGCTCTCTCTAATTCCATCAAGCAATGCATTCAGTAAATACTAGGAAGATAAAATTTTAAAGAATGAGCTTGCAGACTGCCTGCTATATCTCTGGGATATAAATGTAAAGGAAATTGGCTGTCCATCCTCCTGGCAAAGCAGGATCAGGGCAGCTGGGAGAAGGGGGTTGGTACGGGGCTACACTGCAGGAGGCCCCAGGACCCCAGGAGTGGTGGATCAGCTACCTGAGATATTGGCTGACGGGGGAAGCAAAAGATCCTCTCTTTATGGATAATAAATATTGGGGAATCAATGACATTAAAAAAATTAAAGTGTAGTTAATTTATAATGTTGCAGGTGCATAGCAAAGTGATTCAGTTATACATTTGTTGTTCAGCCGTTCAGTTGTGTCCAAGTCTTTGAGACCCCGTGGACTGCAGCACGCCAGGCTTCCCTGTCCTTCACCATCTCCTAGAGTTTGCCCAAACTCATATTCATTGAGTCTGTGATGCCATCCCAACATCTCATCCTCTGTTGCCCCCTTCTCCTCCTGCCTTCAATCTTTCCCAGCATCATGGTCTTTTCCAAGGAGTCGGCTCTTCACATCAGGTGGCCAAAGTAGTGGAGCTTCAGCATCAGCATCAGTCCTTCCAATGAACATTCAGGGTTGATTTCCTTTAGGATTGACTGGTTTGATCTCTTTGCTGTCCAAGGGACTCTTAAGAGTCTTCTCCAACACTACAGTCTGAAAGCATCAGTTTGGCGCTCAGCACTGTTTATTGTCTAACTCTCACATCCGTACATGACTACTGGAAAAATCATAGCTTTGTCTATACAGACCTTTGTTGGCAAAGTAATGTCTCTGCTTTTTAATATGCTGTCTAGGTTTGTCATAGCTTTTCTTCCAAGGGGCAGGTGTCTTTTAGTTTCATGGTGCACCATCTGCAGTGATTTTGGAGCCCAAGAAAATAAGTCTGTCACTATTTCCACTGTTTCCCCATCTATTTGCCATGAAGTGATGGAACCTGATGCCATGATCTTAGTTTTTTGAATATTGAGTTTTAGGCCAGCTTTTTCACTCTTCTTTCACCTTCATCAAGAGGCTGTTTAATTCCTCTTCACTTTCTGCTGTAAGGCTTGTGTCATTTGCATATCTGAGGTCATTGATATTTCTTCTGGCAATCTTGATTCCAGCTTGTGATTCATCCAGCCCAGCATTTCTCATGATGTACTCTGCATATAAGTTAAATAAGCAGGGTGACAATATATAGTCTTGACGTACTCCTTTCCCAATTTGGAACCAGTCTGTTGTTCCATGTCCAGTTCTAACTGTTGTTTCTTGACCTGCATGTAGGTTCCGCAGGAGGCAGGTAAGGTTGTCTGGTATTCCCATCTCTTGAAGAATTTTCCACAGTTTGTTGTGATCTACACAGTCAAAGGATTTAGCATAGTCAGTGAAGCAGTAGTAGATGTTTTTCTGAAATTCTTTGCTTTTTTCTATGATCCAACGGATGTTGGCAATTTGATCTCTGGTTCCTCTGCCTTTTCTAAATCCAGCTTGTATATCTGAAAGTTCTCGGTTCACATGCTGTTGAAGCCTAGCTTGAAGGATTTTGAGCATTACTTTGTTAGCATGTGGGATGAGTGTAATTGTGCAGTAGTTTTTACATTCTTTTGCATTGCGCTTCTTTGGGATTGGAATGAAAGCTGAGCCTTTCCAGTCCTGTTTTTTCCAGTCACTGCTGAGTTTTCCAAATTTGCTGACATCCTGAGTGCAGCACTTTCACAGCATCATCTTTTAGGATCTGAAATAGCTCAACTGAATTCCATCACCTCCACTAGCTTTGTTCATAGTGATGCTTCCTAAGGCCCACTTGACTTCACACTCCACAATGTCTGGCTCTAGGTGAGTGATCACACGATCATGGTTATCTGGGTCATGAAGCTCTTTTTTGTATAATTCCTCTGTGTATTCTTTTTAATATCTTCTGCTTCTGTTAGATCCATACCATTTCTGTCCTTTATTGTGCCCATCTTTGCGTGAAATGTTCCCTTGGTATCTCTAATTTTCTTGAAGAGATCTCTAGTCTTTTCCATTCTATTCTTTTCCTCTGTTTCTTTGCATTGTTCACTTAAGAAGGGACTCCTCTATAGCCCAGATGGTAAAGAATCTGCCTGCAGTGCAGGAACCTGGGTTCCATCCCTGGGTCGGGAAGATCCCTTGGAGAAGGAAATGGCAACCCATTCCAGTATTCTTGCCTGGAGAATCCCACGGACAGAGGAGCCTGGTGGGCTGCAGTCCACGGGGTCACAAAGAATCGGACACGACTGAGTGACTAACACACACACTTAAGAAGGCTTTCTTACCTCCCCTTGCTCTTCTTTGGAACTCTGCATTCAGATGGATATAGCTTTCCTTTTCTCCTTTGCCTTTTGCCTCTCTTCTTTTCTCAGCTATTTGCAAAGCCTCCTCAGACAACCATTTTGCCTTTTTGCATTTCTTTTTCTTGGGGATGGTTTTGATAACCACCTCCTATACAATGTTGTGAACCACTATCCACATTTCTTCAGGCACTCTGTCTATCAGATCTAATCCCTTGAATCTATTTGTCAATTCCATTGTATAATCCTAAGAGTGTGTATATAGTAGTGTGTATGTGTTAATTCCCAAAGTCCCAATTCATCTCTTCTCTCCCTTGCTATCACCTTGGGTAACTATAGGTTTGCTTTCTGTTTCTGTGGGTCTATTTCTGTATTGTAAACAAGTTTACTTGTATCATATATTAGATTCCACTTAGAAGTGATATCATATGATATTTGTCTTTGGTTTACTTTGCTTAATATGATAATGTCTAGGTCCCTCCACTTTGCTGTAAGTGGCACGGTTTCATTCTTTTTATGACTTGGTAATATTCCATTGTGTACCATGTCTTCCTTATCCATTCCTCCTTGATGGGCACTTAGATTCCTTCCATGTCTTGGCTATTGTAAATAATGAGGCTGTGAACGTTGAGGTACATGTATCTTTTCGAGTTAGAGTTTTCTCTTGATAACAATGGTATTTTTTGAGGCCTGAGACTCTGAGGTACAGGGAAGGGTTTTAAAGGAAGTGTGAGTCAAGGGCCCAGTGCTAAGGACCTAAAAACCCAACAGGGGGGACGAAACTAACATGAAACAGAACAACTGGGCCTGGGACAGCTTGCTGTGTGCTGTACCCTTTGTCATCTTTTACAGAAATGAAATGTCCTCTTTTTTTCTGCATCTTGACTTCTGCCTCAACAATACCTTCTGGAAATACTTTCAAGGCATCTAGTGCAGAACAAATTTGTTTTAAAAGGCCATGTAATAGTCCATGTTATGGACATACCATAATTTATTTGACTATTCTTTTATTAATGGATCATCTCCTTTTTTGCTGTAACTGGCTAAACGCTGTAGCAGTTAATGTCCTCATACCATGTGTATGTCCCTATGTACTCAGATTTCTGCAGGAGAGTCTACCAAGACTGGCATGGTTGCAGACAAGGGGGTATGTATTTCTAATTTTAATAGATGCTGCCTTATTGCTTTCTAAAAAGGCTAGAATTCATACTCCACACCCCACCCCCCACCAACCAATGTATAAGTGTCCCTTCCCCACATGGTCACTTCTAATGGTTATAAAACTCCTTTTAAGTGTCTGACATTGTTATCCACTTCTGTGGCTACTAGGCAATATAAATGTCTTTTTGGAAATTGTTGGTTATTTTTACTGTTTTATCTACTGCTCATCTTTTGCCTGGTTGTTATTATTACCCTTTGTGTTTTTCCCTTGGTTAGTTTGCAAGAGCTTTTTATATAGAATCGATATCAACCCTTTGTCATCTTGTGTTACAAATATCTAGACCAGTGATTTCATTTGTCTACCGACTTTGCTTACCAGCCAATTCGCTGAAGGATGATAGCGGCAAACTGTGTTTCATCAGCTCAGAGAACACCCTAATTTGTTCCATAAGTTAACCAACCTTTCGGAACGGTCCATGGATGAAGTGTGAGGTCGATGGGTAAGATGCAGTCTCCTTGTTGATGAGCGTGGTAGCTCACTGCATCAGCTGACTTTTCTATCACTTAACGCTTTTCCAAGGTTCTTCAAACCATCGGGAGACACACCTGCTTGTATGCCTGATGTAGAGGAAAACACAGCTGGTCTTTGAGCCACACTCAGCCAGTCTCTCTTGTCCTTATGGGAAAAAGGGCCCTGAAATACTGTATCATTTTTTCTTTTCTAGAAATCACATCATCCTCAAAGCCTCATCCGCCCGTTGTGGGCAAAGTGACTCATCACAGCATTGAATTATACTGGGATCTGGAGAAGAAAGCAAAGCGGCAGGGGCCCCAGGAGCAATGGTTCAGGTTTTCTATCGAAGAAGAGGATCCCAAACTGCACACTTACGGTATCATTTATACGTAGGTGCAATGTTGAATTGCTTAATATTTTGCTTTGGTTTCTCGGTTAGCTGGATTGGTCTCTGTTGTCTCCAAGAAGACTCGTTTTTCGAAATTAAAAGGATGAGAGAGCATCATTTGCATTCATTCTTTCTGTGAAGGATGAATTTCGGAAAAGAAGGGTGAGCAGTCACTTTGAAATTAAACCGCCTAGACCTCTGAGAGCTCTGTAGGCTTCTGACATATTCTAATGGTGTATATTTCAAATCCAAAATGTGGAGACAGAATCAGAGGAGAGTTGGATGAAATTGCATGAGGTTCCCATCAGGCTGCCCTGGGCACAGGTGTGACAACTTCCTGACACTTATGTTGCATCACTGGTCCCTCACTGGCTCTTCCAACCCACCTGCTACCTCCCTCTCACCTCCATCAGGGCCTGGCTTTTCACCTTCCTCTTGAATGTGTTCCCTTCTGTTTTTATTTATTTATTCTATTTTTTGTGGCTGCATTGGATCTTCACAGCTTTGCACGGGCTTTCACTCGTTGTGGCGAGTGGGGGCTACTCGTCTTTGCAGGACGCTGGCTTCTCATTGAGATGACTTTTCTAGTCGTAGAGCACGGGCTCTAGGCATGCAGGCTCAGTAGTTGGGGAGCATGGGTTCAGTACTTGCAGCACACAGGCTTGGTTGCTCAGGAGCATGTGGGATCTTCTGGGACCAGGGATCGAACCCATGTCCCCTGCTTTGGCAGGCGAACTCTTATCCACTCCGCCACTGGCGAAATGCTCCTTCTGTTTTTAACACAGCTGTTTCCTCCACACCACGCATTGTCATATCAAATACTGGCCCCTCCTCAAAAGGTTCCCTGAGGTAGCCGTGCTTCCAGCCGGCTCTCCTCTCTGCGGTGACCTGGTTTCATTTTCTCATGACGTCTGGCTCTGCTGGAGTCACTTTGCTGTTGGTCTCTTCATTTCCTGTCTCCCCCAACCCCGCATCTGAGCTCCACAAGAGGCAGGTAAGATTCCTGCTTTGCTTCAGACTCTCTCCCCACGTCGGCACATAGGAGGTGCTCAAAATACCTGTATCAAGAAGTCATTTTTCACCCCCTTCCCTTAGCTTTTACTTCAATCCTTATTTCTTCCTTTGCCAGCTCTACTGCTTGTAAAATGACTTTGTGTTTCAGGAAGAAGACTGAAAATGAGGAACCAATATAGTTTTATAAGAAACTTTTAATTTTGACATAATTGCAGCTTCACATCTGGCTGTGAGGAATCCTATGGAGCGATCCTGCAAACCTCTTACACTTTCCCCAGTGGGGGCGTCAGGGGGAACCAGGGGGCGGAGTCACAGCCAGGATCCTGGTGATGATGCAGTTGCGATGCAGAATAGTTGCAGCGCTTGGCTGGACTTCGCTCAAGGTGGCATTGTGGTGCGGGCGCATACCCAAACCATGGTATCCTTGCGGTTTGATGATTGATTCTTTGTGCCTAGAAAAAAAAAATACACACACACACACACACACACACACACACACTTACCTGAGAAAAACAAACCCACCCCAAAGCATGAATGATGATATAACAAGTATCCCTATATAGAGAGAAAAGGTCCACTTTCTTTCCTCCTGTCTCTCCTGGTGCCATGAGCCGAGCTTGGAGATGTCAGGTGGAACTCTCCTAGGGGCTCCTTTACTTTCCGCCTCCACATCTCCTTTGCTGGGTCATGTCCACTGGCCTCCAGCCTGGGTTTCTCAGAGACCTGAGTGCGTCTGGCCTGGAAGCTCGCCTGGCGTTGCAAGACCTGTCCCGAGGCCCTCAGACCCCCAGCCCCGAGCCACGGCTGTGAGCTCAGGCTGTCTCAGAGGATTAGCACAAGCCTTGACGCTAGGTGGCAGAGTGAGACCGTGCTAATCTGGACCTCTTTCCTCGGTCCGTCCCTTTGCCCCCAGGTGTATCATTAAAACTAGGACGTGCCTTCCTTTAAAAAAGCGGTGATCTAGACTCCCTGACCCCGGGTGTGTGGACTTAAGAACTTCGTTTCGACAAGTCAGGGTCTGTCCTTCTGCCCCACCAGCCAGTCTAGGATCGGGGCTGTCGTCCTTGACGCGGGCGCTCCTTCTTGCAGCCCGTGATCGGGCTTCTGTGAGTTCTCCCTCTGCACGTCCTTTATGTGCTTTCTCTCGTTCGACTCCGGCACGTCCCTTGCTAGGTTGCACGGAGGATGTTTTCTGAGCTGTCACTGCTGAGTGCCCAGGTCCTCCCGCCATCCACAGTGGCTGATGTCATTGTCCACATCCCTCTGTTCTTTCCTTCCGTCTTGCTGGGTTCATTCTGTTCTTTAACCTTCCTTTTGTCACGTTGTCTGCAATGGCATTTCCATTGCTTGCAGGATGAAGGTCAGGCTCCCGCAGAATAACATTTGATGCGCTTCAGTTTGCCCACCACCTGCCTTTCTTCCTGTCTCTTATTTCTGAGCACGAACCTTCCATTGAAATCTGCTTCACTTCCTTGGACGATGATGCCTTGACTTTTCTTGCATGTGTGTTCAGCTGTTTTCCCTGTTCAGACCAATCTCCCCCAGCTCCATCCTTCCCTCCATCCAAGTCAGGTTCTGTCTTGACTGAGATGTTCCCCTTGCTCTCCTATTATCTACCCCTCTAAATTCCTCCAACAATCGTTTCCTCATCATTCATTTCATTCATTCATTCAATCAACACCTACTATGTGCCAGGCATTGTTCTGGTTGCTGGGGATGCGACACTGGACAAACAGACCCTAATTCCTCCCTTGTGATGAGGAATAGGAATGATAAGGAAGGGACAGAAGTGAAAACACAAGAGTGTGTTGGATGGTGGTGAGTACCAAGGAGGAAGAGCCGGGGGCTTGGCATGGAGGTGAAGAAGGCGTCACTGAGCGTGACGTCTGTGTGAAGGAGCAAGGGAGGGGGATCTGTGAGTGTCTGGAAGAACGTCCCGGGCAGAAGACACAGCTGGTGAAAATGCCTGGAGTTCTAGAAACGCTGAGCAGTGGAGTGAATGAGAGGGGTGTCAGGGGCTGGGCCAGGGAGGAGACCCCCGGGGTCCCAGGGGCTGCCCCTCTGCCAGGGGAGAAGCCGCCAGGCCCGTTAAACTGTGGAGGGGCGTGGTGGTCTCGCCCTGGGAGGGTCACTCTGGCTGCTGAGGGAGGAGCCGAGGCCGCCAAAGCAGGGAGGACTAACTGGGGATCGTCTGTAATAATTTAGGTGGGAGATGACACTGGTGAATTCAGGGTTTTTTAAAGACCGTTTTGAAAACTTTTGCTGGTGGACCAGGCACGGGATGTGAGAGAAAGAGGCTAGCAAGGGGCATCCGTGGACAACTCGAGGTTGGGGGCACCGTTGGGATGACATAGAAATCCGTGGGCTTTTGGAGACCTGGCGTCCTAGAAAGTGTGGCGAGCTGGACACAGGCCCCTGGCCCTGCCTCCCGGCACCTTCTTCGAGTCCTGAGTTGGCAACACCGCCTGCCTGCCTTTCCCGGGGCTCCTTTTGCAGCTCCAAGTGCTCTGATCCCCACCCTTGCCTCCGGAGGCCTGCAGGTTTCCGTCGCAGCCTCTAGCCAGCTTTCTGTCCTCCAAGCGTGCAGCCTCCACTTCCCACAAATGATTCCCCGCTGAGACGGACCGCGGTGCGTGAGGAGAGCACCCTTCCTGCACCGCCAGTCTCCCCACCGGCTGCCTCCTCACGTCCCCTCCTTCCTCACACCCTCTTCTTCCTCACGTCCCCTCCCTGCCCAGGGCATTTTGCCCATGGGTCAAGGTGATCGTCTGTCCACAGTACAGTAAGTCCCTTACGACGAGTGAGGTCCGTTCCCAGAGCGAGTTGCTAAGTCCACTTTGTGAGTCCAGCAAAGGTAGCCTCGGTTCTCAACCAACACAGCTGGCTCTGGAGGACTGTAAGAGGCTTGTCACGCTTTTCACGCGAATGATACATAACTAAGCAAGCAAAAGCACACAGGAGCAGCCTCCTGTAGAGAGGGGGTGCACACACGTGACAACGTGCCAGACACGTGGACCAACAACCGGCGTGATTGGACACGTGAACACACGCTTGGAGGTTCTCGTGTGGGGGCTTACTGTGAAGTCACGGGCCAGCTGCGCCCGCCCTGCGGGAGGGAGACTGGGGTGGAGGGCACCTGGGGGGCAGGAGCGGACGCCTGGTTTGTCCTCTGTGCCCGGGAGTTCAGCCCAAGGTGAGCGACGGCCGGCCATCCAGGTGAGCTCCATCCTGGGGGGAGTCAGTGCTCAGAAATCCTTCCACCCGCCCCTCTGGTAGCTCGAGAGGACGCCGCCTCCACTACCTGCTGTCTTCACCGCGGTCTCCCTCCCGCCTAGGGGCTACGCGACCCAGCACGTGGTGGAAGGCCTGGAGCCGCGGACCCTGTACCGATTCCGGCTCAAGGTCACCAGCCCCTCCGGAGAGTGTGCCTACAGCCCGGTGGTCTCCGTGTCCACGACCCGTGAGTATCAGAACTCGGAGCTCCTTGTCTGACGGTGACCGGCCAGCGTGAAGGGAAGACGCTCAGCTTTCTGCTCGGCCTGACCGGATGCAGAAACCGCCCCGTTTTTGAACGCCGCTATACCATTGTTCGCGGGCCGGGCCTGCCATCCCACAAGGGAAGTCGCGTTATGCTCGAACAGACGTGAGACCTGCTTTTGTGCCGGCGCTGCCCTGGGAGCGCACATTCAGGAAGAGAGGGATGGAGTCACCTTTCTTAGGAAACGGGCCGGGAGGCATAAGGGTTCCCCGGCCGAGAAGCGGGCTGCCGCCTGGGTGACCTCAGGGGAGAGGTCCGCTTGGCATTTTGTCCCTTTGAGACAACGTCAGTGTATTGTCATGACTGGACGCATAAACCTGGTTCCTGGGGATGCCGTGGGTGAGGACACACGGGGGCGGGGACAGATGGTGGGCGGGGACACACGGCAGGGGGTGGGACACACGGGGGCGGGGACACACGGGGGGCGGGGACACACGGGGGGCGGGGACACACGGTGGGCGGGGACACACGGGGGGGCGGGGACACACGGGGGGGCGGGGACACACGGGGGGCGGGGACACACAGGGGGCGGGGACACACGGGGGCGGGGACACACGGTGGGCGGAGACACACGGGGGCGGGGACACACGGGGGGCGGGACACATGGTGGGCGGGAACACACGGGCGGGGACACACAGGGGCGGGGACACACGGGGGGGCGGGGACACATGTGGGTGAGGACACACGTGAGTGAGGACACACGGGGGGTACACACTTGGGTGGGGACACACGGAAGGGGGGACACACGTGGGTGAGGACACACGTGGGTGGGGACACACGGGGGCGGGGACACACGGGGGTACACCCTTGGGTGGGGACACACGGACGGGGGGACACACGTGGGTGAGGACACACGAGGGGGGGACACACGTGGGTGGGGACAAACGGCAGGGGGAGGGGCGAGAGGCCGCGTCTTCGCCCAGGGCTGATTTAGGAGTGCAAGTATCTTCTGTGATCATACTTTCTCTTTTGAAGGTTTATGTATTTTGGGCTGTGCTGGGTCCTCGTTGATGTGCGTGGGCTTTCTCAGGCTGCACTGTGTAGGGGTGACTCTTCATCGCCTGGCGGGCTTCTCATTGCGGTGGCTTCCCTTGCCGCAGAGCACAGGTTCCAGATTGCCCAGACTTCTCTAGATGCAGCTCCCGGGTTCTAGAGCACAGGCTCAGTCGTTGCGGAGCACGGGCCTGGTTGCCCCGAGGCCTGTGGGATCTTCCCAGACCCGCGATTGAAGCTGTGCCCCCCCCACCCCCGGCTGGGCTTTTCTGGTGGCTCAGCTGGTAAAGAATCCGCCTGCAATGTAGGGGACCTGGGTTCGATCCCTGGGTTGGAAAGATCCCCTGAAGAAGGGAAAGGCTACCCACTCCAGTGTTCTGGCCTGAGAATTCCATGGACTGTATAGTTCATGGGGTCGCAAAGAGTCGGCCATGACTGAGTGACTTTCACTTTCCCCTACACTGGCAGGCTGACTCTTCACTACAGTGCCACCAGAGAAGCCCCGTGATCGGTATTTTAAAGCATTTTGAAGGCTTGTGTGTGTAATGCAAAGACCTCTTTGAACTAGAATTCTGTGAAGATTAAAATGGTCAAAAATGTTCCTGCCAGCCCACTCACTAAAACCTTTCCTTGGCTGCATAAAGGGAATCCATCTCTTGTGTGTTAAATATTATTTTCAAGTTTCACTCAGTGTAGCATTTGGCTTGAATACGGGTGTATAAGTTTTCAGTGAGTTTCAGTTGTGTCTGTAAGGCCTTTACTCGTGGAAGTTTTCGTGTGCAGGAAAGATCATTCAGATTTTGAGTTGGTTCATTAATAGCTTCCATTACATGGGGGCCATTGGGGGTTAGGTTTCGGTTTAGCAAGCTGAGAATTTAGTTAAAGCTAAGAGTGGAGACATTGTGTACACCCCCTAAATGGTGCTCAGCTGATCGTGAAGAAATATAGTTTCAGAGAAGGTTTTTGACATGAAATGGTGAATTCTGAAGATTCTGGTCAGAAAAGACGGCTTGGCCCTGAAGCTGGAGAGGATGAACGCACTTGCTTTTCTATGGAACCTGTTGAGCTCCAGGAGTGTTTTAGGGGAAAGAAAAGGCAGACCCTGTGTTATTTCTTCGTGCACTGGGGGAAGGCACAGAGAAGGGAGGAGAGCAGAGAGCAGAAGCGTGGGCGAAGGGAGCCCATCGCGTGAAGCAGGGCTCCGGAGGCCAGGTTTGGGGCAGGCGGCTCCCCCAGGCCAGCGTTCAGCTCCCGGCCGCCCTCCGCTGAACGTTCTGGGGTTCCCTCCCCTCCACTCCTGGGCCTGTCAAGTCCACTCTGGGGGCAGATCCCTGCTCCGGGCGGGTCCTCGTGGGGCTGCCCCTGGCCTGCCGGGCGCTCGGGTCCTCCCCCAGCACAAAGCCGTGTGTCTCAGGGTCTCCCCGCCTCTCGCAACACTCCATCGCCTCATTTTACAAAGCCATTCGTCGTCCCAGGCTCCCACCTCCTGTGTGCTGAAGGCCGAGGGTGATGGGTTAGTCATGTCTAATTATAGAAGATCCGTAAGACACGCATGCCCCAAGACAGGACCAGGAGGAGGAGGAGATGCTCTGATTGGCTCGACTTGCTTTCCTGTGTCTCAGGAGATGGGTCTGGTTCCTGCTGGCTGGGGAGACGCCCCTGAACCTGCCAGGTGAGCGGAACCGGGTGCAGAGAGGCCACTGGTGGCCACTGGCATCCTTAGTATCCCACCAAAGCCAGGGCAGGGGCTCCTGGACCTTGTGGCCGGAGGTTACGGGGAGTCAGGGCACCGTCTGAGTTCTTCTAGGAAGGCAGAGGACCCCCCCCCCCCACCCGCCATAGCTCTTGGTCTATCAGCTGACAATGGTGGTGCCTGCAAGCCAGGTTTGCCTTCTCCTTGCCGAGTGGACTTTGGAGAGGCAGCCGTGGATAACTGGTCCGCTGGTCCACAGCCTTTGTCACTGCAGTCCACGGCTTTTGTGGGTCAAGAGACAAGGCCTCCTTGGGGACGAGGGTGGGCTGGAGACGAGGCTCCTGGTGAAGATGCCCCGGGAGCCAGGCTCCAGGTCATAGTGCACGCACCTGCACCCAGGACGCGCGCCAGGCCTCAGGGCCCTCTCCTGGGTGGGAAGGATCGGGCACCTCTTCCTTCTGGCTGGCAGCTGCTCACTTAGGTTGTTACTGTAATATACAAAGCAGACTCTCTTAAGGAGGCAGATCATGCTAAACAAAGAATTAAAAATGTGCACATTATATAAAACGAGTGAAAATGCTTCTGTGGGTTGATAATTTGCATTCGGTTTGAAAGTGTTTTAATGAATCACAAAAGCATGTACTTTGTTTGAATAAAGGATACTCAGCCTTTTTTTTTTTTCTTCCTTCCCTTTCCCAGGTAAAGTACACGAGACTCTTGCTTAAATGAGGCATGCAATTTTAATCAGTTGGGCCCTTAAAAAGAAAGAAAAACAGCTGCTGCTTGTTAATTGGCAAATATTTTCCCCAATGAACTCATCATTTATTCACTGTTTTTAATAGAGACTTAAATTCCACCAGGAAAGGTGTTATCATGCTGCTTCAATATCTGCTGGGACATCTGCAGCTAAATGACCCTCCTAGAGAACGTGAGCTGAGGCTTCCCAAGTGCTTCTCTGTCCCCTCCTCCTCGTGGCCAGGTATCCTCTCCCGAGGTCCCGCCTGACCAGTGCCACCAGTCTAACACACGTGGATGCCCACGGGTGTCTTCACCACCGGCGGCATCAGTTCAATATTTGGAATTGCGACACCCGGGGTCAACATCAGAGAAACAGACCCACAGATGCAAAGCCTGCCTTTGTCATATTCCGTTGCACATACTGATTGCAGTCCTTTGGACCAGGCCCACGGTGTCTTGAAGGGCTTGGGGGCTGTGAACTGAAACATTCTGCTCACCCTGGAATTTCCTCTCTGTTCTTCCTGACTCCTGCCTAGAGTGGGAGTGGGAGGAGCTGCTCTGCCCTGCAAATAGGAGTGTTTGCATTTCTTTTCTGTTTCTCTGTCAATTCCTGTGACCAGTGAGACCTTTCAAGCCTTGGTGGTCCCTGTCGGGGCTGGTGGTCACACTTGGTACCTCTCTGCCTTCCCGGCAGGGCTCTGAGAGGGTCAGTGAGTTAATGCTGAGACAGAACTTCCATCCCTGATGACAGTTACTGCTTCCTTTTGCTGGAGCTCAGAGACTCGGGCGTGGTGAGCAATTGTGTTGTTTTCCTTCTCTTCCATGAGGTGTCCCTTTGTTCTCAGAATGAGTGCAGAGGGCGCTGATGACCCCTTACAGAAGCTAGGACGGGCAGTGTGTTGTGTTACCTGCTGAGTTCTGTCTGACTCTTTGTGACCCCACGGACTCTAGCCCACCAGGCTCCTCTGTCTATGGGCTTCTCCAGGCAGGAATACTGGAATGGGTTGCCATTTTCTTCTGCAGGGGATCTTCCCGACCCAGGGATCAAACCTGTGTCTCCCTCATTGCAGGCAGATTTTTTACTGTTTGAGCCTCCGGGGTACATTTATTTAAATTACATCCTAATATCATGATACCCTGGTCTCTGCTATGCATGGTCGTCAAGTGTCTAAGCTTGAAATGAACTTCCTTCATTTTCTGATATTTGTCTGCCGCAGAGCTCCTTGGCTGGGACGAGGAGTGCCCGCACCAGGAGAGGTGTGCTGGGGCGGAGAAGAGGGACGACGTGGACTGGAGGTGGTCAGGGGGTACTGTGCTGGGGGCTGTGTGTGCTTTTCGGACTCTCCTTCAAATCCCAAGAAGTCAACCTGTTTCTGAGGGCTTCTAGGCTTTAGGCCTTCTGTTCCTCTTCATACTTGTTCATAGGTGTGTACCTAAGATATCTGCTTGCACCCAGCGTTTAGTAAGAGTGGGAGCCTAGAGTGGGCTGGTCAGCTACGACAGCATCTATTAAAGCCCCACACTCCTTCCTTGAATAACTCCCTCAGCCTTTCTTGTCCTGGTTTGTGGTCTGAAGGAGAATCTAAAAGCTTTGTGCAAAGTCCTAGACTCAGTTAATAGGATCGAGTTAGGATACCGTACTTTAAAATTCAGTAGAAATAGGATGAGCTTCCTATGTTCTTTTAGACAGTTCTGAAGAAGGCAATGGCGACCCACTCTAGCACTCTTGCCTGGAGAACTCCATGGACCGAGGAGCCTGGCGGGCTACAGTCCATGGGGTCGCAAAGAGTTGGACACAACTGAGTGACTAATGCTCTTCCTATGTTCCTCTAAACGATTCCATGCAAATCATGTATTTTTGTGTTTTTAGTGGCGATTGAAGTTTGCGATTCACAGGGGTGGGGTTGTTCTGGTGCAATAATGGACTTACCCACCACACCATCCTTCTCCTTTTCAGGAAGGGAGACGGAAAGGGAACTTTGGGTTTCGTTTGCTCACTAAAGGATAGACCATTTTAAGTCCATCCAACTCTCGTGTTCAACTCAGCCTCTGCACTGTCGGCGTCTGGGGCTGGATAATTCATGCTGTGGGGCTAACCTGGTCTGCAGAGTGTTTAGAGGCATCCCTGACCTCCAGCCCCTAGATGCCAGTAGTACCAACCCTTAACTTGTGACAACCAGAAATATCACCAGACTTCGCCACAAAGTCTGGTGCAAACCTCTGTGCCCTCCCATCGCCCCTCGTGAAACCAAGGGTCTCGAGATGACCTCCCTCCAAAAGCCAGGGCCAGCCGTGGGCCTTGCCCTCCGATGGCTTATCGTGCTGCTTTTATTTAAGGCTCTAGGTCTAAAGCTATGTGTGGGATGATGAAAAGGAAGTATGACATAGCTGAGACACCTTGAGGAGATTGGCAAGCTCAAGCAGACAACATGGTTGCTTCAAGAACAATTTTCACTTGGCTTAAATTTATTTTACCGGAACAGAAGCAAGGGTTTCAGCTGAAGGTCACTCTGATAGCGATCCATTCATTCCTCTGCCCCACTGTTTCCCGGCTTGTACTCTGTCCAGGGAGAATCGTCCAGGAAAACCAGCAGGAAAGCTCTCCAGTGCTGGGAGCTGGCACCCCAGACCGTTTCTCCACTGGCACAGGTGACCAGGGGCTTCTGCAGGCTGGACGTGAGAGGGAGCATAAGGTGTGGGGGGAGCCCCAGGAGGCAGCATGAGGTGCAACGCGAGAAGAAGGTTGCCGGGGATGTTTTCTTTCCGAGTTGAGAATATAACAGCTGAAAGCCAGCCCCACAGCGTGAAGGACAGGAGAGGAGCCTGTCTGTGTCTCTCTCTCTCTGGTGCCCCCTAGACTGAAGACTGGGCATGGATGTTACTTAATTCAGTTCAGTCGCTCAGTTGTGTCCGACTCTTTGTGACCCATGGACTGCAGCACGCCAGGCCTCCCTGTCCATCACCAACTCCACGAGCTTGCTCAAATTCACGTCCATCGAGTCGGTGATGCCACCCAATCATCTCATCCTCTGTCATCCCCTTCTCTTCCCACCTTCAATCTTTCCCAGCATCAGGGTCTTTTCTAAGGAGTCAGTTCTTCACATCAGGTGGCCAAAGTATTGGAGTTTCAGCTTCAGCATCAGTCCTTCCAATGAATACCCAGGACTGATTTCCTTTAGGATTGATTGGTTTGATCTCCTTGCAGTCCAAGGGACTCTCAAGAGTCTTCTCCAACACCACAGTTCAAAAGCATCAATTCTTTGACACTCAGCTTTCTTTATGGTCCAACTTTCCCATCCATATCCGACTAAGTTCCTTAGACGTTTGTTAGATGAACGAGCCCTTTGAGATGACTGAAGCCAGGGATTATCAGCTCGACGCCTGTGGGGGCAGGTAGGATGCTACCTGTGTGTGGGAGGTTGGACATCAGGCAGAGGGGAAAGGTAGGCTGCTCGGGACCAGGGCACCTGCCACTCCGTCACTGTTACCTGCGTGTGTGTGTGTGCTCGATCGTGTCCGACTCTTCGCGACCCTGTGGACTGTAGCCCGCCAGCCTCCTCTGCCCATGGAATTCTCCCAGCAAGAACACTGGAGTGGGTTGCCATTCCCTTCTCCCCGGACTGGACCCACGTCTCCTGTATTGCATGTGGATTTTTTTTTTCTTACCACTAAAGACACTTAAATAATCTGCAGGTGCTGGTCTAGTGCTTTGTATTATTTCATTTAAACTGAATCATCGACAAAGGCAGAAAGTCATGGAAGCTGCAACACGTGAAGCCGTGAAATAAACGTCCTGCTGGACGGCTTCTTTTCTGCACTCTCACACGGCTCCTTTGTGAACTTCGGCCCCATTCTCTCCCATGAGGAGTCACTGCACAAAGGGCCTCCCTTCTCCCTACCGTTGCTCCTCTGCTGTTTCTCAGAATCCTTCCCTGGCTCCCCCACTTGGCAGGCTTGCCCCCACTGTGGGGCTTTCTCACCGTGTTGGGTCCACCTCTCTGGGTACGAGCCCTTCGGCCCCCACAGGGCTGAAGTGGATGTTATGTTCCCAGGGAAGGGCTGACGTGGTGGGTTCCCAGTGTTAAAACCATGTCTTTTCTTGTTTGTTGTTCACATGGCTTAGTGACTCCCTGGCAAACAAAACCAGCCCATCGTGATGATGGCGGAGCTTTCCCTTGCTCGTAGGAGACGTTTATAAAGTCTTAAGAAATCTGAAAGGTTTATTTTTCGAGTATCAAAATAACATCCACACAGCAGTACTTTTATAACTTGAAAACGTCCCAAGCCTTTAGGACAGTCTAAATGTTCTTCTCTTAATATGTGAAAACAAGGTCTTTTTTCAGTAGAGGAGGAGTGGAGTGTGTCATGTAAGAGACACTCAGCGAAGTTGCCAAGTGCCTCCTTAGAGGTGAACATGAACTTCCACTCGAGGCCGCAGGAGGAATAGAGCTGGAAAGAATCTCCTTTCATTATGTTTTGGATGACTGCTTTCCATCTACTTTCTTCAGGAGAACCCATAAGTAGCGAACACTTGCACAGAGCTGTCAACGTGAACGATGAAGATCTGTTGGTGCACATACTGCAAGGAGGGTGAGAGAACTCTGCCTTTTAAACACTTAGATCTGTTTAAATTCACACCAGTGCTTAGAAGCTGGCTCCAAAATTGATCTCAGGTGACTGGTGTGAGTTCTGCCTGGTTCATAAGGACGTTCATAGAAAGCCCCGCATAAATGCCATTATTTAATGAACATTGAAGACAGAAGTGCCAAGTCTGGGTGCCTCATTTTCTTGCCAGAAATAACTTATGATTCTTGCTTATATGCCATAGCATTTGGGCAAATTTCACCCCTAACTGCCCATGTCTAATTCCTGATGAAATTAACGAATCACTCAATCAGCTGTCTCTAATTCAAGTGACTGATAAAACCCTAGAGGGGAAATGGTGACCGTAAATGCCACAGATGGGCTATCCACAGCTGCTTCCCAAATGAAAAGGGGGCGATGTCACCCAGACCCTTTTTGAATTGATAGTTTTGAGTGTCTTAGAAAATGGGGCTTCCCTTGTGGCTCAGCTGGTAAAGAATGCCTGCAATGTGGGAGACCTGGGTTTGATCCCTGTTGGGAAGATCCCCTGGAGAAGGGAGCTGCTACCCACTCCAGTATTCTGGCCTGGAGAATTCCATGGACTGTACAGTCCATGGGGTTGCAGAGAGTCAGACACGACCGAGCAACTTTCACTTAGAGGGCAGATCATCTCTGATTTGAGGCTCTGTAAACTGGAGAAGAGAAGGTTCCTGCAAAAAGCCACAGCTTCCAAGCTGCTAGTTAAGAGCTTGGCTTTTCTCTCTGAGCAGCAGAGCTTCATGCCCAGTAGGTGAGACGGGATCAAGGGAGAACTGTGGCTCTCCCTCATTCCAGGCTCGTGTGGCGGTTGGAGCCGAGAGCCTGCAGTGCAGTCACTGTGTCCTCTCCGTAGTTTAGGGGGGCCTGCTTTTGGTGGAGGATTTTATGGAATTGCATAATGGTTCTGCATTGGAGAAAATGCCTATTTCAAGTGAAATTACAGCAATTTCCTCCTCTTTCCTTGTGAATTTGGATCCTTTAATGTATTAGGCAGGGCAGTCTAAGACAACAACAACTTAATGGCCCAGGAGGAGTTGGAATGTTCAGGAAAATGAACCATTCTAACCACCTGTGCTCTGCAAGAGAGGACAGCTGTGAATCCACGGAAGTGACGCAGGCGCATTAATCTCTCTTTCTCTGTGTTTTCCCCAAGCAACGTGAAGGTTGATGTTCCCAATAAATTTGGCTTTACCGCCCTGATGGTCGCTGCCCAGAGAGGATACACCAGGTATGACCCTTCCCTGCTCACCCCTTAGCGAAGGGCTGAGCCCCTTGTTTGGGAGGGGAAAGGCCGTGGGGGTTCTCTTTCTGAAACTGTGCCACATGGGGACTGAACACCAACTCAGTGGCTCTTATAACATCAAACAACATGCAGGGGAGGGTATAATGTATAATCTCATGGTAAAGAAGAGAGGTGGCCATTTCAATGATATTTTGCAAGGTATTTTATATGGCCTGGGGAAACTGGTTATTGGAATATTAATTTCTTCATAAAGAAAAGGGGAGGGCTATTCATTCTGGAAAGCAAACTTCTCTGATAGGTTGCTCAGATAAAGCTTCTGCGGACACAGTCCATTTTGTCTACTCCACACAGAGATAAGCATAAATACTAATATTTTTTCCATCGTATTTATATTTTAACTACTAAAATGCCATTTTGAAAGAAACAGAAAATGGATTTCCATTAAATGCTACCATTTGAAAACATTTCAAATGGCTGTTAAAGTGACGACGAGTTGGTTTGATATTCTGGTTTGTTTCATGTTGTAAAATTTTTTGTTTTCAATGAATAATTCACATAAAGGGCAAAAACTTTTTTTTTTTTTTTTTTTTGGTGTGGAGAGGCGGTTTCCCGGTTTAATAATACCTGGTCTTTAAAGCCAGCTGCCTCTGAAGACGGATGAGAGTGTGTTGCCATGATAGATCTTAAATAGAGAGTTGTTCGTTTTTCCTGGGTTATCATGGGTTCTTACTCATCAAAGTTGCTTATCCAGTGGTACTGAAATTTGTTTTGTTTAGGCTTGTGAAAATCCTCATTTCTCACGGCACAGATGTGAATTTGCAGAATGGAAGTGGCAAGGACAGGTAGGTGTGGAACCTGCCCTAAGTGGTCCCCAGGCTTGTGTTATTGGGCTTACTCCCAGAGGGTTTTTCACTGAACCCCAATATTTTCTTGTTTCTTTTGACAGTACTGAGATGTGATAGGTTCCCAAAGGAAGGATGGCGACTCAAAAGCTGGCTTGTTCATTTGTTACTTATTGTTACATTCAACAGGGTAATTCCGGGGGTATCTATTATAATGCATCTTCCCTCCTTAGCTCAGAGCCCAGCACACTCTCCGCGCTCAGTAAATGTTGGATGTTGAAATGGTTATCTCCAGCTGTGTGCTGGGCATTTGGCTGTGAGTGCCTGTGACACTTCACATCTCCCTAAGGCTTCTCACTGCATTTCGCTGGACTCTGTTAACTGAAAGTCTTAGGTGCTTCTAGAGAAACGAACAATCATGACAGTACAACTGGAGAACCTCCCTGAGGTGGAAGGACCAAGTGCATCACAGGAGAAGTTTGTGAAAAGAACGTGATACTCACAAACTTGTTCTTATAATGATGAGAGAATTTTTTAGAAAGACTTAAAATTAATCATCCAGCTAGTCCCTGGAGAAGGAAATGGCAACCTACTCCAGTACTCTTGCCTGGAAAATCTCATGGACGGAGGATCTTAGTAGGCTACAGTCCATGGGGTCGCAAAGAGTTGGACACGACTGAGTGATATAACTGACTGAACTCTAGTGATTGCTTAGTTAATTAATTCAAATCAACCAATAGTTATTGAATGACTACCACATGCCAGGCTCCACCTTGCTTGGGACTTGGGTGGAACAGTGAACAAAATGCAAAACCTTTGCTCAAGGAGCTTGTAGTCATGTGATAGATGTAGAGTAAAGGTATCTGCACTGCAGACTGGCTTGTGAAGAGTAGCTAGAAGACCCTGATCATGCCTGGTTGGCTATGAAGAGAACATCAACTTCCAAAATCAGAAAGCCTGCCTACTGCACTCTCTGGACATAGTACAGCAACAGATTTTAGTAACATTGAAACAATCACTTACACATGTAAACAGTGGTGTTTCAAGTAACTCTTACGTAATTTTGGAACTAAACCACAATGGTGTGTGGTCACCCACCTAGAGTCAGACATCCTGGATTGTGAAGAAAAATAATAGTGCCATAAAAAGGAAAAAGAAAAAGCTGAGAGGTACCCCCCAAAATGAATTTTTTAAAAATAGAAATTGATTAAAAATAAAAATTATTGAGAAATAAAATGGACCAATTTCTTATAAATCTCAGAAGAAAAAATTAGAAATCTGAAATGACTCAGAATAGAGAAAATTTAAACATGAAAAGAAAGTGGTACATTTGTGTTTAAAATAGATTTGATCAAATCATTGAAATGGGTACTTATTTTTTTTTTAGAGAAAATTTAAACCATTAAAATCAACCCAATAAGCAGAACATCTGAAATAACCCATATCCATACAATAAACTGGAAAATATATTAAAAAGATTACCTCCAAAATAGGTTCTGTGGTTTTTCTGTTCTACTAATGAGCTTGTTCAGATTTTCTAGGTACTGATAGTAACCTTGAACTTTTCCAGAGCAGAGAGAAGTTGGAAAGCTACAGAGAATAGCCTTATTGCTAAAATCTGGTAGAAAGAAAGCAATTTGCATGTCTTTATGTGAAGACATTTATGTGACTTTTCCATTCCAACTAAGGGGATCATGTAGGAGGGTAAAGGTGTTTTGATTAGGAAACTTCTTAATATAATACTTCTCATAAGTAGACTAAAGGTGAAAACCTGTGTGTGTGTGTGTGTGTGTGTGTGTAGACTGATCCTCTCTTTTTGTACTTAAATTTTTTTTCTTTTTTGTAGCAATGACTTTTTGAGGAGATGGGATCAACTATCTTAGAGGATGCCCTATGTTTGTGATCTGCTCAAGTGTCTCCTCGGTGTGAAGGAGGCATTTAACTTGTTTGTTATTCCTAATAAAGTTAAAATTAGGTTGAACAGATTGATTTGATTCAGGTTAACATCTTTAGCAAGAGCATCTCGGGGCCAGTGTTGTGACTTCAGTGTTCAGGGCTGTGATGCAGGTTGTCCCACAGTTGGATATTCTAGTTCAGATCCTTTGGTTAGGGTATAACAGCTAAATCCTTCTTTTGTAAAGATAATAGTTTCCCATCGCAATTAGAAAATAATCTATGTCCTAGGAATTCAGTACCGTGTGAATATCCTATTCTCCATTAACCTTTCATACAAAAGTTTTAGCATCCACCATGATCCTTGCCCGAATCAATTGTTTAATTGGGACTTGCCAAAAAGTGATTTTCTGATTCCATGATTCCTCCTGTATTTATTCGCTGGTAGTCTTCTTTTAACAAGAGCTGTCCCCCACCAACTGAGGATGGACTCATTTTATTCTATAAACACGACACAAATGTTTATTTTAAGCACAATAAAATGTTTATTTTCTTTCAAGTACCAATATTTAGAGTAAGGATTTCATTTAATGGTTATCTCTAATAGTGTCCAGTGAGATTTTTTTTCTTTTCCTCTTTTAAATATCATCATGGACTGGTAGGTGTTTTTTAAATCTGACATTTTACGCAATTACAGTGATTATTCATTTTTTGGAGGTTTAATTCACATGCCATAAAATTAATTTTGCTAAAATGTACAATTCAGCCTTTAAAAATATATCAACAAAGTTATGCAACCACCATTACTCTATAATTCCAGAGGATTTTCATCAATCCAGAAGGAAGCTCTGAATTAATTAGAAGTCACACTCCATTTCTTCTCCCTCCAGCCCTGAAAACCACTAATCTGTCTCTATGGATTTGTCTATTCTGGACATTTAATATAAATGAACTAATACACCACATGGCCTTTTGTGTCTGGCTGCTTTTATTTAGCATAATGTTTTAAGGTGCATCTACGTTGTAGCCTATTTCAGTACTTAATTTCCCTTTTATGGCTGAATTATATTCTATTGAATGGATATACCACAGTTGATTTATTAGTTGATAGACACATACATGTTATGTGAATTTTCTTGACTTTTCCACCCAAATTAGGATTTCTCTCTTAGGTTTAAACCAGGGAGGATAAATAAGGACCTGAGTGTGGTGACCGCACTCAGTAGCCGAATTTTCTTCTGCCGTGTGTTGCAGTCTGATGCTCGCATGCTACGCGGGACACCTGGATGTCGTGAAATACCTCCGGAGACACGGCGCTTCCTGGGACACCAGGGACCTGGGAGGCTGCACAGCCCTGCACTGGGCTGCCGACGGAGGCCACCGCGACGTGATCGAGTGGATGATAGGCGACGGCTGTGAGGTGCGGGGCCCTCCTCGTCAGCGGCGCACGTGGAGTTGGGAACCTAGATGCCGTCCCGCAGGGTTCAGGGGAAGCAGGACCTTATGGGGATGCCTTTGACTGGTTGAACCTAGCAATGCTGGAGGAAGTTCTCTGACTTATGAGCAAGAAGGTTCCCGAAGCCTTGGGACCAAAAAAGATCATTACAGGATTTTTACGATAGTGAGGCTTCAGGTCGTCATGGAGGTTCATGTTGTATGGGGGGAAAAGGAAACCGTGCTGAATGAATGCAAAGCTGGACCTGATGTTGCTTCTACGTTGTTTATTCTTTTGTTTATTTCCTCATCTACCTATTTCTTTTCATCTGCCAACAGAGCTTGATTGTGTCTTGACCACATACCATATATTGTCCTGGGGCTGGACACGCCGAGACGTTCAGAACTCTTAGAGTCACAGTGCAGCTTATTGCTTTTAGAATTAGATTATTTTTTATTCTTTTCTTTAAAGATGAATCATTACAAAAAATTTCCAAAGAGCAAACGCTATATCAAAAAGAGAGTGTTCCAGCTCTTGTGTCTTCACTTCGAAGCAGGTGTTGCTTCTGGTTTCAAGTCATCAGAAAGTACAAATCCTACTTGTCAAATAGAATTAGAGTTGTTTGGACGTCTATACATATTTGAAGTTGGGCAAATAGAATTAGGTCAATTATGGTAACTGCTGATAACTTTGAAAACTTCAGTTCAAGACGTCAAAGAAGTTAAAAATTGTAGGGCATGGAAATAAGGAAAGATGGACAACATGCTGTCCTAATGGTGAGTGCCAGATGGTGCAGGGTTTTGAGAAGTTAAACTGATGACCTGGAAAATAAACTTGGAAGCAGGAGAGTTATGTCTCCTGGAAGATGTCTGTAGTTTTGCTCAGTCTGTCTCTCAAGTGTGACCGAGGGCAAGCAAGACTTAAGCTGTGGGATCTCACTGGTTATAGAGTGCTGAGGAGAGGGCCCCTTGAAGGAAAAATACCTCAGTCATTAAGATAAATCCCTTTTATTACATTTCTTGTTTTCTTTGTTTTAGAAATACGCACAAAAGGTCAAAAGGATTAGCCTGTGTGCCTTGGTGGTTAGGGCCGGCCCATACCTGCTGTGGGTGGGAGTGACAGTCACCTTCCTCTTCTTTGGTTTATGAAGAGTTCTGCTCATGTTTCGGACCCAGTTAGAGTCTGTGGTTGAAAATGATGGTTGACCTTTGCTGAAAGAAGGGCAGGTCTCTGCCGTCGACATTTAAATACTGGGATTTTGGAAGTGCAGGGCTTCGGTTTTGGACACACTCATTTGGGGTGAATACCATCTTTTTCTGTAGAACTGCAGCTCCATAAATGTGTCCACTGAAGGTTTCTGTGTGACCGGCAAGTGGCAGGTAGATGATCTCAGCACGATGGTGGGATGGGCCTGGGAGCAAATCCATCATCACCCTCTGCTTGAATCGAATGATCTATACTGAGTGTGACTTATTTCCCTGGGGAACCATTTCTACATTTAATGAGCCATGTGACCTCAGGAAGGCCATTTGACTTTTCTGAGGTTTGGTTTAAACACGTGTAAACCAGGAATAAAAATAGCGACCCCTGTTTCACCTTCAGGATCCAAAGAGAAAATGTGCAGCAGAGTGCACTGAAAATGTATACAGCACCCTGTAATTTCAGGCAATTATTTCATTACTATTTAACTGTAACCAAGCTTGCTGCTCAGAAAGGTTATTTGTTATTTGCAGGAGGAAGAGCTGCAAATCTTAACAGTGTTGCAGAGGGTAATCTCAAACATACAAATCACCTGCAAGGTCTTAAAGCTCTTCTGGCAGTTCCTTGTTTGTTATTCTGGTCTGATGTTTTACTGAAGCTATAGGTTTCTTTGAGTAATTCTTCTGTAACAGAATTAGAGGGTGTGTGTGTGTGTGTGTGTGTGTGTGTGTGTGTGTGTGTGTGTGTGTGTGTGTGTGTGTGTGTGTGTGTGTGTGTGTGTGCATGCTGCATCCAGGCATCCATCTGTGTGCACATGTGTATGTTTACTTCAGCACCATGCCTCATGGATTGATGAGGTCTTCACGGAATTGGAGGGGACATTTACATTCCCTTATTTTAAAATGTCTTTTAAAGCACAAAGTTGCGAGATGTTGGTGTAGGGTAGGTTATTGGGAAATGGCCCATCTTGTTAGCAGGCAAGCTCTTGTTTTGGAAGGCATTAGGTTGGCTAATTTTTCAGGCTGGACTTCATGTCAGAGATCTGGCTGCTTTGTATTTACTTGTGATTCTTCTGCTTAAAATTAATACCTATTGGTAAATATCAGGGTGGGTGTTTATATTCCTGTCTTGTTCCAGAAGGGACTTAAAGTTGCTTACAAAGATACTTAAAATAAGAAGCAGAAACTATAAAAACAGGAGAGGAAAGTTAGGCAGGAGAAAATAAGGCAGCTCACATAGGGCCAAGGAGAAGGGGATTATGTTCATTTTTCTATTGCATCTTCTTTCCATTTGAACACAGTGTAGATGAAGATGCCCATGGGTGGGGAGAGGCATCTTGGGGCCTCTCTGCACTCTTTAAAGCGGTCCAAACACAGGTGGTCACTGTGTAAATGTGAACAAAGTCAGCACAGTCCAGCTGATCATCACTTGGTCTCTAAAGACTGCTATCTAAATCAGGGGAATTTGGGCAAGTAGACATTGCTTTATAAGCGTCCCACGAGGGACGTGCAGGACAAGAAAGCGGGCTGAGAGCCACTCGCCCTGGGGCTCCGCAGGTGGACGTCATGGATGCTGGCTCCAGGTGGACCCCACTCATGAGAGTCTCTGCAGTCTCGGGGAACCGGGAGGTTGCTTCTCTGCTGATTGATGCAGGTGCAGACGTGAATGTGAAGGACAAAGATGGGAAGACCCCTCTCATGGTACGACTCGTTCCACGCAGCAGCCTGGCTTGACATGTGGGATTAAGGTCACAGCTGCCCCGTAAGAGCCCTTCTTTTGAGCTCAGCTGCATAAAGGCACCAGGTTTGGTGGCGTGTGTATTCCCCACTGGCCAGTGAATGTCGTCATGGCATTTTTGGGGGGGCGAGGGGAGCCCAGTCTAGTATCTTTGTAGTCTTTTTACAACTATTTCTTGAAGCATTGCCAACCCCCATCTCTGGGGCCATTTTGGGATCGGAACAAAGCAGTGCCGTTCTCTGTCCGGGGTTGGCCTTGGATGTGTCGTCATACATAGAGGGAAGCAGATTTCCTCTCCCTTTCCCTTGCGTTTGCCGGCGCTGTGCAGTGGGGTCCACACGCCCATCCTGCAAAGCCCCGGTGGCCCCTGTTGGCTCTGCCTCTGAGGGTGTTGCTGGTGGATGTGCCGGACTCACCTGTACCGAGATCCCCCTCCTGCTCACACCCCACTGTTGACCTGTTTTCTAGGTGGCCGTGCTGAATAACCACGAAGAGTTAGTCCAGTTACTTCTTGACAGAGGGGCAGATGCAAGTGTGAAAAATGAGGTATGTGACTCCATCTCCATCTCAAGATTTTCCCTGGAAGGGAGGAGGGAACAGAGGCCCGAAAGAATTTTTTTTTTTTCTGGTTTTGTCTTTCAGTTTGGCAAAGGCGTCCTCGAGATGGCCAGAGTTTTCGACAGACAGGTTGGGATGTTGTTGCTGCCCGTTGAGGCTAATTTTGTAGCATTTAAAAAAACATTTAAAAACCCCAATCCTTGGATTACATGCACCTGTTTTTGTTTATCTAGAATGTCCTCTCCCTGTTAGAAGAAAGGAAAAGAAAGCAAATGCCAAAGAAGTCATCTATTCGCTGACCGGGGCACCTCTTACTTCCCTCTCAAAGCCGAGTGAAACAAAGCAAAGCGGGACTTGAACTGGAGAGAAGGAATTCTGCGTCTCTGAGGGCTATACATTTGATTACTTATTTAATTGAAGATTCACAGTGACTTTTGTAACATACAACTGTTCCCACTTTGAAATACACCTTTTTACCTAAACGTGCGTGGCGTTTACCTAAACTGGGCGTCTGCAGGATGAGGATGTTTTCCTGAACTTGAAGTTACACGTGAAACAAAATATTTAGGTCCTGGAGATGGAGATGCACAACCACATACCAGTCTCCCTCTTCCTGCCCCCGCCCTCCAAGCTGTCTGTCCTCCGAGCCACCCTGGGAGCTCCCGGTGGCAATTCCCGCCCCCGTGTGTTTTCGGTTCTGTCCTTCCCTCCCCACCTAAGGCCTTGCGGCCGTGTTGCCAGGTGGCGCTCCCTCCTGGAGGGACGCTCCTCCAGAAAGCCCAGGAGGCCACGAGCAGAGTTTTCTGCTCAGCTGTTGGCCTCACATCAAAGCACGAGATACATATTTCAAGACTCCGCTTCTGCTGTTAGAGGAGGCTTTTTAGAACAGCCTGGTCTGAGGACGTGTTTGCATAGACTCAGGCCCTGACAGTGAAAGACCTGGCCTGCCGGCCTGCTGACAGCTTTGCCAAAGAGGAGTTTTATTTCATTGAGTCCTCAGAGCAGAAAGGGTTTTGATGCTGATCGCTCAGATCCGAGACAACAGAAATGGCCAGGTCTGCTGCTTGGGGGCTCAGACACAAACGTGTTGGTGCTTGAACGCAGCGGATACACTTAAAATCGGCAAAGAAGGGAGCTAGCTGACCACATGCCTTTTGTGTCTCCAGAAAGACGAGCTGGTTAACTCGGCCTCGAGAGAAGACGGGCTACAGAGGTCTGCCCAGGACAGGAATCTTCTCTGCAGGGAAAGACCAACTTACAGGTAATAAAAGTGCCGAAACTTTGGGGGAAGGGCATGGGGCAAAAACACACAATCAGTTTTATTGATGTTGGCGATTCTCCGCTTTGTTCCATACTATTTATAGAATGGGCTTCCCTGGTGGCTCAGTGGTAAAGAATCTGCCCGCAGTGTAGGAGAGGCAGGTCCGATCCCTGGGTTGGGAAGATCCCCTGGAGGAGGGCATGGCCACGCACTCCAGTGTTCTTGTCTGAAGAATCCCATGAACCATGGGTCTCATGCAGTCCTCCTCTTAGCTGTTTCACTCGTGTTCTACCTTTGGTATAAATGCTTATTCCTCTAGATTTGCTAGGTTTAAAAAAATCCCTCTGTAAATCAGAGCATTATCACAGCTCTCCAAGGCTCCTTTCCCCCCGTCGTAATCAGTGCTGACATTCACCTCACCTTCATTTCTCCATCTGTTGTAGATGATAGTCACGAGCTCTGCAAAGAGGGAATGGCCCCTCTTGTGGGCCTCAAGCTTGACCACATAATGGGGCTGACTTTGGTCAATGACGTGTGCGTGGAAATAGCTCCTGCCCATCCAAGCGGGAGCTTTAAGGACCCCCAGGTCCCTCTTCCTCTGTCACAAGACCAGTCGTGACTCTGATAGAGGCTGCTTCACAGCCCAGGGTCCCGACACCAGAGCCTAAGCTCACCCAGAACGGACATGACGTGAGTGAGAAATAGTCCTTTCAAGCTGCGAGTCACTGACGTTGAAGAGTGGCTTGTCATTGCGGTGTAACCTAGCCAAAAACGAGCGCTTGGAAGGTCTGAACAGAGACTGTGGATCACAGTTCCCACTGAAGTACCTCTCAGGTCCTGTGGTTTCCAGTTTTACTTGAGTCACACTTTCTCTTCCTTTCTTCCTTTCTCTGGCCTTTCCTTTAAATTCAGACTTTTTAAAACTCAGGAATGGGTGTTGAATTTTATCAGTTTTTTTTTTTTTTTTTTTTTTTTTAAGCATCTCTGCTAATCATATTTCCCAACATGCCATCAGTTTGCTGACTTGGATTACTAGATTTTAAAGTATTGAACCATCCTTAGATTCCTGAGATGCTCTCCTTGGGTTACAGTGGGCTTCTGGGTGCTCACATGCTGTGTGTGTTTGCTTTTTAATCTTTCTCCTTAGTAAGACTGGATGGTGGTTTATCTTCTGTTCTTAATTTTCCCGAGGAAGAACCCATGCTGTTATTAGTTTTATTTTTCCCAATTAATTTATACTTTTCATTTCTGAACTGGTACTCCCTCTGGACTGAATATCCCAGGAAAGGCCATGAGCAGTGGGTCATTGAATGCAGTGCAGGTGGGTGCCTATAATTCAAGGAGTCTGAGAAACATGGCTGTAGACTGTGCTGCATAATTGGTCCCATTTGCTGTTTGTTACATAATCTGCTATTCACCTTTGACTCAAGAATCACCGCATTTCTAGGACATAGTTTTTCTACCTTCTACCATTATAATCTTCAGAATTTGAACCATTCAGATCTGAATTTTACTTCATGCATTAATATACAAAATTATATAATTTTTCCAGAGGCATTTTGAAAGGTGCATGCATATTCTGTATGTTTGAAGTATCCTATTTGACATAAATATATGTGTGTGTGTATATATATATATATATATATATAAATTGATCTATACTATTAGCTATGTCTGAGGCCTCCTATGTATGTACTTTCTGTTACTTGCTTTATCATGGGTGGGAGGTGGGAAGAATAAGGACCCTTGTTATCATCCTGGAAATTTGTTTTCTTTGTATTTAATGAAGTTCTTTATGAAATCGGAGGCTATTTTAAAGAATTGTAATAGATTCCCATTGCACTTAGATTTTTACTCTTCTGTGTAAATGTTTCTAGTCCTGCTTGCTTTCTTTCTGAATTTATCTCTTCTATAAGGTGAGTTTTAAAACGTTTTTTTGGTAAGTTATATATCACATTGTTCAGAAGAACTATTAGGTCTCCCCCCACCTCTAGTATGGGCTTCCCTGGTAGTTCAGCTGGTAAAGAATCCGCCTGCAATCCAGGAGGCCTGGGTTCCATCCATGGGTCGGGAAGATCCCCTGGAGATCGGGCATGGCAACCCACTCCGGTATTCTGGCCTGGAGAACCCCCATGGACAGAGGAGCCTGGTGGGCCACAGTCCAGGGGATCGCAGAGAGTCAGACACGACTGAGCGACTACACACAGCACAGCACACCTCTAGTGTGTGTGTGAAAAGGCACACAGACATCTTCCCTCCTCATCCCACCCCATGATGGGTGCATGTGGATTGCAGCAGTCACCTCCTGACCCTCCAGCTCACCACCCTTCCTAAGGTGCTTGCTGTTCAGTTGCTAAGTCGTGTCTGACTCGCTTTCGACCCCACAGACTGTAATCCGCCAGGCTCCTCCGTCTGTGGGATTTCCCAGGCAAGAATACTGGTCGGGTTGCCATGTCCTTCTCCAAGGGGTCTTCCCAACCCTGGGGTTGAACCCAGGTCCCCTGCACTGACAGGCGGACTCTACTGCTGAGCCACCAGGAATGCCCCTGTTAGATTCTCATGCATCTCATGCATCTATAGATGAATAAGAATACACATACATTTTCCAGCTTGAGAGTCCCCCGCCCCTAGTTTGGTAAAAAATCTCAGTAATGAATGGGACACCTCTTTGTATTGACCTGTATACCATTTATTGGATATAATATTCGTAACAATGACTTTTTTTTTCCTATGGAAATAGCAAGTTGTGTTACCTGCAGACCCCCGATATGAGAAACGTGTACAAAGGTAACAGACTGTAACATAAAAAGGCAAGTGAAAAAAAAATTAGCAAACCAAAGCATGATACATGGACGAAGCACTATAAAAATGAACGCACTGGTTTAGTAGCTGTAACTTTGTACTGTGCTGAATAGCCTGTAGCCAGGTTTTAGAGAGTTTACTTCCGTGCCACACACGTTCAACAGTGCACTTTCCTTCGAGCTTCCCCACCTGACCTGATGGAGCGGCGAACTCTGATGTGACTCGCTCTCCATGGACTCTTAAGGGATTTTCTCTTTCTAGCTCGATGTATTTTTTTTTTTCCTCTATCACTGTCCTTCCCACTTAAGTACTTGCTTATAGGCCATAAACATAGGTATCATTCCACTTCTTTGCAAAACTAAAATGATCACATGAGATTTTTTCTTTTTGTCTGCATTTAAAATGTGCTAAATTGAGGACTAACAAAACTATCTCATGGAAGGAGTATCACAGGTAATGACTTCTGAAGAGGATGTGGAAAAATCAGGGTTGGTTACAGAGTACTGAACCTGGAAGAGCCGAATGGTACTGAAAATTTGTGTATTAAATCTTCCAGCTATTACTATTGATTGTTGGCTTTTATGACAATTTTATATGCAGGGTTTCTTCCCCTGCTGTCTCACATGGATCAGGCTCTTACTGGCTGGGCTCTAAGCTGCCACTGGTGTCCTGAAAGAAAAGAGGGGGTTTCCTTTATGAAATGCAGAGAAACGGTCCATTCCTGTGCAGGTCAATGACTTCCGGAAGCATCGCTGCACAGAAATGGTTCTCAGCCTTCTCTTTAGCTCGTTATTACTCATATGAGTGTCAAAGGTTTCAAACAGGTTTAAAAGAAAGAGATGGAGAGTGAGTCGAGAGACTTTCGCTCATCACAGGCAAACTGAGTTCCTCTGGCCAACTCTCCCTTTTAATTAGAGTAAGTCTTTAGGCTGGAGGTGCCTGGGGGGTGGGGGATGCTTTTGGATTCCCCGCTGGGGGGGCGGAGCGGGGAGTGGGCAGGGTTGCTCCCAGCTGTGGCCCTGGAGAAGGCTGGGCTCTGGGTGGACTTGGGGGACAACCAGCAAACTGCAGAGATGTGTGGGAGACTGGTTAGGGGAGGAGCTGGGTCTGGTGGTAGGGAGAGGTGCTAGCCGAGGCTGCCTGCGTCCAGATGTGTCCACGGCCCTCTCTCTCGAGTCCTGGGGAGATGAGATGGCACGGCTCAGGCTCCCGCCAGCCAGCTGTCATGGGGACGGACCCACAGCCCGAGTCCCCTTGGGCGCGAGCGCTGGCACTGGGAGACTTCTGGGTGTGACGTTTATCGGGTCGACTTGTGTTTGCTTGGGGTCCTAACAGTGAAGAAGGATCTCCAGGCTGAGTCTGCCCACCCTGGGGCTTCCTGCTCCCCAGACACCCGGGGAGCCCTCCAGGGCAAGAGTCTTACAAGAAGGAAGCCTCCTGCCGAGAGCCTGGCAGGGGGGTCAGGCTGTCGCCCAGGTATGGCGCCCTCCCGGTTGTTGGGGTCTCAGTGGCTCAGAGTGCTTGTAACAGCAGGTGAGAGATGGTGGGAAGATGCTCGAGTATTGAAGTTGGCCCAGTACCAGGCCCTGTCTAGCACCATGGGAGATCAGGGTCTCATAGGAGCAGTCTGCCACAGAGCAGGGTCTGAGCTGTTTTTCTTTCCCAGGAGATATGGATACGTTGTATTGATTTGTCAGGGAACAATGGCCTCTGGTTTCAGCCTGAGAATTCCTAATAAAGTTAAGAAGGCATAAAAATGTCCCCTTTGAGACTAGTTGGGAGTACTTATCCTCGTGTAGTTTAATCTGTGGCTCTGTGGTCTCTGTGATGTCATCCCACATGTGTACGCTGGAATGATCACGCAGGGAAGGGCAGTCTCTGGATGCACAGTCTGACAATGGAAAATGTTATGCACTGTTTCTCTCGGTTGCTACACATCTGAGTCCATGTGTCAGGAAAAGCACACTGTTACACAAAATTTCAGGGAATCAGCTTTTCAGTAGAATGCCTGGAAGGCTAGCCATATACTTCCCAGTCAAGTGGGGTCATATGACCTGCAACTCTAATAGATGGAAGGAGAGTGACTACCCTTAGGGGCCGACTCTGCGTCAAGGCGTGCAGACTCTCAGACAAAGCCATCTAAACCCACATCAACTCTATTATTCATGCTCATACAATCTTAAAAAAATATTAAAAATAGACGGTCACTGAAATATAAGTATTCATTTTCGTTTCTATTATCTAGGAGGATATAAAAAGGGAGAGAAATACCTCTTCCCCTCCCCCAAGCAAACTGGCTCTTGGTTCCTAAGTTACATTAAAATGAAAGTTATTGCTGAATATGCTTCATTTGACAAATACTGCATTTGGAAGTATCATTCCTTGAATAACATTACCTTGAATAACATTGTACTGTAAGGGGATATTAGGTTTAAATATGTTCTTTTCCAGAAATGAATTGCACGGCTCTATAAAAGCACCTAGTATGTAGAGAGAAGAATGTGTCATCAGCCATGGACAAGTGGCCACTGATGATGACATGTAAGATCACAGCATTAATCTCCTTTAATATCAAACTATTCCCGGTTCTCTGAAATAGAAACACAGGAATTCTAGTTAAGGACAGATGAGAAAAGTTCACACCCTCTTCCCTACACTAGCAGAAGGGGCTACAATGCCGGATCCAGGGATTTGGGTGTCTATAAAAATAATACCCACTTAATGCACCATAGAAATGCTGTAAACTTTCCCATAGAATATGTTTTTGGCCTTAATACAATTACCAAATATAATGCTAGTTACAGTAATTCTGTAAATACTCATCAGCAGTAATATTTTCTAACATGGCTTTATAGTTTTAAGAAACTAATAATTGCATAATGAACAAATTGCATGCTCTAAGAGCTGGAATGCATTAGAGTCGCGTTCCCTTTGTGTGTGTGTGTGTGTGACATTGGTTCATTGAGTTTATCCACAATCCTGAATGCTATGTTGCCTAGATACGGTGGGAACTCGGAGAGAGTTAAATGCACTCTTGTTTTCCTGAAGGCAAACCAAGATTCTTGGTACATTTTGTCTTTCTGCTTCAAGGCATAGAAAAACCATGGAAATGACCCCAGATGAAGTCTCTCTCATAAAATGGAGTGGATCATGGAACCGTTGTCAATTGCCTTCTAATGTGAAAACTAGCCGCATAGGACCCCACTAGAAGACAGGCATAACGGCATTTGACTTTGTCTGAGTAATTTTGTAATTTTCATGCCATTAGGTACAGGCATCTTCGAGATCTCCTTGTGAAAATGGTTCCCCAGTCTGACATCCGAAGAGTGAAAGGTTGATGAGGCCGTTGCTCAAGACTGCATTTCATGAATATTGAGCGTGAACGTGAGGACTTTGATGCTCAACAGGTAAGTTGTAAAAGCTTACGAAACAGATCCAGACTTTATGCTAAAAAACATCTCTGAAAGATTCCTGCTGCCAAGGTGGGAAAACAAGATGCCCCAAAGAGAACTTACTAGCAACTTAGGGTTCTTTGTCCAACTTATCCTAACAAAGACAGTAGACCGTAACCTGTCCCAGTGAACGCAGCTTTCCATTTGGCTGCAGTTTTTGCAAGCACAGGGATTCTGCCTAATTTTTAATAAGCTGAACCTTGCAATAAAAGGAGATTTTTATCTCCAGAATTGATTCACTAGATCTGGTTACGGGTTCACATCTGAAAATAGTTATGCTCCCATGGAAAGCCTCATCTGTCTGTCAGAACACAGTATCATTGTGTTACAGTCAAGAACACAAGGTGGTAATTTGTTCAGCTCCAAACAGCACAGGGAGACGGAGGTTTGCAGGGCTCGGGCAGTAGCTGTCTTGTAGAAACACCACCTTTCCCAATTTAAATAAGGCGCTGATGCCAGCACTCTGCAAAGGGCAGCCAGGAAAAGAAGTTCTTGGTGTTTCTATAAAGCAAACTTCTCGGCCTGCTCTCCAAATGTGCTCATGGCTGGTGAGCTCAAGGTCAAATGTCTGCCTGGCCTCATGTTCCAAGTCTGTCTCCTGCAGTGGCCACACCTTAAAATTCCTCTCCAGGATCCAGGTTCTCTCCTGAGCTCCCTGGCCAGAAGCCAGGTCCTTCCCTGCTATCCCTGGAGCTTCCAGGGATAACCCTGGTGGGCCAGCCCCTCAGCTGTGACAGTGTCCAGAAGATCTCTGGAGGCCCAGGACAGCCTGGACCTGAAGCCGGGCTCTGGCCTCAGAGCATGCCTTCTACCTGGGGTCTCTTGTTTTGTGTCTGGTACCAGAACCACAGCCATGGGTAAGCTGGGCAACTGCCCTCCTCATGAAGCCTCCATCAGAAATAACATCCTGTCCAGAATCCCCAAAAGCACGATATTTCAAGTTCACTAAACTATTAAAAGCACAACAAACCTTCCTTCCATGGAAAACTCAGTGATGGGTTTTTTTTTTTTTTAAAAAGCCCACTACAGCGCACTGCACTGTAGAAGGCATTCTGCATAAATTAATAATTTACAAGTACCTGAGCAAGTAAAGTATATAGAGCACCATAGCACAGCGCAGCACCAACGGCAGTAGCTCCAAGTCCTTTCAAATCACCGTGTTTGAAAAGTTAAAAAATTCTAAAAGTTGGTACAAGAAAAAAAAAAACCCCAACTGGAGTTGAGAGATAGTGCAAACTTGTGTCTTCACTGTTGAACAAAGGTGTCGGCTTGCTTCTCACTTAGCGTAGGTGATGGGGGCAGGTCTGGGCACCGGGTGGGGCTGTTTCGGAGCAGGTCTGTAGGAAGAGAGAGCGGACAACGAAACGGCGGTCAGAGGCCCTGCCAGCGATTTCTGCCAACCCCCGATGCCCGGGTTGGAGATACCGTTTCCTGTGGTATGATGGGCTTCCAGGTCAGATCTCGCCTCTGCCCCCCACCCCACCCCACCCCACCCCACCCGCTGGAGACCAACGCCTCTTGCCAGCAGCAGGGGTGGCAGATTCAGAAAGGGCCCGGCTGAGGGCTGCAGCGTCTTCAGCCGTTTATGACCCTTTTCGAAGCTGCCCCTCCTGTCCATCCAGAAGGTGATTCGAGAAGAATGCCATGAAACAGAATAGTGCAAGCCACAAAGGTGGACCTCACATGCAGCTTTACATTTTCTAGCAGTTGTATGAAAAAAAAATAGATTAAACTAATTTTAGTCATATTTCACTTAACCCACCATGTCCAGAGTAGCAGTGTTTCAGTAAGTCAACATAGAGAATGACTGAGATAGCTGACATGTTGGGGGTACTGACTGCAAAACCCAGGGTCTATCTGCACTGCCCGCGTATCCGCTCTTCCACCAGCCACAGCGTGCCCAGCAGCGGCCGTACTGAGGCGGCTCCGGACGATGGGGAGTGAAGCTGGGCACGTGGGATCCCTCGGAGATGAACAGACAGGTGGAAACAGAACCAGCTCACACTGGTGTCATCAACTGGCAGAGGTAAGACAGGCCGCTGCTTGAGATCATTTAAGAGGGGACCTTCCCCAGAGGATCTAAATACATATTTCTCCAAAGAAGTCGCTCAGTCGTGTCCGACTCTTTGCGACCCCATGGACTGTAACCCACCAGGCTCCTCCGTCCGTGGGATTTTCCAGGCAAGAGTACTGGAGTGGGTTGCCATTTCCTTCTCCAGGGGATTTTCCCGACCCAGGGATTGAACCCGGGTCTCCTGCATTGCAGGCAGATGCTTCACCTTCTGAGCCACGAGGGAAGCTCACAGAAGACACACAGATGGCCAGAAAGCACATGAAAGATGCTCGACATCACTAATTATCAGAGAAATGCAAATCAAAGGATCAGGAGGTACCCCACCTCACCCCTGTCAGAGTGGCTGCCATCAAAAAGTCTAAACTATCTAGAAGCGGGGGAGGTGGGATGGGGTGGGAGGTGAGAGAGAGGTTTAAGAGGAATGGGACATGTGTACACCCATCAGGGCTGATTCATGCTGAGGTATGGCAGAAACCAACACAGCATTGTAAAGCAATTATCCTCCAGTTAAAAATCCGTAAGTCTGTAAACAATAAATGCTGGAGAAGGTGTGCAGAAAAGGGAATGCTCCTACACTGTGAGTGGGAATGTGAACCAGGGCAGCCCCTGTAGAGCACAGTATGACGGTCCCTCAGAAAACTGAAGGTAGGATTACCATGTGACCCAGAAATCCCACATCTGGAGAGAACATTAATTCAGAAAGATACACGCACCCCAGTGTTCACTGTGGCGCTATTTACAATAGCCAAGAAGCTACCTAAATGTCCATCAACATAGGAGCAGATAAAGATGTGGTACATATATACAGTGGAACAGTACTCAAACAAAGTAAGACAGACAGACAAATATCACTCATATGTGGAATCTAAGAAATGATATAAATGAACTTATTTACAAAACAGAAGCACACTCACAGATTTTGGAAACGAACTGAGGGTTTTACTCAAGGGATGTGTGTGTGCGGGGGATAAATTAGGAGCCTGGTATTCACACATCACTACATATAAAACAAGACAACCAGCAAGGACCAACTGTACATAGCACAGGGAACCTGCCTGAATATTCTGTAATAGCCTATATGGGGAAAGAATCTGAAAAATAACGAATATATATATGTATGACTGAATCACCATGCTGTGTACCTGAAACTGACACCACATTGTACATCAAGTATATACTCTAATGAGAGAAGCCTGTGTGCAGGTCAGGAAGCAGCAGTGAGAACTGGACACGGAGCAACAGACTGGTTCCACAGAGGAAAAGGAATACATTAAGGCTGTATACTGTCACCATGCTTATTTAACTTATATGCAGAGTACATCATGAGAAACGCTGGGCTGGAAGAAGCACAAGCTGGAATCAAGATTGCCGGGAGAAATATCAATAACCTCAGATATGCAGATGACACCACCCTTATGGCAGAAAGTGAAGAAGAACTAAAGAGCCTCTTGATGAAAGTGAAAGAGGAGAGTGAAAAAGTTGGCTTAAAGCTCAACATTCAGAAAACTAAGATCATGACATCCGGTCTAATCACTTCATGGCAAATAGATGTGGAAACAGTGGCTGACTATTTTTCTGGGCTCCAAAATCACTGCAGATGGTGATTGCAGCCATGAAATTAAAAGATGCTTACTCCTTGGAAGGAAAGTTATGACCAACCTAGATAGTATATTAAAAAGCAGAGACATTACTTTGCCAACAAAGGTCTATCTAGTTAAGGCTATGGGTTTTCCAGTAGTCATGTATGGATGTGAGAGCTGGACTATAAAGAAGGCTGAGTGCCAAAGAATTGATGCTTTTGAGCTGTGGTGTTGGAGAAGACTCTTGAGAGTCCCTTGGACTGCAAGGAGATTCAACCAGTTCATCCTAAAGGAGATCAGTCCTGGATGTTCATTGGAAGGACTGATGTTGAAGCTAAAACTCCAATACTTTGGCCACCTGATGCGAAGAACTGACTCATTTGAAAAGACCCTGATGCTGGGAAAGATTTGAGGGCAGGAGGAGAAGGGGATGACAGAGTATGGTTGGATGGCATCACCGACTCAATGGACATGGGTTTGGGTGGACCCTGGGAGTTGGTGATGGACAGGGAGGCCTGACGTGCTGCAGTTCATGGGGTCGCAAGGAGTCAGACATGACTGAGCGACTGAACTGAACTGATACTCTAATAATTAAAAAAAAAAATAAAAAAAATCACTGCCTCAGAAGAGGAGGAAAAAAAAAAAAAGAAAAGGCCTTTTTATATGGTATGTATAATTTATATATAATGGAGTATTTCTCAGCTACAAAAAAAAGAAGGAAATATTCTTTGCAGCCACATGGATGGACCCAGAGACTATCAGGTTAAGTGAAGGAAGTAAGACAGAGAAAGGCGAATATCATAAGATATCTATCCCTTCTGTGTGGCATCTAAGATATGATACAAATGAACTTATCTACGGAACAGAGACAGCAACAGAGAGAACAGACTCGTGGCTTCCAAAGGGGAGGGAGGTGGGGAAGGGACAGATCGGGAGTTTGGGATTAGCAGATGCCAACTACCATGTACAGACTGGATCAACAACGAGGTCCTACCGTACAGCTCAGGGAACTGCATCTAGCACCGTGATAAACACTAATGGAAAAGAGCAAGAAAAAGAATGTACACGCATAACTGAATCACTTTGCAGTGCGGCAGAAATGAACACACCATCGAAAACCAACTAAACTTCAGTAAGATAAGAGAGGGCCTGCCCCACCTTCCTGCCCCTGTTTTTTTCCCCTTTGAAAACCAGAAAAGTAACTTCAAGATCAGTGTACAAACCGCAGTGAAATAATTAGGATGCTCTGCAGTGTTTCTGTATTTCTACAGCCGGGGAATCAAACCACTGTCCCGACCCCCTGACCAGCTTTATCTCTGAGATTTATTACACAGATCTTTCACAGGCCAAACATTTTTCCCCGAGAGCTGGAATGAACTCACGGACGCGTGCCTTCCCCTCGGAGATGCTGAATTACTGAACCCAGGGCCCGGCCAGCACCCTACCTTGCTCACAAAGCGAGCTGCCAAGGGGGCGTGTGTTTTGGCTGAGGGTTTAACCCATCTGTGAGCTGGTAAATGTTTAACTACCCGCCATGGCGGGGGAAGTCAGAGGCCCTGGATCTGTGGTGCTTGTTGATTTCCACGGTATGAACACTCACGCTCCCAACAGGACGTGGCTGAGCATGGAAGAGCTGTGGAGTGGTCGCCAGGGCGTGGTATTCCCATCACCCAGAAATGACAGATGCAGGTAACCTCAAGAGAGTGGATGGCAGTAAAATGTAGTTAAAAAAAAAAAAAAGGAAATCTGGGGCTCTGAGCATTTATTTCTTTTGTTTTTAATATAACTGGCATCATTTCCAGTTTACGTAATTTTAAAGAAGGGCCAGGCTTAACACCTAGCTGGCTAAATTCTTGGAAATTTAATAGTTCTTACAAACCAACGGGAGCTGGCTCCAGCACACCTTTGGGTTAACCCTCCCTGCCTGAGTCAGGATTCGGGCCTAGTCCCCTGGGGGAGGGCAGAGGGGATGACCCACAGCGGCTGCTCAGTCTGCAAAGGCGATTCTTTAGCCGACTGAGTGGGAAGCTCCCGGTTACCCTTGCCCAGCAGTTTCTTCAGCCTAACTTCTTCCATTCCCCTTCTTTTATGCCCGGGCCTCCAACCTCACCTCGTTTCTCGGGATCCCCGGGACCGAGGAGAAACCGTCACAGCCCCAGTCATGTTGCTGGAGGCAGGAGTCCCGCTGCCCCAATCCTGCACCGCTTGGCGGCTGGCTGTGCCCTGGCCCAGATCATCAGCTGCTGCTCTGAGGGATCTGTTCTACTTGATCTTGAGCTGATCTCACCGGCAGGCCAGGATCACTGCTAAGAGCGACCAATTCTATAGCTCCCGGCTGCTTCCTTTCAAGATCTGCCCTTGCGTCTGTCTTACCCTGCCCCCAGGGGTGGGGAGTGCGGGACCCACAGCCGGCACCACACTCCTGTGTCCTCCAGTGGCTTGAGAAGCATGGCCCATGCAGCTGGCCCACATGCTTTCGGGGAGGAAGAGAGGGAAGAGGGTGATCACCAACCTGATGGGCGCCAGGCGGAGCGTGGACTCCTGCCGTCCCGGGGACCTGGTGGAGGCACCGGCCAGGCGAGCTGTCTTGCTCAAAGGGTCTGCAGGCAGCGGCTTCTGAGGGGGGCTTGGCTTACGCGTTCCCTGCAATAAACCATAAGGTGAGGCATGATCACCATCTCCGTGCACTTGGACGAGACACTGACTTCAGAAGCCACTAGAGTCCCCTGGAGAGTGGGCTAGGGAGAGGAGGGTGTTTATGTTGCTATGCAGCACGAGTTTCACTTCCTATAAACTTTCTGACTACAGTCCCCTCACTGTAGAGGTGTGGTGGTGTGTGTGTGTGTGCATGCGTGCATGAGTGTGTTGTGTTAAAGATTTAATCACAGCATCATAGCTCAGTCGGTAAAGAATCTGCCTGCAATGCAGGAGACCCGGGTTTGATTCCTGGGTTGGGAAGATTCCCTGGAGAAGGAAATGGCAGCCCACTCCAGTATTCTTGCCTGAAAAATCCCATGGACAGAGGAGCCTGGCGGGCTACAGTCCACTGGGGTCACAAGAGTCGGACATGACTTAGCGAATAAACCACCAAACCACCATCATTTAGTTACAGACACTCAAAGACGAGTCTTCAGATGCCACGTTGCTGATTGGCCTTGGACGTAGAGTTGCTGGCATCTCTGCCTCACTGTTACCCAGACGATGGCCAATTTCCCCTGTGCTTTTCAGGTTTCTTTTTTCACTTTATAAAGGCCCAACATGAGAAGCGGGTGGAAATCTTTTCAAGGAACGCACTCGTTTCTTCAAATTTGCCGGAACCCTCTAATAGGACTGGTTCAGCTGCGGGTGACCCAGACAGGGAGGGGGCCACCCTCTCCCACCAACATGGGTTCAGTCAAGCTGCTCCCCATGAAATGTGCTACCGTTCCTCTACTGAAATACTTGCTAAGGATTCGTTCAAAGAGTCACCAACACGCCTGGAAAATGACACCCAGGAGGAAAATCCACGTCCAGCAGAGGCCAGTGAGGGAGCTGGCACTGCAGGGTGGGCAGAGCATGAAGCTGGAGTTTCTGCTCTGCATTTTATGCAAATACCAGCACTCTGGGACTCGTGCACATCTCTAGACTTCTCTGAACCTCAATTTCTCTGGGTGTAAAGTGGGAAAGAACAAAGACCCATCTCATAGCGTTGTTAGGAGGACTACATCATGCATGGGAAACGCCCAGAACATGGATAACAATGATTAAAAGGCACCCGTGTTCCTGGGGTTCCTTCCTTGGTTACTGTGAGAGGGGGGTTCACTGGAGCCACGCTGGGGAGTCGGTGGGCATTGACTATGCTGTTTGGAGCCCAGGGTGAACCTAGGCATCAAGACACCACCTGCTCTGGGCCTTGGAGCCTAGAAACACTCGTGTGTCCACAGAATGTGTGCAGGCAAGGGCGCCAGGAACTCAAGGAAGACAGGACATCCTAATAACAGGTGGCCTCACCCCCTGGGATCACACTCAGTATTCCATACATCCAGGACTACCCAAGATGATTTAAGAACATTTGAGTTGACTTTCTCATGGTACTCACCCCACTGATTACCTCTCCATGGCAGTCAGAGCTCAGTTAAAAGAATGTGATAATATAGTACCCCCCCCCCCCCATTTAATGTTATCCCCTTGTGGGTCAGCTGCAGGAGACCTGGGTTTGATCCCCTGGGTTGGGAAGATCCCCTGGAGAAGGGCATGGCAACCCACTCCAGTATTCTGGCCTCGAGAATTCCATGGACTGTATAGTCCATGGGGTGGCAAAGAGCCGGACACGACTGAGCGGCTTTCACTTTCACTTTGTAAAGCAGAGGAAGCCACAATACCACAGAAGTTTGTCAACCACAGCTGCACAGAAAATACGCCAAGTTGAGACAAGGGGCAAACGGGGAGAGGAGAGAGCCACTGAACTAGGGACAGGCTTACAAGGGACATCTGCACACGAGTGCTCATTTAAGGAAACACTAACAGCCCGCAGGATGTAAGAGAGAACACACCTTTCACTAGGGATACAGACCCATATGAACACAAGCACCGAGGCCAGGCTGTCTGCGTACCTGACCAGGCTCTGCGCTGATGCAAACCGAGAGAACACTCAAGTTAGGCAACTTCCCCACGTTGTCGAGAGAAGGTGATGCAAGGGTTAAGGGAGAGATGGTCTACTAACCTCTCAGCACGGAGCCTGGCACACAGCGACCAATAAGCTACTATTATCGAATGAGTGAACGGACCCACCTAGAAGCACCCTAGTCGTACACACACACAACTATACAGGAAATAAATAGCCAATAAACTCCATACAGCACAGGGAACCCAGTGCTCTGTGGTGACCTAAATGGAAAGGAAACTGAAAACAGACTGGATACATGCATATGTGCAGCTGATTCCCTTCGCTGAACAGCAGAAACGAACAACATTGTAAAGCGACTATACTCCAATAAAAAAAGATTAATAAAAGCGCCATAATCCTCCCAGTAGACCCACGCTGGGTGATAAACCGTGGCACTAAATCAAGTTCCGTTTCCTGTAAGATGGCAGAAAACTATGAGCGAGATATTAGTGTGCGCTGCAAAAAAGGAATGCATGCCCCCGTAAACTTGAAAGACTTTGAAGATTAAATAATTCATGACTAAATGATGACTAGTTTTGCCACTAAGTATGAATAAGTATCTAGTCTTGCTAGTAAAGATAATGTCAGGTTTTTACTGCAAGGCTGGAGAGAATGTGAGATGTATGTTACAAGGTATCACAATATATTTGGATTTATCACTGAAAGCTTAGGAGGTAATTAGGTGGGCCATTCATTCTGGTTTGCCTGGGACATTCTCAATTTATGGTAGCGTTGAATTTATTAATCACAGTCTCTCTAATGTGTCCTGGTTTAGAGGACAAATTATACAGTCACCGTAGTGATAAAAGCCCAAAGAGTTGAGATGTTGACTGAAAGTTTTGATTCAAACCTGGGCTCAGGAGAGACACCAATCTGCTTCCCTCCTGCCACACCCAGGACAGGTGTCTATGGAAACATGAAACCGGTAGCTGCCTAGGTAAGATGCCAGCTTCCCACCAGGTCCAACCGGGACAAAGTGGCTTCATAGAACAGTAGAGTTAGTCAAAGATGAGGGGTCCTCCCTTCTCAGGGATCAGACCTGGAGCCCCAGAATCATCTGGGCAGAAGCCCCTGCAGCTGCTCTGACCTTGGAGAGAGGGGCGGAGCTTCCGCACTCCCCTTGAGGTATCATTTTTCAAGCTGCCTTTGCAAAACCTGGACCTGGGCTTTCCCGAAGAAGTCCAATCCAGCCCGGCCACAAAGAGCTATCAGGATGGAGCAGAGGAATGACTCCGGGCCTCAATGAACATAAACTCCACACTCAACAAACATTTCTTTAGACTGACTTTCATTTTTAAAAAGGAAACGAGTTCAGATGCTCTCCAACTTTCTAGGTACGGGAAAAAAATGAAGGTCTGTTACTAAATAGAGTGGTCTTGGGCTTCCCTGGTGGCTCAGTGGTAAAGAGTCTGCCTGCGAAGGCAGGAGACTTGGGTTTGATCCCTGGTCTGGGAAGATCCCACATGCCACGGAGCAGCTGGGCCCATGCACCAAAATCTACTGTCTGCTCTGGAGCCTGGAAGCCACAACCACTGAGCCCTAGTGCGTAACTACTGAATTCCACTCACTCTACAGCCCGTGCTTCACAGGAGAGGTCACGACGATGAGAAGCCCACACCCCACAACTGGAGAGGAGCCTCCCTCCCTCACTGCAACTAGAGAAAAGCCCACGCAGCAACAAAGACCCAAAGCGACCACAAATAAATAAGTAATGTTATAAAAAATATGGACTGTTCTCATTTCTCCATTTTCCACTCATGTTTTAGCAATAGTCACATATTCCAAATATTTTTTAGAGGGATGAGAATAAATTTTTGGACCCAAATATAGTAGCCCTTTGGCTTGATGGTCATAGAGAATTCTCAACTGTTATCTCTGTCTGCATGATCAGCAAGAGGAAGTGCATCCTGCTTCTCCAGAGGGAATCCCCCCAGGGGGACTGGATGTTATCACAGGAAAATGCCAGGGATGCCAGAGAGGTCCCAGTGAGCTTGTGCAGGGCTGAGCTGGGGGTAGGGCAGCATGAATCCTGCTCACCATCTGGCCCATCCCTGGCCCTGCAGGAACCGAAGCTTCGTGATAACAACAGGGATAACTGGTTCCCGGGGAAATGCCTCGACTTCTTTTTCCTCTTTATTCAGAAGCGGCAGGCGTCCTTGTAAGAACATGTTTGCATTTAGCTGGAAGAGGTCCTTGCTTCTTTCCTTCTAAAACCACCTGAAGACAGTAAAGAAAATGCAGAAGGAGGAGCAAGACTCCACTTCTGGGAAAGCTGAATATATGAGAAAAGGATGCAAAGTGTGCAGCAGGCCTGGCCGAGAGGAGCCCATGAAAGGGACAACCTGAAAGAGTACCCACCCTGCCTGCCAAGGACGAGACAGGGGAGCGAGCCGTTGACACACGGGTCAGGGCTGAAGGCAGAGCAGACGAGCTCAGCCACCTGCGCACGCCTGGAGCAGGGGAGGGGAGCTGGCAGGGTCTCTGCTGACAGCAGAGGAGGCTAAACCACCACCGTCCCTCAAAGTCCGCGGTCCCCGAGGTGCCCCAGGAGGCGGGCAGTTTAAGAGCTGGTCCTGAGCTCTGACCTGGCCCTTCCCCCAACTGACCTGCAACTGGTTCTTCCTCCCAGGAGACCTCCCTTCCTTTAAAGAGGAATCCAGACACACTAATCAAAACTACTGAAAGAAGGAAGGAAGGAACCACAATAAACAAAGGGCCAACCAAGAACCCGCTGGCAAAAATGTGTATGTAAGGAAGCAAAGAGGAGGAGCTGGCAAAAGTCAAGAGAAACAGGGAAGGAAAAACCGAAGCAACAATGAAAACCAAGCGCCTGGATGCACTGAACAGAGTCAGGGCCACGGGGGCCCAGCCGAGGGGAAGCAGGAAAAGGTCAAGGGTAAAGTACACCACCAGCAAAGGTGACGGTGCCACTTAGGGGTCCGAGCAAATACTGCAGAGAGAAAAGATACTCAGCATTAACGCGCAAAACCTTTCCTGAGAGAGTCAAGTCCTGGAAAGTGTACACTGAAGTGCATGAGAAGGGGAAGTGCATGAGACCCATCACAGTGGCAGACTTTATTCTGCTGGGCTCCAAAATCACTGCAGATGGTGACTGCAGCCGTGAAACTAAAAGAAACGTTCCTTGGAAGAAAAGCTATGACAAACCTAGACAGCACATTAAAAAGCAGAGACATCACTTTGCTGACAAAGGTCCATATAGTCAAAGCTGTGGTTTTTCCAGCAGTCATCCATGGATGTGAGAATTGAACCATCAAGAAGGCTGAGCACTGAAGAACTGATGCTTTCAAACTGTAGTGCTGGAGAAGACACTTGAGAGACCCTTGGACAGCAAGGAGATCAAATCAGTCCATCCTAGAGATCAACCCTGAGTATTCATTGGAAGGACTGGTGCTGAAGCTGAAGCTCCAATACTTTGGCCACCTGATGTGAAAAGCTGACTTGTTGGAAAAGACTGATGCGGGGAAAGCTTTAGGGCAGGAGGAGAAGAGGGTGACAGAAGATGAGATGATTGGATGGCATCACTGACTCGGTGGATATGAGTCTAAACAAACTCCAGGAGACAGTGAAGGACAAGGAAGCCTGGCATGCTGCAGTCCATAGGGTAACAAAGAGTCAGGCATGACTGAGCAACTGAAGAACAACAACATCAGAAATAAGATACAACTGTTTAAAGCTGCAGGACTTTCAAGGATACAGAATCATGTTACTTACAAGGAAAAAAAAGATAAGCCAGCTTCTGATTTCTTCAGAGCAGATAGAGGAAGCATGCATAGAAGAGTTTCAAGGAAGGAAAAATGTGATCCATTAATTTTATGCCTAAAACATCATTGAAAAAGTAAAGCAACAGCCAGATGTCTTTGAACATGCAAAAATTCAGAGAAAATGCATTGCAAGAGTTCTTCTAGAAGAAATTCTGAAAGTCCAACAGAATGGACTCCAGCCAGACAGGAAAAGGATGTCTCAGTGGCAAAAAGATGGAGTACTAAATCACTTCAATGTAGACCACAGACTAACAAAATTGTGGGAATTATGGCTACAGAACAGAAAGTAGATGTTACAAGCTGTAATACAGACAGTTCTGTAAGTTAGACATTACAGAACTAACCGAAGTTAGAAGGTCGATCATCCATTTCTAGATTCATCATGGGCTGGGTTATTTTGACCTACCTTCTCTCTCAAATTGTTGGGTAGAATGTATTTAAATTTTTTTCTTAAAAGTATCAAGAGCTACAAGATAGTAAGATGTTATCAGGCCAGTATCTAAGTGAAAGCAGAAGCCCAGGGGGGTAACTAGTACACTGAAGCTATAGGCATTTGCCCAACAGGGAAACCTGGGTTTTGGTTCTGATACCCCTGTAAGGTGAGGGATGCAGGGGTTAAAGGTTGGCACCAGTCCCAGTTCTCTTTCCGACCTCTCCTCGATCAAGCTGGACTCTGCAGAAGACTATACCTCAGGATAAGAATCTTCCAGAAATCAACACTTATCATTGTCCATTCCCACCAGACTGGCAGGGACAGTTCCCTTATCCCTAGCGAGACTGCAGGGAGAGTGCCCCTGGTGCTGGGCAGACGACTTGTAACCATAAACTGCCCTTTGTGACGAGAAGCTGATGTCACATCACCCGTCCCCTGGGTGGCTCAGTAAGCCCCGAGTCATGTCACTGGGCCTCAAGCTGGTGCTGCCGTGGCCACCTGACAGACGCAAATGCACCCTCTCCGGGGGGAGCAGCCTTCATCCTAGACCTGCAAGAGCTCCCAGGGAACTTTGCAGTGAAGTAGGCTCACAGGAAATGACCAGGAAGCAGGGAGTCATGAGAGTGAGAGAGAGAGAGAGAGAGAGAGAGAGAGAGAGAGAGAAGGAGGAGGGATAAAACCTCAGCAGTCACACACACAAAGATTTTGGATTTGGAAATTATTGGAGCAGACATTCTTATTATAAAAAATAAAAGACAAGCCTCATATCTGAGTAAGAACCAAAGAGAACATCCAGAAACAGAAAGCAAAACACAGATGAGTACATATTTTGTTATGCTTTAGTTTGATACCATTTATATAAACTGAAAAACAAAATACTAGTCATATATATTATTCATGGATACCTACTTTCGTAAAAACATATGAAGAGTACTGGAGGGGGCATGGCAACCCACTCCAGTGTTCTTGCCTGGCGAATCCCATGCACAGAGGAGCCTGGCGGGCTGCTGTCCGTGGGGTCCCAAAGAGTCAGACACGACTGAAGTGACTTAGCATGCGCGCGCACACACACACACACACACACACACACACACACACACACACACACAGAAAATCCACACCAAACTTAGGACAGAGCTTGTATCTGGAGTGGGCTGAAGCAGTCTCTACTATTTAACTTTTCCTTTTCTAAAAGAAATATATGCATATATCTGAAAGTTAAATAACTGTATACCTAGAGAAACAGGTAACAATGGTTATTTTTATGCAGTATAAATATGGGTGAATTTTGGATCATTTTTACATTTATATATTTTTAAATACAGGTATTCCCCAATTTCCAAAAGTTTGCTTGACCCTCACTTTTATGAAAGACCTACATTAGTACCTGTTTTCACCAACCGACAGAAATCTGAAGAGGATCTTTGCTTTCACACACAAAAAGGCAAACAGCCAGCTTTCAGCATTTAGGGGGGCAACAGCCATTGAGCAGAGGGAGTGGCACCACCAGCCTGCCCCAGGAACTACACTCGGCATGCCCGCCAGAGCTCTGAACCCTGCCAGTGAGCGTCTGTGCTTTATCTCCATGTGCATCCCTTAACAAGATGTGTCCTAAGGTAATCGCTTCTTCACTTTATGCCATTATGGCTTATGAAAGGTTTCATAGAAACGCTCTGCTTTTAGACAGTGGGGAAATCTATTTAAAATATTAATATAACAACAGAATAAATTTCAATATTTGGGCCAAAGGAGAAAACAAAAGAGAAAACAGACAATTTTAAAATTATAAACATAGAAAACACAAAAATGAGAACAGGCACAGATAAAGCAGTGTTTGGGAAACTTCTAGATTTATATGCTATGTAATCAAATATTAATATAAATGAAATAATGATCTAAGAAGTTAGAGAAATATTAAGCTACGTACAAAAGAAAAATGGAAGTGATAAAGATAAGAGCAGAATAAAAAGTAAAAAATTACTATCATTTAGCAAAGACATTACAGATATCCTAATAAAGTTACATGTTTTCATTTAATTATCACAAAGTCCAATGAGAGAGATATTATCTCAAATTTATAGAGGGGAGATGAAAGTAATGTTTCTGTGATCTAATGGCAGTAAAAGGAAAATCATATGTAAAATCTAGGGCTGGTTCTCTGGGGGTGGTGGAGTGGAGGAGAATGTGAAAGTTAGACCATAAAGAAAGATGAGTGCCAAAGAATTGATGCTTTCAACTTGTTCTGTTGGAGAAGACTCTTGAGAGTCCCTCGGACAGGAGGGAGATCAAAGCAGTTAATCCTAAAGGAAATCAACCCTGATTGGAAGAACTGATGCTGAAGCTCCAATACTTTGGCTACCTGATGTGAAGAACTGACTCATTGGAAAAAGACCCTGATGCTGGGAAAGATTGAGGGCAGGAGGAGAAGAGGACGACAGAGGATGAGATGGTTGGATAGCATCACCGACTCAATGGACATGAGTTTGAGCAAACTCTGGGAGGTAGTGAAGGACAGGAAAGCCTGGTTTGCTGCAGTCCATGGGGTTGCAAACAGTCGGACATGATTTAGAGACTGAACAACAACGAAGAATGGAGGAGGAACCGGATAAATCTAATCTAGAAAAGATAAGCCAATAAAGGACAAATAAATACACAACCACAATGAACACTGCTAAGGATTAGTCAGGAGGTTATCTAGAAAAAGTTGGATTCCTACTTCCTTTCATACACTAAATAACAGATGGATCAAATACTTACATGTGAAAAAAAGATCATGAAGCTATTTGAAATAGAAAAACACGTTTGCAATCTTTGGGTAGACAAATCCTTCTAACAACAAAAAGCGACAAAAGAGGTGACAAACCAGTTTACGAAAAAGGGAAAAAAAAATGGATTTTAAACCTGTGAAAAGATCCCCCATCTCATATATAGGAAGAAAAACATGTAGATTTTTTTTTCAACCTATCATATTGGCAAAGATAAGAAAAATCTCTGCATACACTGCATTGATGAAGACTTGGGGAACAGAAATAGGGATGTGTCCTTTAGAGGCATTTCTGCCTCATTTATCAAGTTTCTAAATGCATACGGCCTTTGATCAGCAATTGTGCTCCCAGAAATTTGTCTTGCACCCATTGTCATGCATGAGCTCAAGCTGCCTGGGCAAGAATATGCCTGTTTGAAGTGTCAAATGATGAAACCACCCATGTGGCCATCAGTATAGGACAGGTTAAAGAAGTTACAGTGTGGTCCTGCCAGGAAATACTACCCAGTCAGTGGAAAGGATGAGGTCGATCTGGAATAACCAAAGTGGAAAGCAGTACCAGATGTGCTGCTACTTGATCTCAAAATTAGGATCCAAGGTTTGAACTAAGAGTGATAGCAGAGTGATGGTACTTCCAATGTATGAGATAGCAATAGCAAGGGGATGGCTGCTGAAGATGGGGGATGGGTAGAGAGGTTTCACTGCACCTTTATAATGTCATTTGAAAATTTCCAACTTTTCCATAACCTCTCACTCTGCAGAGACACAGGTGGAAGAGAGTTTTCACTGTATTCTAAATGACACTTTACAAAAACCGAGTGTCAATGACTGCTTTTGGGAAGTGAGTCTGGTGATAGAGGTGGGAGGGAGATTCCTTCCCAAATAACCCCTCACACGGTTGGAAGTTTTACTTATAGGCATCCATTGCCATTACAATATAAAGGTAAAGTGTCAGGCATCCATTTTTTTCATGTACAATTTGGGTGTTTACAGTAATAGAAGTGAGTGGAAAACAAACACTCCTTTGAATACTGTAATCACTTGAATGGCTTCCCTCTGAAGTTATTTCTCTCCAGGGAGATAAAGGTACTTCTGCATCAGATGAGTTTGTCATGTGAATATTAGTGCATGATGTGCTCTCCTCATTCGCTCAGGAGTGTCTGACTCTTTGCAGCCCCAGGGACTGTAGCCCGCCAGGCTCCTCTGTCCATGGGATTCTCCAGGCAAGAGTACTGGACTGGGTTGCCATTTCCTCCTCCAGGGGATCTTTCCGCTCCAAGGCTCAAACCCGTGTCTCTTGCATCTCCTGCACTGATCAGCAGATTGTTTTCCACTAGTGCCACCTGGGAAGCCTCGGTATATGATACGAAACTCCAAATATTTTAGCTGAAATTTCTGGAAGTACTGGGTAGGCAGAAGTGAGCAGGAGTCCCAAACCTTGGTAGCTACAATTTAAGAGTCTTATGCCCTACCGACTGAATTAGCTGGGCAGCAGCTACAGTTCATATTTACAGGATGAAGTGACTAAGATCTTCACTCACCTACAGCTCACTGGTCGTGTGGGCCCCGAGGGAGGATGTGATTCCGTGACAAGGCTGACTATTTACTACTGAGAATTCACATCAATTCAGTGTACTTCCTACATGTCTACTGTGTTCAAGGGGCTGGGCTTAGGTGTGCCTGGAAAGGTCTAACAGTCTCATGCCTTCTCAAATGGAGCAGGCCAGGTGTCCAGGGAACTCTGGACCGAGGCGGCAGGTGAGTGAGGAGACCCCGGGAAGACTGCAGGAAGGCTTGGGAGGAGGGGGGTCTCGGGGGACATCTGGGTAAAAGGATGAAATCTGAGAAGCAGAGAAGACATGGAGGACGCTCCCCAGTTTTAGGTTTGCCTTCAGTAATACAGGGTTTTTTTTCTTTTTGTACTGGTTTTGTCATACATTGACTTGAACCCGCCATGGGTGTACATGTGTTCCCCATCCTGAACCCCCCTCCCACCTCCCTCCCCATCCCATCCCTTTGGGTCATCCCAGTGCACCAGCCCCGAGCACCCTGTATCATGCAATACAGGTTTTTATAACGATCAGTTTTCTCGTATTTCACCTCCCTTCCTTGGGAGTATATCCTGACGAATAGATCTCCTTTTCTCAGTATGTACTGGCATTTCTGATAAGCAAGGGTCTAGATCATCAGGCTTGCAAACGCTGTGAGTGCTGGTTTAAGTATCAGATGCCCACACAGATCAGAAGGGTGCAAGTCCTCATTCAAATTCATTCAGATGCGAATTCGTTCCATGGCAGACAACTCTGCAAGTTTGGGCTCAACCTCAGAGGGACTGGCCAGGACCTGATGGCTCTGAAATCATGGTCTAAATTAGCTTTGCTCCTATTTGTATCCTTACCAAGCATTTATGAGCGAATAGTTACTGCTTATAAGTAACAGCCCGTGTTAATTGTTCATCACTCTTTGTGTGGGTTGGGGGAGGGAGGGCTCTTTGAAATAGCTCTCCCCACTTCCCTCTGACACTACTTACATCGAGTCTGATTGCTCTACCATCTTAGAAGAGATGTACAATATTGGCCAGCCTTGTTTTACAAAGTATACTGAGCTGTATGTTCTACAGACACAGATAAGGTGTGGAGGAGGAGAAATGTCATGTCAGAATCACTGAACCGAAAATCTCACCTCTACAAACAATGCATGGAGGATTTTTCACATGGACTCTAGAAAGACAGTACTGATGAACCTATTTGCAGGGCCGGAATGGAGGGCAGACATAGAGAACAGACTTAGGGAAACAGGAGGTGGTGGGGAGGAAGGAGAGGGTGAGACAAATGGAGTAGCATGGAGTACCATATGCAAAGTAGACGGCCAGTGGGAATTTGCTACATGACTCCAAGAGCTCAAACTGGGGCTCTGTGACCACCTAGAGGGGTGGGATGGGGGTTCAAGAGGGAGGGGGACATATGTACACCTCTGGCTGATTCACATTGATGTTTGGCAGAAATGAAACCAATACTGTAAAGCAATTATCTTTCAATTAAAAACACATTAAAAAAAAGGTGCCAGGAGTATCTGGAATGCAACACAACCACTGTTATGTTTCTGAACAAGGGCTGGTTCTAAGAAAGACCGATGAAGACAAATGGCTGGAGCATGGTACTACTATAAGCAAAAGCGAAGAGAAATGCAAGTCTCTCTTGTTACTGTATGAGGCTTTGCAGGATGCGCAAGGGCTCCCCTGTTCTACCCCATCACCTTCATCTGTGGCAAAAATGGGGAAAATGAATTAAAGATCGCCGAGGCAGCCAGTGATCTCAGACTTGTTCGCCATCACTGTCTTCCTGCAGTTTCTTTCTTCTGCCCCCTCTGTATCCACCTGTTTGTGCAGCCGTTTTAAGACTGCAGCCCTGATCTCCACCTCTGGGGGTCTTGCTATTTGGCCTCACGTTGCCTTGATTCCTTGTCCGCAAAATGGGGCTATTGGTGGTATCTGCCTCCGAGGCTCCTCCAGGTGGTTAGAAATGCCCGCAAAGCACTTAGCCAGGGAGCACTAGCCACATAATTGGCGCTCAACACATGCTGTTTCATAACAACTCAAAACACAACTGAGACGCTCCTTATCCTAGAACACTTAGGATAATAACTCAAACAGGCATACACACACATGCAATTATAAATTATAGACCATTCAGTTATAAGAATAAAAATAGGAATTGATCCTGCCTTTGCTGGAATTTCTGCAGCACAGAGACATGCCAGAAACTGGGCTGGGAGATATTCTCATAAGCCCATCTGCTGTCTCAAGAAAGGAATTGAATTCAGCAAAAATCAATCTAAGAGATAGGTTCAGTTGCTTTTCTTCTTTTTTCCTGTTGTTCTAGTAAAGAAGCTAATCTAACTGGAAAAACAACTTTAGCCAGTCAGGTCAGTAGCATTACTCACTGATAAGATTCTACAGAGGAAACCCACTTCCTAACTTTTCCCAGGAAATGAAGGGCTTAAAAAAATAAAACAATCCCAGTAGTGTCACACGTCAGCATGTACAGTTCAAATGCCGTTTTATGGAGCAAACCTTAAAAAAAATCACAGCTACGTGCTAAGTGACGCTTTCATGAGGTTTTTACTCGTTTGAAGGATGGCCCATCTATGGATTGAAGGTGCCACTTATACTCCCATTAGAATCATGGCACATTGCAATCTGACAGCAGAAAATTGCATTTCGATCTACTTCTTAGCACAGACTTCTCTAGATATAATTCTGTGAGCGGAGAAATCTATTTCTTAGATGTGACATTGAACATGCTCTTTATTTAAACTCTAGATGAGTGAATTAAGCCTATTAGTCATAATAAAGTGCATAAAGGATCTCAGTTTGCTACAGCCTAGAAATCTAATGAAACTCCAAAGTTTGCCCCCCCCAGCCTGTCCCTCGTCTCAGCGGGGAGCACATTTAGGCGCCCTGGGGGTTGGCAGGTAAGACAATCACCCAAGTGTCCTCACAGGTCCTCATCTCTCGAACCACACCTGTTTTTTAAATTCATCTTCACTGACGTGAGACCCTCTCCTGGGTGATGGTATGACACTCCACCCACGCCCAGGTGTTGTCTGTGTCCGGGCGCTGTGCCCACTGCCTCCCAGCCTGGGCTCTCCCAGGCTGGATCCTCTCCCGGGAGCTCAGGACTGAGCCTGCGGGGAGCTGTCCTCTCCCCTGAACACGTGCCCCTGGTGTAACCACAGCCTCTCCCTCACCTGCCGACCACCCTGAGACCCACACCTGCGCTGAGGTTCCAGGGTGGCAGGGAGTCGGCAGGCAGAAAAGGAAAACATAAAACTCCGTGTCAGATGTTTCTTCTCCTGGAGTCTCTGGCTCACCTGGGGCCTCTCGGGGCCCTTCCCTCATGGAAGTCAAGTCAGTAGACTTTATGGATGATGTCTGGGGTCAGGGCAAGGAATCCTTTCACGTTACAAAGCACAGCTCATGAGCTCATGGACGCAGTCTCTCCCCCTGCCTGGCTGGGAGTCAGAGCTCAAGCCTGCCACCCGAAGACACACTTCCAGAATTCTGCTCAGGACACATGCTCCTCTTTAATATATATTACTTTAACACGACCGTACAGTAAAGTGGATTTTTCTGGGGTGCAAGGTTCTATGTTTTGAACACTTTTGTAATCCAGAGTAAAAAACCACCTAAAATATCTTAAGATTAACCACAAATAGGAGGAAACAGAACAGGCTCCACTTGAAAGCAGGACTCTGTCTTGGGCCAGACTGTGAACTTTGAGCTCTATGCCCAGTATCTATGGAAACAACATGCCAACTGGAAAACCAGGCCCCCCGGAGGGAAGAGCCCCAGGGCTCGCACCTAGACTCTCGTCCCTAAAGGAATACCCCGATTATCTGTGTAACCGGATAGAATCATACATTCTATTATGGAGTATGACCACAGGCCTGTGGCTTACTGTCCACTGTTAACTACCTAGGCTTAAGGCATATGAATCATGGGTTAACTTTGATTGCATCTTTCTTTTCCTTTGTTCAGACTAGTTTCAGGGAATTTGGGGAGGTGGGTTTGGGCACGTACACTTAGGGTATATAAGGTTTTCACAAAAACTGGTCGGGGTCCTTGGCTAGGAGGGGACTCTGCCTTGGGCCCGCCGGTGTAATAAACTGCACTCCGCTATCTGCACTGTCCTTCTGAGTGAGTTTGTTCCCGGAACGCGGGGCTACAACATCATCAGAAAGCCGCCCCAAGCCCTCTGGGATCCTTTGGTAGCCACTCCTGGAACTTGCCCTGTTTTTCTTTCCTCCTCTGTCTCTCCCAGAGTCTGCGGTGAACTCGATGCAGTGCTGGCCCTGGGGACACTTCACGGACACTCTGAGGTGGTCCGTGAGCTGGCAGGGGCGCTGGTTGGTCTGAGGTCCTCACTGACGTGCCTGTTCCTGGTGACTTGCGAACATGACACGCCAGGCAAAGCAGGGCCAGGACTGTGCCAGCAGAACAGCGCCATTCTATCAGGCTCTCTGCCCGCGCGCAGTTGTACGTGACCACACACCCCTGTGTGTGACTTCTTATTTTTTTTTTCCATCATTTTTAGAGCCTTTTCTCAAGCCCACACTTTGCCTTTCATGCTCAGACTGTGTTTCAGGAGAACTTGGCAGCAGTCAGCTAAAAGCCAGATGAATATACTGAATGCTTTTCCTCTCAAAGAGCTGACAGGATGAAAAGGAAATGAAAGTTCGCTTCCTCGATCAAGGCCGAGGAGTTAGTTTGAGAAGCTTGAGTTGCAAGGCTCATTTCCCTGAGAAGGAAATGGTAGCCCAGAAAGGCCCATCTGTGGACAAGAGAAGAGAGTTGATTCAACTGTCCTTGAGTTTTAAAGATCACACAGAACACTTGATGGCAAGATGGAGCATTTTCTGTGAAGAACCAACTCACCCTTCAGACATGAGGTCAACCATTATTGTGGGGTTTACGAAAGCGTTTTCCTTCTGCGAAGTGTGGGTGGTAAGCCTGGATGGATGAGGCAGGGCTAGCCACCGAGCGTGTGTCTGTCGCGTCCTGGGGGACAGGGCATGGGTAACGCTAGAGTACCAAGGGTCAGTGGATTCGATCTGTGCCGCCAAACAAGAACCACCTCCAAGAGGAACCGCACCTGCATGGGATTAATGCTGGTCCCCTCGGTGTGATGAGAAAGCGCGAGCCTAATCCAGATCATATGTCTCAGAAAAGCTCCAGACAGACCCCAGCTTGGAGTGAGAAATGTGGATTTTTCAGCTACTAATGTTTAAAGGGTAACATTTCCTTAGTTTCATAAAACAGAATGAAGGCCTTTTTTGAGGCCTGCTTTAAAGGAAATCTTGAGGGCGTCATCACTTCTGTAGGTACTCACTGCTCATAGGAAAAAAAGACACCAGCAAGTAAAAATATCTTTTCTTGTTAGTGAGAGTCCCAGTGTCACATGGTACATGGGTGAGCTACTTAAAGGGAGGCAGGGAAAGCCTCAGGACAAGAGAATCCTTGGAGAAGAGGCTGATGGGCTCTGTGAATTTCTGAAATTTGCGTACGTAGTATTGCGTATGGGTGCATTTTCGAGGGTTCATAGACTTCATCAGATTCTCGAAAAAAAATCCATATGCCCAGAGAAGTTTAGAAAGTACCCATCCCTTCCACTAATGTAAATCCAAGACAGGTTCAAAAAAATGAACGTAAAATACCATCAACAGGCAACAAAATAAACAAGAAGTTACAGGTGGATCTTGATTGATTGAAATGCGAGAGAACTTTGTAAGCACAAAAGGAATAGGAGGATTCATCAAGGATTAATAAATACTCAAAACTGGAATTTTTATACCAAAAAAAAAAAAACAAACCCCAGCATAAATAAAACTGAAAGGCAAACTAGGGAGATGTTTACAGTAAATTACTGGAAATAGGTAAGTATTCTTAGCCTATTAAGGAAATGAACTCGAAAAATAAGGAAGAAAAACTCTCAAATAGAGAAAAACAGGTAAAGTATGGGAACAGACAACTCACAGAACAAATATAGTTAATAGCAGCTGTGTGCTGGAGCCGGCCACTACGAGCACATACCAGCTGATTCTCTGCTCCTGATTCAGAGACATCACCTCAATAACCTGAAACTGATCATGGTGGAGTTTTTACAGCAGAGAAATCACCTACAAATCAAGGCTTGTTTTTTTTCTTGGACAGTCAATTTACCAACACAGTTTGTTAATAGATTTACAAAAAGCAGTTCAAATGTACCAGCAGTCAAACAAATGCAGAGAGAAATGAGGTCTGGATGAGATGAAATAAGCACATTTCACCCTATTCCTCCTTACAACATAAAAGTCTGGAGAAAGTCCATAAAGCAACCGACAGACATTCTGAAAGATGGAGAAAAGCAAATGGACTGGCTAGGGATCTCAGAGGGCTTCCCAAGTGGCTCAGTGATAAAGAACCTGCCTGCCAATGCAGGAGACACAGGAGACGCAGTTTCGATCCCTGGGTCTGGAAGACCCCCTGGAGGAGGAGCATGGCAACCCACTCTAGTATTCTTGCCTGGAGAATCCCATGGACAGAGCAGCCTGGCGGGTTACAGTCCACGGGGTCACAGTCAGACACGATGCAGTGACCAAACTACAAGAGGGACCTCAGAACTCAAGGAGCTGCCCAGCAGTGAGTCCTTGTTTTTTCCGTTTCCCTCTTCTTTATATCTTGGCCCGGGCTCTGGAGAGGTGCTCCCCCAATCTGAAAATGCCAATAGCATCAGACTGAGAAAACCAAAAAAGGCCCCAGGAGAGCCTATCTTTAGCTAAAAGAACAGGAGAGCATGAGCCAGTAAGAGATACATTGTGGCCATACCTGACCTAACTCTACCTCCCCGTGAAACTAGAAAGAAGCCATGCCCTGCTCTCCCCACTGGGTACCACATCCTGGACATGGCCCAGCCCTGTTATCCCTCCCTCCCTACAGTAACAGGCCTCATCTCTTCCCTGGAACAAAGCCTGTGGATGGAACTTTCCAGTGGATTTCTTATCACCACGAAGATCAGAAGGAAGCAGGGCAACACTTCTCACATCTTGAAAGAAGAAAACAGTCAACCCAGAATTCTATATCTATGGAAAATACTTTTCAGTAAAGAGAGTGAAACAGACATGTTCAGAGGAAGGAAAACTAAGAGAATTTTTCACCAGCAGACCTGTTCTAATGGAATAAAAGAAGTGTTTTCAGATAGGAAGGAAACGATAACAGAAAGAATCCTGGAACGTCAGAAGTGAAGAAAGAACAGGAGGAGGAACGATATGAGTAGGTACTGCAAACCATTCTTCTTAAGTTTCAAAAATGATGCTTGGTGGTTAAAAGCAAAAATGACAACATCTAAAGTGGTCTCACTACATAAAGGTAACATTGAAGGCATCCATATCACCAACGGGGAGGAATCAAGGGAAGGAAAAGACGGTAAAGCTTTACCTTCCACTTGAAGTGATAAAATATTGATCCCAGTAGACTGTGATACATTATGTACATACAATGTAATCTTTAGAGCAGCAGTTTTCAATTAGGGGTGATTTTGTCTCCTAGGAGACATCTGGCAATGTTTAGAGGTATGATTACACATGCTAGTGCCATCTACAGCTGGTAGAAAGCAAGATGCTGCTAAACAGTCTATGATACATAGGACAGTCCCATACGGCAGTCTTCCAGCCCAAAATGTCAACGATGCTGAGGCTGAGAAGCTCTGCCCTTAGGCAGTCAGACAAAAAAGTACAGACTTCTCTCATAAACACTACAGATGAATCAACATGGAAGAGTGAAAAATGTTTAACAAACCTCCAGGAAGTCAGGAAGGAGGAGCATGATAAAAACATTAAAATGGCAGACTTCAATTCTATCAATAATTATATTAAAAGTAAATGGTCCATACACACCAGTTAAAAGCCAGTGACTGACAGAACGGATGAAAAACACATGACTTGACTATACGCTGTTTCTCAGAAACTCATTTCAAGTAAAATGACATAAGTAAAAGTAAAGAGATGGAAAAACACATTCCTTGCAAACCCCAGTCAAAAGAAAGCTGAGCAAATGTACTAATGTGAGATAAAACAGATCTCAGAACAAAGTCACCAGAGCCAGAGAAGGACGTGTGTCGTTGTTGTTTAGCTGCTAGGCCACATCCAACTCTTTCGCGACCCCATGGACTTCAGCTGGCCAGGCTCCTCTGTCCATGGGATTCTCCAGGCAAGAATACTGGGGTGAGTTGCCAGTTCCTTCTCCAGGGGTCTTCCTAATCCAGGGATTGAACCCACGTCTGCTGCATCTCCTGCACTGGCAGATGGATTCTTTACCAGGGAAGCCCAAAGTGAAGGACATTACATCTTGATAAAAGGGTCGGTTCACCAAGAAGACACAACAATCCAGATTGTTTTGTACCACAAACAACAGAGCTTCAAAACACAGGAAGTAAAAACTGATGGCTGAAAAGAGACACGTTTATAGTTGGAAACGTCAACATCCCTTTCAGTAATTTATAGAACTACTAGATGGAAAAAGCTATTTTATGTATCAAATGGGCAAAGCTTTGAAGTAGTAATACTTAATACTAGCAAAGTCATGGTGAGACAGATGCTCTGTACTCTAGTATGGGAACATAAGAGCATGTCAGTCTTGAAAAATATTTATATACATTAAGAGGCTTAAGATGGTTATACCATTTTTCTTACCAGTTATACATTTTCTTACAATGTATATCTTTGTGCTTTGCATTTGGTTTTTACTTTTGTGCCCACCTCAAGTTTCCTGTCATACAAAAGAAACTGTTAATTCCAACAGTATAAAAATGAGATCATACACATAAAGTATGTTATATACTCTTACAACTGGTGTGCAGAAACTAAATCAGTGGTAAAGATTTCTGTAAATAATTTTTGAAGGTGAAAAATGGTAAGAAAGTAGGCCCATTACCATTCCTATCTCCCAATGAGTCGGATCTTTGCATCAGGTGGCCAAAGTATCAGGAATCTTATTGTATTTATTGTAAATATCTGTTTTATTGGTCAAGCTGAATTATTCACAGTGCCACCTGTCATTCTCCAAAATGTCGTAGTATATAGATCAGGGGTCCCCAACCTCTGGGATCTAATGCCTGATGATCTGAGGTAAAGGTGATATGACAATAATAGAAATCAAATGCACAACAAATGTAATGCACTTGAATCATTCAGAAACCATCCTCTCTACCCCTCGTCCATGGAAAAACTGCCTTCCATGAAACCAGACCCTGGAGACTGTTGGTATAGATGACAAGTTGAATGGACACCCTCACTATTCTGAATAGAAGAGATAAAAATATTCCTAAGAGGACTTCCTTGGCAGTCCAGTGGTTAAGAATCTGCCTGCCAATGCAGGGGACAAAGGTGTGATCCCTGGTCCAAGAAGATTCCGCATGCCTCAGAGCAACTAAGCCTGTGCTTCACACCTACTGAGCCCATGCCCTAGACCCCATGCTCTGCAACAAGAGAAGCCATCACAGCCATCACAGTGAGAAGCCCACATGCTGCAGCTAGAGAAAGCCCACGCGTAGCAACGAAGACCTAGAGCAACCAGAAATAAATTAAAAAATCCCTCAGAATAACTAAACTATATTGCACCACAACTAGGCCCCAGACACTGTTTAGTACATTTAGTATGCTTCCCATGGATGATCTCATTTACCCATGTCAGGAGCTGAGTTAACTCTGTTTTATACAGGCGCCAAGAACTTAAGCAACTTGTCCAAGCTCAGACACTAGCAAGTAGCAGAGTCCGGATTCCAAGCACCTCCATCAGGTTAAGTGCTGACGGTGTACCTGGGCCTGTCTGAGTGCAGGGTTGGCCGGCAGGGGTCTGGCAGGGACGCAGGGCACACGAGGAGCCTGGTGCAGGGGTGGGAGCCCTCGCTGCGGGGAACTCGGCCGAGGGCCGTCGAGGGCTTTGAGGGGTCTGCTGATGTCCACGTGCAGACACGGCGGCACTCTCCGGGTGTGGTCCTGTGGGGTCAGAGCAAAGAGCCACGACGGGATCGTTACTGGGTGACCCCTGGGGGGACAGTGCTAACTCCTCTGCTAAAGCTGCGGGGGGAAGGGGCTGGAGCAAGGGCGAGAAATCAAGGGGTTATAGGAAAGGGAATGCATTATTATTTACGTAAACAATTCTAACAGAAGCACCCTTCTCCACCCCCAAATCCGAACCCCTGGGTTCTGACTTTTCCCTTAAGCTTTAATTTCTTTATTGAGATAGTTGCTTTTCAATGTTGTGCTAGTTTTCACTGTACAGCAAGGTGAACCAGCTATACGCACACCTATATCCCCTCTTTTTTTTTTTTTTTAAATTTCCTTCCTAAATGTACATTTAGCTCTGGGATTGATTTCTACTTGAATTTTTAAAAACTGGATTAATTAATTAGCAGGTAGGTGCAAGGCACCTCAGGAAGTGCCAGCGCGTATAAAGACACAGACCAGCAATTCAGGAAATTCAAAGGACTTGTGAAAATGAGATGCAGTTCACTGTTCACAAGGAATGAGGACCGAGGAAGGAGGAGCATCGGGGATCCTGGAAGCCAGGGGCGGAGCTGGGGGCTGGGCCTGGAGGAACACTGCCCACGCGGTGGCCTTGTTTTTAGTGACAGATGAGAATGGATGCAGCGTGAGCCTCACACACCTGCCCCTCCCCACCTCCCGCTTTTATTCCTCTCTCTCAAAACAGTTTTACTGAGGTTTAATTGAATGCTAGTTGCAGTCAATATTTAAAATGTAGATTTGGTAAATTTCACACCCATGAAACCATCACAATAGGCGAAACAATGAACCTACCCATTGCCGTCATGAGCTATGTCTCATTTTCACTAGTTCTTTGACTTGTGAAGTCCTTCCCTCCCCTTTCCCCAGTAATTATTGACACAATTTCAGTCATTATAAATTGG